>NC_061512.1:53311539-53645727 GCF_022539505.1 Lolium rigidum | reverse complement strand
GGAGTCAAGAAGCACGTTGAAGGTTGATGGCGGCGGGATGTAGTGCGGCGCAACACCGGAGATTCCGGCGCCAACGTGGAACCCGCACAACACAACCAAAGTACTTTGCCCCAACGAAACAGCTGAGGTTGTCAATCTCACCGGCTTGCCGTAACAAAGGATTAACCGAATTGTGTGGAAGATGATTGTTTGCAGAGAAAACAAGTAAAACAAGTATTGCAAGCAGATTTGTATTTCAAGATTAAAAGAATGGACCGGGGTCCACAGCTCACTAGAGGTGTCTCTCCCATAAGATAAAAGCATGTTGGGTGAACAAATTACAGTCGGGCAATTGACAAATAGAGAGGGCATAACAATGCACATACATGGCATGATAAGTATAGTGAGATTTAATTGGGCATTACGACAAAGTACATAGACCGCCATCCAACCGCATCTATGCCTAAAAAGTCCACCTTCAAAGTTATCGTCCGAACCCCTTCCAAGCATTAAGTTGCAAAGCAACGTACAATTGCATTAAGTATGGTGCGTAATGTAATCAACAACTACATCCTCTGACATAGCGCCAATGTTTTATCCCTAGTGGCAACAAGCACAACACAACCTTAGAACTTTCTGTCACCGTCCCGGTGTCAATGCAGGCATGAACCCACTATCGAGCATAAATACTCCCTCTTGGAGTTACTAGCATCAACTTGACCAGAGCCTCTACTAATAACGGAGAGCATGCAAGATCATAAACAACACATATGAAATAACTTGATAATTAACATAACATGGTATTCTCTATCCATCGGATCCTGACAAACACAACATAGAGTATTACGGATAGATGATCTTGATCATGTTAGGCAGCTCACAAGATCCAACAATGAAGCACAATGAGGAGAAGACAACCATCTAGCTACCGCTATGGACCCATAGTCCAGGGGTGAACTACTCACTCATCACTCCGGAGGCGACCATGGCGGTGTAGAGTCCTCCCGGAGATGAATCCCTCTCCCGGCAGGTGCCGGAGGAGATCTCCGTAATCCCCCGAGATGGGATCGGCGGCGGCGGCGTCTCGCAAGGTTTTCCGTATCGTGGTTTTTCGCCTCGGGGGTTTCGCGACGGAGGCTTTAAGTAGGCGGAAGGGCAGAGTCGGGGGCTAACGAGGGGCCCACACCACAGGCGGCGCGGGCCCCCTTGGCCGCGCCGCCATGTGGTTTGGCCGCCTCGTGGCCCCACTTCGTATGCTCTTCGGTCTTCCGGAAGGTTCGTGGCGAAATAGGCCCCGGGTCTTCGTTTCGTCCAATTCCGAGAATATTTTGTTACTAGGATTTCTGAAACCAAAAACAGCAGTAAAACAAAGAATCGGCACTTCGGCATCTTGTTAATAGGTTAGTTCCGTAAAATGCACGAATATGACATAAAGTGTGCATAAAACATGTAGGTATCATCAATAATATGGCATAGAACATAAGAAATTATCGATACGTCGGAGACGTATCAATCGCATGAATCGTAACTTTTGAATCAACAATATAAGATCTAAATTTATCACAAGCAAAGACTACAGCCTAAGAATTCTTTTTCAGTTGTAGCATAATTTCTTTGAGCAACATCAAGAGTTTTACTAGCATAATGAATAACATTCAGTTTTTTATCTACTCGCTGTCCAAGAACAGCGCCTACAGCAAAATCACTAGCATCACACATAATTTCAAATGGTAAGTTCCAATCAGGAGGTTCAACTACAGGAGCAGTTGTTAAGGCTTTCATTAGAGTTTCGAAAGCTTCCTTACAATCATCATCAAAAACGAAAGGTACATCTTTTTGAAGAAGATTAGTAAGAGGCTTTGAAATCTTGGAGAAATCTTTAATAAATCTCCTATAAAACCCAGCATGACCAAGAACACTACGAATACCTTTAACATCCCTCGGATAGGGCATCTTCTCAGTTGCTTCAACTTTAGCTCTATCAACTTCAATACCTCTCTCGGAAATTTTATGTCCCAATACAATTCCTTCATTAACCATAAAGTGGCATTTCTCCCAATTAAGAACAAGGTTAGTTTCTTCACATCTCTGCAAAACTTTATCAAGGTTTCGCAAGCAACTATCAAAAGAATTCCCATAGACGGAAAAATCATCCATGAATACTTCCACAATACTGTCACAAAAGCCATGAAAAATAGCACACATGCATCTTTGAAAAGTAGCAGGAGCATTACATAAACCAAAAGGCATACGCCTATAAGCATAAGTTCCATAGGGACAAGTAAAAGTGGTTTTCTCTTGATCTTTAGTTTTAACAAGAATTTGTGAAAACCTGTAATAACCATCAAGAAAGCAAAAATGAGTATTTTTAGACAATCTTTCTAGCATTTGATCAATAAATGGTAAAGGGTAATGATCTTTCTTAGTAACTTTATTAACTTTTCGAAAATCAATGCACATTCTATACCCTACAACTACTCTTTGAGGGATGAGCTCATCATTATCATTAGGCACAACAAGCCATTCCTCCTTTCTTAGGAACGCAATGCACAGGACTAACCCATCTACTATCAGCAATAGGATATATAATACCAGCTTCAAGAAGTTTTAATACCTCATTCCTTACCACCTCCTTCATCTTCGGAATTAGACGACGCTGATGTTCAACAACGGGCTTTGCATCATCTTCCATATTAATAGCATGTTGGCAAATAGAAGGAGAAATCCCCTTCAAATCATCAAGGGTGTAGCCAATAGCTCCTCGGTGTTTCTTCAATATTTCCAATAACCTTTCTTCCTCAATCTCTGAAAGCTTAGAACTAATAATAACAGGATATATTTTCTTATCATCAATATGAGCATATTTAAGATTATCGAGCAAAGGCTTTAAATCAAAAACAGGATCTTCCTTTGGTGGCGGTGTTGTACCCAAATCTTCCACCGGTAAATCATGCTTGAGAATAGGTTGGCGAAGAAAAATTTCCTCAAGCTCATCTCTTTCTTTCCTAAAAACTTCACTCTCGCTATTCTCCAAATGTTGCCGCAAAGGATTATTAGGAACAAGAACAATAGATGCACACTCGCTCCATTTTAAAATCATCACTAGGCAAATCAGCTTTATAAGGAGTTTTGGTAAATTTAGAGAAGTTAAACTCATAAGATTCACCAGCAAATTTAGTCAAAATTTTCTCTTTCTTGCAATCTATAATAGCTCCACAAGTATTTAGAAAAGGTCTACCAAAAATGATAGGACAATAATCACTAGCAACAGTAACCAAGTACCAAAAAGTCAGCAGGATATTTAATCTTACCACATAGAACTTCCACATCTCGAACAATACCAATTGGAGAAATAGTTTCTCTATTAGCCACCTGAATAACCACATCAATATCTTCAAGTTCACAAGAATCAATTTCGTGCATAATCTCCGTGTAAAGCTCATAAGGAATAGCACTAACACTTGCACCAATATCACATAAACCATAATAGCAATGATCACCAATTCTAACGGATAGCATAGGAACACTAACTTGTTTGGGTTTATTAGGATGTGAAACAATATTAGAAGCATCTTCACGTAAAATAATATGACCATCCTCCACATTTTCAGATCACAAGATCTTTAACTATTGCAACAAAGAAGTTCAACTTTTATTTGTTCTTCGAGTTCTATAGGTTTCTTTTCACTTTTATGAACCGCACTATTTATAACTGAGTACTCCTTCATTTTAGCAGGGAAAGGAGTTTTTTCAATATAAGCTTCGGGAATAACATGATCAACAGGTTTCAACTACAACGCATTTATTAATAGATGAATCAATTTTATCTTTATACGGTTCATGATACTTATCAAAATTCTTCTTAGGCAATTCATAATGAGAGGCAAAAGCTTTATAAATATTTGCAGCAACTTGAGAATCAAGACCATATGTAGCACTCATATTACGAAATTTATCAGTATCCATAAAAGCTTCAATGCATTTATAATCATAAATTATACCTGATTCTCTATCCTTGTCGATCTCCCAACCTTCAGTATTTTCTTGGATCCGATCAAGAAGGTCACTTTTAAACTCTTCTTTGTTGCGTGTAAATGATCCAGAACAAGAAGTATCCAGCAAGGTCTTGTCTTGAAAAGAAAGTCTTGCATAGAAATTATCAATAATAACATTACCAGGAAGCTCATGAATGGGGCATTTGAGCATTAAAGACTTCAATCTCCCCCACGCTTGGGCAATACTTTCTCCTTCATGAGGCCAAAAATTATATATGCGATTCCGATCTTTGTGAATCTCACTTGGAGGATAGAACTTAGAATAAAACCGGGGCACAATATCATTCCATTCAAGAGAATCCCCATTATCCAAGAATTTATACCAATGCGCCGCTTTACCGGACAGACGATATAGAGAATAGTTTCTTTCTAACTTCATTCATAGCAATACCTGCACATTTGAATAACCCGCATAATTCATGTAAAAACAAGTAAATGATCACCAGGATGGACAGTTCCATCCCCTTCATAGTGGTTATCCATAACACGTTCAATAATTTTCATAGGTATTTTATATGGTATCACTTCCTCACCTGGCGCCTCATCCACTACCGTTGCAGTAGTAGTAGATTTCCCAAATAGAAATTGAAGAGAAGATCTCTCCATAATGACTTATAGCAGAAAGTGCGAAATAAAATCAGCACAAACAAGTAAAGGTTTTCCTTACAAATTCCACTTACCAATAGCGCTTCACTCCCCGGCAACGGCGCCGGAAAATAGTCTTGATGACCCACAAGTATAGGGGGTGTATCGCAGTATCTTCGATAAGTAAGAATGTCGATCCCAACGAGGAGCCGAAGTTGTTGACAAGCAGTTTCGATGAAGGATTCACTATAAATGCTCACAGACAAGTATTCAGGGGGTTTTGATGTAACAGATGAATAAAGTACGAGTAAGTAAAGTGCGAGAGAAATAATTGCAGCGAGTGGCCAATTCCTTTTTAGCACAAAGGACAAGCCGGTTTGTTTACTTATAATGACCAAACGTTCTTGAGGACACACGGGATTTTAGTCTAGTGCTTTCGCTACATACAGCTGATTAATCTTCATTGTTTTGATAAGTGTTGTGTGGGTGAACCTATGCTAATGTACCGCCCTTCCTAGGACTAATACATACTTGTGATTATACCCCTTGCAAGCATCCGCAACTACAAGAAAGTAATTAAGATAAATCTAACCACAGCCTTAAACTCGAGATCCTGCGATCCCTCCCGCATCGATATACCAACGGGGGCTCGGGTTTCGTCACTCCGGCAACCCCGCAATTGGCAAACGAGTTCAAGATGTATTCCCCTAGGCCCATAAATGGTGAAGTATCGTGTAGTCGACGTTCACACGACACCACTAGAAGAATGACACCACAACTTAAATATCATAACATTGAATATTACTCAACCATAATTCACTACTAACATTTAGACTTCACCCATGTCCTCAAGAACTAAACGAACTACTCACGAGACATCATATGGAACATGATCAGAGGTGATATGATAATGAATAACAATCTGAACATAAACCTTGGTTCAACGGTTTCACTCAATAGCATCAATAACAAATAGAAATCAACACCGGGAGAGTTTCCCCTATCAAACAATCAAGATCAAACCCAAATTGCTACAGCGGTGACGAGGTGCTGCGGTGGAGACGGAGGTGATGATGATGAAGATGATGGTGATGATGGAGATGATGTCCAGCTCGATGACGATGACGATGGCGTCGATTTCCCCCTCCGGGAGGGAATTTCCCCGGCGGATTCCTGCCCGCCGGAGAGCTCTTTTCTCTCTCGGTGTTCTCCGCCCCGCAGAGGCGGCTGTGGCTCTTCGCGACGTACCCTCTGGAGCTTAGGTTTTCGGGACGAAGGAGTACGCGAAGAAAAGGAGGCCAAAGGGGCTGTGGGGCCCCCACACCACAAGGTGGCGCGGCCAGGCCATGGGCCGCGCCGGCCTGTGGTCTGGCCCCACCTTGGGTCTTCTCGGCTCCCCCTTCTGGTTTTCTCCGTCATCTGGAAAAATAGGATTTTTGGTGTAATTTCCTTCCACAGTTGATCTTCCGAAATATTGCGTTCTAACGGTGCTTTTTCCAGCAGAATCCTGGCTCCGGTGCTCAATCCTCCAATAATGATGAAACATGCAAAATAGATGAAATAACATAAGTATTGTGTCCCAATATGAAATATATCAATGAATAGCAGCAAATTATGATATAAAATAGTGATGCAAATTGGACGTATCAAGGTGTCTCTCCATAAAGATAAATAACATGTTGGTGAACAAATTACAGCTGGGCAATTGACAGAATATCGATCATACATGACAAGATGTTTACTACGAGATTCGTTTTTGGCATTACAACATGAAACATAGACCGTAATCCAACTGCGTCTATGACTAAAAATCCATCTTCCGGTTATCATCCGAAACCCTTCCAGTATTAAGTTGCAAGCAAGAGATGATTGCATTAAGCATTGTGTGTAATGTAAACAATAAAATTACCCTCGGATAAATCATTGTTGTTTTTTCCCTAGTAGCAACAACACATCTACAATCTTAGAAGTTATTGTCACTCTTCCAGAAAAATAGAGGCATGAACCCACTATCGAGCATAAATACTCCCTCTTGGTGTCACAAGTATCTACTTGGCCAAAGTTTCTACTAGCAACGGAGAGCACGCAAGATCACAAATAACATATGACATGAATATATAATCGATCTCATAATAGTATTCAATATTCATCAGATCCTAGCAAACACAACATTTAGCAATACATAAAGATGATCTTGATCATGTAGGGCAGCTCACAAGATTTAAACATGAGGCACGAATTGGAGAAGACAACTATGTAGCTACTGCTATGGACCCATAGTCCAGGGATGAACTACTCACACATCACTTCGAAGGCGAGCATGGTGATGTTGCCTCCGTCGATGATTTCACCCTCCGATAGGATGCCGGGAAAAACTTCACAACCCTCCCGAGACGGGTTCTGCGATGGCGGCCGCGACAGAACTTTTCGTGGATGGAGACTCGTGTGTCTGGGGTTATCCCGAGATCGTGAATAAATAGGCGGAAGGGCGAGGTCGGTGGAGCCCTGGGGGGCCCACACCACCCCTTGATGCTGCCAGGGCCTGGGCCACGCCTAGGGTTGGCCTGGCCGCCCCTGGCGCTTCTTCGTCCCCCCTTCGGTCTCTGTCTTCGTTTCAGTGGCCGAATTTATCAATGTAAATTAAAGGATTGGGGTCCACAGTTCACTAGAGGTGTCTCTTGATGTCTACGGGAGCTTCTATTCTTGTAGACAGTGTTGGACCTCCAAGAGCAGAGGTTTGTAGAACAGCAGCAAGTTTCCCTTAAGTGGATCACCCAAGGTTTAAGAAAAGTGCTTGATGTCTACGGGAGCTTCTATTCTTGTAGACAGTGTTGGGCCTCCAAGAGCAGAGTTTTGTAGAACAGCAGCAAGTTTCCCTTAAGTGGATCACCCAAGGTTTATCGAACTCAGGGAGGAAGAGGTCAAAGATATCCCTCTCATGCAACCCTGCAACCACAAAGCAAGAAGTCTCTTGTGTCCCCAACACACCTAATAGGTGCACTAGTTCGGCGAAGAGATAGTGAAATACAGGTGGTATGAATAAATATGAGCAGTAGTAACGGCGCCAGAAAAGTGCTTGCTGGCGTGTGGTTGATGGTGGTAATATTGCAGGAAGTACAAATGCAGTAAAACAGTAAACAAACAGCGATAGCAGTATTTAGGAACAAGGCTTAGGGATCATACTTTCACTAGTGGACACTCTCAACATTGATCACATAACAGAATAAATAGATAGATGCTAGACTCTACACTCTCTTGTTGGATGATGAACACCACTAACCGTGTAGGATTACACGAACCCTCAATGCCGGAGTTAACAAGCTCCACAATATTCCATGTTCATATTTAAATAACCTTAGAGTGCATGACAGATCAACATAACCAAACCAAGTACTAACATAGCATGCACACTGTCACCTTCACACTACGAAAGGAGGCATAGATCACATCAATACCATCATAGCAATAGTTAACTTCATAATCTACAAGAGATCACAATCATAGCCTACACCAAGTACTACACGATGCACACACTATCACCATTACACCGTGCGGGAGGAATAAACTACTTTAATAACATCACTAGAGTAGCACACGGATAAATTGTGATACAAAACACATTGCAATCATAAAGGGATATAAATAAGCACTTCACTATGCCATTCATAACGGTGAATAAGTATTCTGTGAAATATAGCCTAAGAGACCCACACGGTGCACACACTGTCACCTTTACGCACGTGGGACAAGGAGTCTCCGGAGATCACATAAGTAAAACCCACTTGACTAGCATAATGACATCTAGATTACAAGCATCATCATATGAATCTCAATCATGTAAGGCAACTCATGAGATTATTGTATTGAAGCACATAGGAGAGAGATGAACCACATAGCTACCGGCACAGCCCCGAGCCTCGATGGAGAACTACTCCCTCCTCATGGGAGACAGCAGCGTTGATGAATATGGCGGTGGTGTCGATGGAGGAGCCTTCCGGGGGCACTTCCCCGTCCCGGCGACGTGCCGGAACAGAGACTCCTGTCCCCCAGATCTTGGCTTCGCGATGGCGGCGGCTCTGGAAGGTTTCTCGTACCGTGGCTTTTTCGTCGAACGTGTCGTGGTTTTTAGGTCAGGGACCTTTATATAGGCGAAGAGGCGGAGTCGGAGGGTCGACGAGGCGACGACACACTAGGGGGGCGCCCCCCCCCCCTAGGGCCGCGCCGGCCTGTCATCTGGGGGCCCAGTGGCCCCCCTCTGGCCTCTCTCGGGTGTTCTGGAAGCTTCGTGGAAAAATAGGATGCTGGGCGTTGATTTCGTCCGATTCCGAGAATATTTCCTTACTAGGATTTCGGAACCAAAAACAGTAGAAAACAGGAACTGGCCCTTCGGCATCTCGTCAATAGGTTAGTTTCGGAAAACGCATAAATATGACATAAAGTATGCATAAAACATGTAGATATCATCAATAATGTGGCATGGAACATAAGAAATTATCGATACGTCGGAGACGTATCAGCATCCCCAAGCTTAGTTTCGCTCGTCCCGAGCGAGTAAACGATAACAAAGATAATTTCTGGAGTGACATGCCATCATAACCTTGATCATACTATTGTAAACACATGTAATGAATGCAGCGATCAAAACAATGGTAATGACATGAGTAAACAATTGAATCATAAAGCAAAGACTTTTCATGAATAGTACTTTCAAGACAAGCATCAATAAGTCTTGCATAAGAGTTAACTCATAAAGCAATAAATCAAAGTAAAGGTATTGAAGCAACACAAAGGAGGATTAAGTTTCAGCGGTTGCTTTCAACTTATAACATGTATATCTCATGGATATTGTCAATGTAAAGTAATATAACAAGTGCAATATGCAAGTATGTAGGAATCAATGCACAGTTTACACAAGTGTTTGCTTCTTGAGGTGGAGAGAGATAGGTGAACTGACTCAATCATAAAAGGTAAAAGAATGGCCCTTCGCAGAGGGAAGCATTGATTGCTATATTTGTGCTAGAGCTTTGGTTTTGAAAACATAAAGAGAGCATAAAAGTAAAATTTTGAGAGGTGTTTGTTGTTGTCAACGAATGGTAGTGGGCACTCTAACCCCCTTGCCGGACAAACCTTCAAAGAGCGGCTCCCATGAATTATTTTTATTTTTGGGTGGCACTCCTTCCAACCTTTCTTTCACAAACCATGGCTAACCGAATCCTCGGGTTCCCGCCAACAATCTCATACCATGAAGGAGTGCCTTTTTATTTTAGTTTTATTATGATGACACTCCTCCCCACCTTTGCTTTCTCAAGCCATGGCTAACCGAATCCTTCGGGTGCCGTCCAACAATCACATACCATGGAGGAGTGTCTATTTAGGTTAATTAATTTGGGACTCGGGAATCCCATTGCCGGCTCTTTTTGCAAAATTATTGGATAAGCGGATGAAGCCACTAGTTCATTGGTGAAAGTTGCCCAACAAGAATGAAAGATAAACACCACATACTTCCTCATGAGCTATAAAACATTGACACAAATCAGAGGTGATAAATTTTGAATTATTTAAAGGTAGCACTCAAGCAATTTACTTTGGAATGGCGGAGAAATACCATGTAGTAGGTAGGTATGGTGGACACAAATGGCATAGTGGTTGGCTCAAGGATTTTGGATGCATGAGAAGTATTCCCTCTCGATACAAGGCTTAGGCTAGCAAGGTTATTTGAAACAAACACAAGGATGAACCGGTGCAGCAAAACTCACATAAAAGACATATTGTAAACATTATAAGAATCTACACCGTCTTCCTTGTTGTTCAAACTCTTTACTAGAAATTATCTAGACCTTAGAGAGACCAATTATGCAAACCAAATTTTAGCAAGCTCTATGTATTTCTTCATTAATGGGTGCAAAGTATATGATGCAAGAGCTTAAACATGAGCACAACAATTGCCAAGTATCAAATTATTCAAGACATTATACCATTTACCACATGCAGCATTTTCTGTTTCCAACCAAATAGCAATTAACGAAGCGGTTTCAACCTTCGCCATGAACATTAAAGATAAAGCGAAGAACACAAGTGTTCATATGCAACAGCGGAGCGTGTCTCTCTCCCACACAAGCATGAATTTATTCAAACACAAACAAAAATAAAAGCACACAGACGCTCCAAGTAAAGTACATAAGATGTGACCGAATAAAAATATAGTTTCAAGAGAAGAAACCTGATAAGTTGTCGATGAAGAAGGGGATGCCTTGGGCATCCCCAAGCTTAGACGCTTGAGTCTTCTTGAAATATGCAGGGGTGAACCACCGGGGGCATCCCCAAGCTTATACTTTTCACTCTTCTTGATCATAGTATATCATCCTCCTCTCTTGATCCTTGAAAACTTCCTCCACACCAAACTCGAAACAAACTCATTAGAGGGTTAGTGCATAATCAAAAATTCACATGTTCAGAGGTGACACAATCATTCTTAACACTTCGGACATTGCACAAAGCTACTGGACGTTAATGGAACAAAGAAATCCATCCAACACAGCAAAAGAGGCAATGCGAAATAAAAGGCAGAATCTGTCAAAACAGAACAGTCCGTAAAGACGAATTTTATTGAGGCACCAGACTTGCTCAGATGAAAATTCTCAAATTGAATGAAAGTTGCGTAAATATCTGTGGATCACTCACGTAAATTGGCATAATTTTCTGAGTTACCTACAGAGAATTAGGTCCAGATTCGTGACAGCAAAGAAATCTGTTTCTGCGCAGTAATCCAAATCTAGTATGAACCTTACTATCAAAGACTTTACTTGGCACAACAATGCAACAAAACTAATATAAGGAGAGGTTGCTACAGTAGTAACAACTTCCAAGACTCAAAATAAAAAACAAAATTACTGTAGTAAAATAAACACATGGGTTATCTCCCAAGAAGTTCTTTCTTTATAGCCATTAAGATGGGCTCAGTAGTTTTAATGATGCACTCGCAAGAGATAGTATTTGAAGCAAAAGAGAGCATCAAGAGGCAAATTCAAAACACATTTAAGCCTAACATGCTTCCTATGAAAAGGAATCTTGTAAATAAACAAGTTCATGAGGAGCAAAGTAACAAGCATAGGAAGATAGAACAAGTGTAGCTTCAAAAATTTCAGCACATAGAGAGGCATTTTAGTAACATGAAAATTTCTACAACCATATTTTCCTCTCTCATAATAACTTTCAGTAGCATCATGAGCAAACTCAACAATATAACTATCACATAAAGCATTCTTATCATGAGTCTCATGCATAAAATAATTACTACTCCCAACATAAGCATAGTCATTCTTATTAATTGTAGTGGGAGCAAATTCAACAAAGTAGCTATCATTATTATTCTCATCATCAAATATAGGAGGCATAGTATAATCATAATTAAATTTATCCTCCATAGTAGGTGGCAACAAAAGACCACTATCATTATAATCATCGTATATGGGAGGCATATCATAATCAACATAAACTTTCTCCTCAATACCCGGAGGGCTAAAGAGATCATTTTCATCAAAACCGACCTCCCCAAGCTTAGAATTTTCCATAGCATTAGCAACAATAGTGTTCAAAGCATTCATATTAATAACATTCCCATTAGCATGCATATAAAGTTCCATGGGTTTTTTAATTCTCTCTTCAAACACATCATGTCCTAATTCAAGATAAAGTTCATAAAGATCTCTCATATTTTTGTTGTTTTCCATTATGCCTAACTAGTGTAAACAAGAAACAAAAAGATGCAATTGCAGGATCTAAAGGAAATAGCTTCGAACACACACACAACGGCGCCAGAAAAGTACTTTACCTAGGACCGGAGTATGAGTGCCTTTTACCTTTCCTCCCCGGCAACGGCGCCAGAAAAGTGCTTGATGTCTACGGGTGCTTCTATTCTTGTAGACAGTGTTGGGCCTCCAAGAGCAGAGGTTTGTAGAACAGCAGCAAGTTTCCCTTAAGTGGATCACCCAAGGTTTATCGATCTCGGGGAGGAAGAGGTCAAAGATATCCCTCTCATGCAACCCCGCAACCACAAAGCAAGAAGTCTCTTGTGTCCCCAACACACCTAATAGGTGCACTAGTTCGGCGAAGAGATAGTGAAATACAGGTGGTATGAATAAGTATGAGCAAGTAGTAACGGCGCCGGAAAAGTGCTTGCTGGCGTGCGGTTGATGGTGGTAATATTGCGGGAAGTACGAGATGCGATAGAAACGAGTAAACAAGCAGCGATAGCGATATTTAGGAACAAGGCCTAGGGATCATACTTTCACTAGTGGACACTCTCAACTTTGATCACATAACAGAATAAATAAATAGATGCTAGACTCTACACTATCTTGTTGGATGATGAACACCACTAACTGTGTAGGATTACACGAACCCTCAATGTCGGAGTTAACAAGCTCCACAATATTCGATGTTCATATTTAAATAACCTTAAAGTGCACGACAGATCAACATAACCAAATCAAGTACTAACATAGCATGCACACTGTCACCTTCACGCTACGAAAGGAGGCATAGATCACATCAATACCATCATAGCAATAGTTAACTTCATAATCTACAAGAGATCACAATCATAGCCTACGCCAAGTACTACACGATGCACACACTCGTCACCATTACACCGTGCGGGAGGAATAAACTACTTTAATAACATCACTAGAGTAGCACACGGATAAATTGTGATACAAAACACATTGCAATCATAAAGGGATATAAATAAGCACTTCACTATGCCATTCATAACGGTGAATAAGTATTCTGTGAAATATAGCCTAAGAGACCCACACGGTGCACACACTGTCACCTTTACACACGTGGGACAAGGAGTCTCCGGAGATCACATAAGTAAAACCCACTTGACTAGCATAATGACATCTAGATTACAAGCATCATCATATGAATCTCAATCATGTAAGGCAGCTCATGAGATTATTGTATTGAAGTACATCGGAGAGAGATGAACCACATAGCTACCGGTACAGCCCCGAGCCTCGATGGAGAACTACTCCCTCCTCATGGGAGACAGCAGCGTTGACTAGCATAATGACATCTAGATTACAAGCATCATCATATGAATCTCAATCATGTAAGGCAGCTCATGAGATTATTGTATTGAAGTACATCGGAGAGAGATGAACCACATAGCTACCGGTACAGCCCCGAGCCTCGATGGAGAACTACTCCCTCCTCATGGGAGACAAGCAGCGTTGATGAAGATGGCGGTGGTGTCGATGGAGGAGCCTTCCGGGGGCACTTCCCCGTCCCGGCGGCGTGCCGGAACAGAGACTCCTATCCCCCAGATCTTGGCTTCGCGATGGCGGCGGCACTGGAAGGTTTTCTCTGGTTTCGTCGAGCGTGTCGTGGTTTTTGCGACGGAGGCTTTAAGTAGGCGGAAGGGCAGCCTCGGAGGGGGTTTGGTGGGCCCACACACTAGGGGGGCGCGGCCCCCCCTCTGGCCGCGCCAGGGTGTTGTGTGGGGCCCCCAGGGCTTCCTACGGCGGCTCTCGGGTGTTCCGGAAGCTTCGTCCAATTATAAGACTCGGGCGTTGATTTCGTCCAATTCCGAGAATATTTCCTTACTAGGATTTCTGAAACCAAAAACAGCGAGAAAACGAGAACCGGCCCTTCGGCATCTCATCAATAGGTTAGTTCCGGAAAACGCATAAATATGACATAAAGTATGCATAAAACATGTAGATATCATCAATAATGTGGCATGGAACATAAGAAATTATCGATACGTCGAAGACGTATCATCTCTCCATAAAGATAAATAACATGTTGGTGAACAAATTACAGCTGGGCAATTGACAGAATATCGATCATACATGACAAGATGTTTACTACGAGATTCGTTTTTGGCATTACAACATGAAACATAGACCGTAATCCAACTGCGTCTATGACTAAAAATCCATCTTCCGGTTATCATCCGAAACCCTTCCAGTATTAAGTTGCAAGCAAGAGATGATTGCATTAAGCATTGTGTGTAATGTAAACAATAAAATTACCCTCGGATAAATCATTGTTGTTTTTTCCCTAGTAGCAACAACACATCTACAATCTTAGAAGTTATTGTCCCGTCCAATTCCAAGAATGTTTCCTATACAACTTTTCTGAAACCAAAAACAACAGAAAATAGGAAACTGGCACTGTGGCATCTTGTCAATAGGTTAGTGCCAGAAAATGTATAAAAGTGTATCGAAGTGTATGTAAATCATAGTGGAATTGGTGTAAAACAAGCATGGAGCATCAAAAATTATAGATACGTTTGAGACGTATCAAGCATCCCCAAGCTTAACTCCTGCTCGTCCTCGAGTAGGTAAGTGACAACAAAAATAATTTTTAAGATGACATGAAGCCAACACAATCTTGATCAAACATGTAAAACATTGTGAGCTAGGATCAAAATACTCTAAACATAGGCATTATAGATATAATTCTAACAATAGAACTTAGCAACTATGTTATAACATGAGAAGTAACTCAAACAAAGGATCATGAATAATAGTGCATTGAAAGCAACTGTTGTCTATGAGCATAGATAAAACATAGTAAATTGATACTCAACATGTCCTTTATGAAGTGGCAAAACATAAATGTTAGGACACCTTCAAAGTTCAGAGGGTGACTAGATACAAGTAATGTAAGAACAATCAATAATCATAATCATGAATCAATCAATAAGTCTTGGGACTATGCACATTACACTAAGAATGACAACTATGCTCTCTTAGTTGGTGCATAAAGCAACAAGATAAAGACTAAACATAAAAGTAAAAGAGAGACTCTTTTGCAGAGCAAGCAAGATAAACAAGTTTTATAAACCTTCCAAAAAGTATGGTACTCATTAGCTTTGAGCTCTCATTGCCCATATCATAAGCATCTTGAATGGTTAAAGTTAATGTGAGGCAAATATGAGCTATATGCTTGACAAATCACAAGTTAAAAATCTCATGCCCCTTGAATACGAGTACCTACACCTCATGCTACTCAACTTAGGTCCCAAATAAGTTTTTGTCATTGTAAATACACATGTATCATAAAGAACGCAGCAGGGGTACCTCTTGCCCCATGATATGGAAGTACTCTTTCAAATAAGTGCAATCCCACACCAAAATGACAAGACAAACAGACAATGAACATCTCTGCAATCCTTTTATTTACTATGGGTATAGCTTTTTATTGAACATGCTTCACGGAATGCTCACTATAGACTGCTGTAAACTTCCACCATGAATGATGCATGGCTTAGGTTATCGGCCCAGCGTTTCTATAACACATATACAAACTCCATGGACTTACAAATTTTCATTCTATTTTGCATCGATAGGCATCCATAAGCAAAAGATCATGATATCTACTAAATAATAAGTGCAATATTGAAAGCGTTCCCCATGAAAGTATGGTTATGCTAACTTCCAACTTGCAATTTACAAACATATAAACTTCATAAGATAGTCACAATGATCAAGTTTATGAAGTACAAAAAAGTAAATGTGCCATCAAATTTGTGAGAGCTTTACTAACTAATTTTCTCATGCCAAAATTTAATTTGGAAGATAAATAAAATAATGATGGATATACTTGGAATAGCAATGATGCTAATAGGTAGATATGGTGGACACAATTGGCAAACTTTGGTTAATGGTGGTTGGATGCACGAGTAGAGTTCATACTCAGTACATGCGAAAGCTAGCAAAAGACTGGGAATAATGACCATAATCATGGATAGCAACAAAACACTATTAATCAAAGCATAAAGTAATTTCACAAGTCAAAAACTATATGATCATGGAGGCTTTAGTTGACTGGTTGGTAGTCATAACATGGTGTAAGCATGTGCCAAGTCAACCCAATAAGCATCAAAGGAGAATATCCCGATATTATGCTTCTATGATAAAAACAACACATGATTCTTTCAATAGTGCATTATGCACTCTCAGCTATTTGAGACAAGTCATGATGCAAAAATAAATACTAAGCGTATCATAACAATAACATCCAAACATGACATGCCGAAGTCTATGCTACAATCTAGACAAGCTTCCTTTTGCATCACTATTAGCATGAAACATTTTACTCGTATCTAATACGAATCAATTTATTTGAAATAACTCCCAGAGATGAAAAATAATATGTTCCAGAGAGATAATCATACATAAATAAATAATACTAACGAGCTCTGAACAAACTTCAAGTGAAAGAACAAGAGCTAAACGTAGTACTAGAAAACTAGAACACTCACAAAACAATAACATTCAGAGATTGGAGATTGGAGATGAGAGACTCCCCTTGCAGAAATCCTCTTTCTCCCCGGTAACGCTGCTATAAAATCTTGATGGTGCTCCAGATACGGCGCTAGACAATCTTGTTGGCAGTTGTGGAAGCGGTTGGGAAACCCCAAGAGGAAGGTGTGATGAGCATAGTAGGAAGTTTTTCCTCAGTAAGAAACTAAGATTTAATCGACCAGTAGGATAAAGGCATGACTTCTGAAGGTGTTGCTAGCTGACTAGTGGCAGGACGCACTACCAGCGTCAGCAACAACGTGGAACCTACACACAATACAACTAAAATACTTTGCCCCAACTTACAGTGAGGTTGTAAATCTCACCGGTTTTGCTGAACACAAAGGATTAAATGTATCGAGTGGAAGGAAATGTTTGCAGTAATTAAAGAGAACAGTGCTTGCGGAAAGTAAACAGAGCATGATTTCAATGGTTGAATTTATCAGTGTAAAGGAAAGGACCGGGGTCCACAGTTCACTAGAGGTGTCTCTCCATAAAGATAAATAACATGTTGGGTGAACAGATTACAGCTGGGCAATTGACAGAATATTGATCATACATGACAAGATGATTACTATGAGATTCTTCTGGGCATTACAACATGATACATAGAATGTAATCCAACTGCGTCTATGACTAAAAATCCACCTTCCGGTTATCATCCGAAACCCTTCCAGTATTAAGTTGCAAGCAAGAGATAATTGCATTAAGCATTGTGTGTAATGTAAACAATAGAATTACCCTCGGATAAAGCATTGTTGTTTTCTTCCTAGTAGCAACAACACATCTACAATCTTAGAAGTCATTGACACTCTTCCAGAAAACTAGAGGCATGAACCCACTATCGAGCATAAATACCCCCTCTTGGAGTCACAAGTATCTACTTGGCCAGAGTTTCTACTAGCAACGGAGAGCATGCAAGATCACAAATAACATATGACATGAATATATAATCGATCTCAACATAGTATTCATATTCATCGGATCCCAACAAACACAACATGTAGCATTACATAAAAATGATCTTGATCATGTAGGGCAGCTCACAAGATCTAAACATGAGGCACAAATTGGAGAAAACAACCATCTAGCTACTGCTATAGACACATAGTCCATGGATGAACTACTCACGCATCACTTCGGAGGCGGGCATGGTGATGTAGATGCCTCAGGCGATGATTTCCCCCTCCGGCGGGGTGCCGGGAAGAACTTCAGAACCCTCCCAAGATGGGTTCTGCGATGGCGGACGCGACGGAACTTTTCGTGGATGGAGACTCGGGTGTCTAGGGTTTTCTCGAGATCGTGAATAAATAGGCAGAAGGGTGAGGTCGGTGGAGCCATGGGGGCCCACACCACCCCTTAACGCGGCCAGGTCCTGGGCCGTGCCTAGGGGGGCTTGCCGCCCCCTGGCGCTTCTTTGCCCCCCCCCCCCCCCTAGGTCTCTTTCTTCGTTACGGAGAAATATTGACTTCGGCTTTTGTCCCGTCCAATTCCGAGAATATTTCCTGTACAACTTTTCTGAAAACCAAAAACAGCAGAAAACACGGAACTAGCACTGTGGCATCTTATCAATAGGTTAGTGCCAGAAAATGTATAAAAGTCTAATGAATTGTATGTAAATCATAGTGGAATTGGTGTAAAACAAGCATGGAGCATCAAAAATTATAGATACGTTTAAGACGTATCAATCATCAAGCTAGAATCATTGCACAATAAGGATTCAAACCTCCATTGCCAATCCTCAGTTCTCGGCTTTCATATAATTCTTCACGTCTAACTTTACCGTGGTACGTAGGCATGCCTCATGATGGCAACATACCGCAGAGTTTCACAACACCCTTTCTGAAACCAAACGGTCAGAGTAAAACATGATTAACTGTGACCGTAACACCATCCACTTGGGTAAACTCCAGGCACGAGATCCATTTGGAATATGCCGGCGTAGTCTTCCGGAACTCGGTAATCCTCCCAAGATCAATGACAAGAGGCGACAGATAATTCTTCATCATGGTGTGAGAAAAATCCAAGGACCGCCACGTTTATTAAAAACCGCGCCATCAACCCCCTCACCACCGGCCAATACTGGAGAAGAAGACGAACACGAGATGCCAAAATAATAATAAACAACCGAATGGCCGGCATGCACCTCGCACCACCGAGGCGGGCCGAGATCAGGTCCAGGATGGCCCGCCCCGCCTACAGCGTTGCGCTGCTACCAGCACAACGCCGCGCTGGCGGCGGCCACCGCTGCCAACGCCCATTCGGCACCACACGTGTATCAATCTAGTCTCGAACCATCAAATAAATGGGAAGCTAGGTTGTGACCGATTATCTTCCACCAACATTTTGAGATAGTAATCAACAACCAATGTCAATAAACTGATATATGTTGATGATGTATGGCTTAGATATGTGTCTAAACACTTCCCTTCGCCTTCAAGTGTTGGCGAGTCCTTTTTCAATCTTGTCATCATCTAACATTTCTATTGTCCGCTTTCTCAATATTGTCATTTATTTATCAGTGTGGGGCGAATAACGATGTACATTGGCCATACTCTCAAGTTCCAAAGCATAGCCTCCACATCCGCAACCCTCAGGCCACAGCAATTTAGAGCATCTTCAACACCCTCCAAAAAAAAGCATGTAGCGTTAAAAATCAACTTTTAGGGCGTGGGAGGTGGAAATCGGTGCTCTAACGGATGCGCTAAAAATCAGCGCATGTATTTTTAGCGATAAAACAATATTGCGCGTGGCATATTTGGCGCTTTCACTCCAGCACACGACAAATTGACTCATTGCGCTTGAAACACAACCACCAACATGTTCCTCTCCCACGCGCTTACGTCGTTGTTGCTTCATCTGCCCCTTCCCTTCGGTGACTCCGCCGTAGCGAATCCCGCTGCCGATGCTACGCCAAGATTGATTCACAGACGCCGCCACCGAGGCCGAATTGCTGCCACTCCCCCATTTGAAATTGGCTGTGTTGTCGCTGCGTCGAGGTGCCCGCATCGCCTCCTCCGCAGCGGCTCCCGGAAGGTGCTCGAATGTATGGCGTGCGGTCGACCCACCCTTTTAATTTTAGCGTTGTCGTTTATTTTTTGAATGTAGTCTGATTTTCATTGTTTGTAGATGAGTTCGTCGTACGATTCATCCGATGAGGATGTGATCTTCAAGAAGAAAAAGAGAGCATCTAAAATTTTACAAGCCCAATTTACTATTGTGAGAGGACCGGCTAGATTTTGGGATCAAGAGATCCTTTGGTACATCATGAACGTTTACGTCATCATCCATAATATGATCATCGAGAATGAGCAAGCGCAAAACAATGACTATTTGCATTATGAGTTGATGGGGCGATATGTAAAAGTGTGTGGGAGAGAAGAGAGGGTAGCCCGCTTCATTGCCTCCTACCTCGTACAAAGCTATTCAAGATGATGATGTGCTGGCTTTAAGAAGATCTCATCGAGTAGTGGTGGTCGTGAAATGGTCAACAATAGTATGTATTATCTCATATGTATGTTCATTGTATTGTTGAAAACATATCTATTGTATTGTTGGTGAGATCTATTTGTTGTATTATTGATGAAATATATGTTGTATTGAAAATAAACTATTTATTTGTGTTGCAATAATAATTAAACTATTTATTATTGTCTTTTTTTCCAGTTTGATCTTCATTGTTATATATTTGTTGTTGTTTGGTGCTTGTGGAGGCACTAGCGCACTGCCTTTTACAACGTGAAAAAGCGATGCTACCCGCACACGATATTTTGGGCGTCCGGTGAAGGAATCCATGCCGCACGTGCAAAACAGCTAAAACATGCACTGCAAAAAAATTACCGCGCGGTAATTTTGGGTGCCTGTTTGAGATGCTCTCCCACTGAGCCAAGCAAGGGTGGAGTGGTACTGGATGCGAAAATAAAAAACACAACAACCGTCACCATTTGATTTGATATCAGTTGATTAACGAGGTAAAGCTCCTTAAGATTTGGCATACTTCCTCCTTCAAACATCAACCTCGTAACAGCGATGCTCGACCCAAGCTTCTGTAGCCGTTGAAACCCTTGCCTTCGCCAGGGACACCACGGCCATCCGTGTCTTTCCCATCTCCAGCGAGGTTGATGTATGGTTCTCGATTTCGTCCCGGACATCTTCTTGATCTCCAGTAGCTGACCACGCCTAACGGGATGGAGCCCACCATGCTTTCGTTTCATGGGCTAGGATAATACCGACGCATGAAGCGTCAAATAGGCATTATCGCTTTAAGCCAGAGCAAGTGCCGCTCCGCTTAAGCTCTTCCTCCTAGGCGCTCGAAAATTGCCCTCCGCCGGGGCAGTGGGGTGGTCGTGCGATGCAGGACGATGTTGGGCATTGTGTCACGGGCGCCTCGATATCCTCTATGGACTGATGAGGATCTCCCCGAGTTTTTGCGAAATTAATCCTATACGACCCCAGCTCATGCGACCCGGGTGGTAGATCACATCCGGTACCGTTTATCTGAAAACAGCCAGTGCCATCGGTACCAGATCACAATGCTTTGCTACGTAATAATAATGTTTGATATTTGGATCCATAATGTTTTTGTTGTATCATTCCCATGGATGTACTATTTGCGGAACAACATGCTGGATCACCGTGAAGCGCTAGCATAGTGTTGTTACCTTTTGGTGGGTGTGCCTCTCTTATTTGAGCGACTAGATGCCATTTGGAAACATTGGCTGAACCAAAAACTTCTCGAAGCACAGTTAAACATGCTTAAAATGAAAGTTTTCGAACAAAATCACTGTGAAGTCACAACCATGCCTCTCCCCGAATCCCATCTGTCTGTGAGCTTGCGCGACCCAACCATCGCCACACCTCCGCTCGTCCAGCCATGCCGCCTATCGGGCCTTTCCGAGCCTCGCCACCGTCTGCTGAAGCTCCGGCGCCGTCCCTCTGTAGATTTCCTTGCACGTGACCTGCACCACCCGGACCTCGCCATTGACCTCTTGCATCACCCTCTCCCTCCACACCCTGCATCCCCGGCCGCCCCTGCCTCGCATCTCGCCGGACTCTCACCCGCCCCACCATTGTATGGGACCTCCCCACGCTCTCTGTGCCTAGCCCCTCCCGCCGGGAGGAGCTTCTCACATGTCCTCGGCCGGCACTGACCGAGGGAACGGGTGGTGGCGCTCTGACCAAGGGCACGGTCGGCGACACGCTCGACTAGACCTTGTTGTACTTGTGACGACGGCACAGGCGTCCGGCGGCGTTCTAATCCGCAGAAGATCCCACAGAACGGGGCTGCAGAATGTGGCGGTGGTGTGGGTCATTGTAATCGTACTACCGACAAAAAATAAATCAATGTACATTCCCCTGCCATTGAGGCAGGGCCTATTTTTGTATTAGGCATTTCCCAGTGGCACATCGTTCCAAATTACTGTGGCACACCATTTCTGAAAATATATGGCGTATTATGTTTAGGGTGCGCCATTGCTATGTTGCTTACCGGTGGCACAACATATGATGCGCCACTAATAATTGTTAGTAGTGGCGCATCATGGTGCATCCCTGCTAGCAAAAATTGGTGCACCATGATTGTTGTTTTTCTTGTAGTGGTGGAGAGGCAAGCGTATATGCGGTTAGAAATTAGAAGCGAGAGGGTCAGGGTGGCGAAGAAGATCCACTTGCGGTGAATCTAAATTGTCATCTAGCCCGAGAAACTGGTCACGTGGGGCTTAACCACGAGATCACCCATGCTCATTACTATTATTGTTAATGTTTTTAAAACCACTTCAACCTCCTGGCTCAGCTGAGGTCATGCGTCCTTACACTCCTACTCCATGGTGAAGGAATACAGATGCGCGTGTCGGTGGTGTGTCGGCCTACATCGACCGTATCTCTTCCCGAATGCTTCTCCTCCACATAGTTTATCTGCTATTTATCACTTGATCTTTCTCACAGCGCACCATGTTGAGATTACTTGTCGCGATTGTACCTTTGCCGCATGTCGATTCCTCTATTGCCGTTGTTGCGGCGTAGGGGCACCGGTGCTGCAAACATTGATTGGAGGTGTTCGAGCGCAAGCAGGTGCTGCTACAACTGACCACCACAGTTTCTACAAGCGACTGAAACAATTGCTACAAACGTTATCGTTGTTGCTACAAGCAGCTGATGCGGTTGCTACAAGTGGCGTCGCCAAAGTTGCAAGAAGACCATCACTGACATCGCTGTTGCAAGCCGTCTAACGACAACAACTAACTGGTAGGCTAGTAAAGGCCCATGTGTCCTTGTACGTGAGGGGGAAATGGATACTTGAGATAGCGTGCTCACCAGAAGGGCAGATACTCCCTATATGGCGAAATATTTTCGCTTAAAAGTCAAACCATGTGAACTTTAATCAAAATTTATACAAAAACATGTCAACATCTAGAATATCAAATCAATACCACTGAATTTAACATGACCCATATTTTATATGGCGTAGATTCGGTGTTCTTGATATAGGTAATTTTATTAAAAAAATTGGACAAGATTAGTGCAGTTTAACTTTTGCGAAACAAATACGCATTATATTATGGCAAGTAGGGATCACGAGGCAGGAACACGACACGAGAAAGCTAACCATCGTGTGGTTAATCAGCCTCCAATCCGACAACATTGGATACTCAGCAGGTAGCAACTGGAAATCGGGCGAGGCCCTCATTTTAAATTTGGGTGTGAACTAATTTCTTATGTCATCATTAAATTTCAGTTGTAACTCATAACTAGCACAAATCATGAAGCAAATCTAACGATTTAAAATAATTTTTGGTTGTATTCCTACTTGCATTTCAGTTGCAATCTCACTTGTAGATTAAGAAAAAAACTCAATTGCAACCCAACTTATAGCTCAAATGCACGAATCACGATGAACAATAAAACGGTGTAGAACTTAACTGAGCATAAACTTACGTTA
The DNA here is from genome assembly GCF_022539505.1 of Lolium rigidum. Lineage (NCBI taxonomy): Eukaryota > Viridiplantae > Streptophyta > Magnoliopsida > Poales > Poaceae > Lolium > Lolium rigidum. Next base: position 53,621,854 of record NC_061512.1, on the reverse strand, counting down.
GATCCCTTATAAGTTTTTCATCCGGACTTGTTAGTGCAGAAAAATTATGCATATAATATCGGTCAGTTTAACTCGATGATTTGTGATGTCCTACAAGAGTGCAAATGCAAGCGCTGAAGGCACGCAATTAAGAATCTATAGGACAATTCATTCCAGTTGATCGCGTGGTTCATATATATAGGCTACTTCCAATAATATTTACTCTGTTTTCTCTAGGGGTAACGCATCTTCTCCGGTCTCTTCTGCCTGTGCAGCCGTGGCCTTGCGCAGGCTGCCGCTGCTCATTTCCTCCGCCTCTTGCGGCTGATATGGACCGACCCCATCGTCGAGTTTTGTGTACGCCGGCGATGGACTGAACCTGTTTAACTCAGACGGAACAGTCGGCCTGTATGCCAGCGATACTGGAGCGTATGCAGGATATGTCGGCACGTATACCGGTGATACTGGACCGTACGAAGGGGAAGTCGGCCTGTATTCCGGCGATATGAGAAACGGATTATACACCGAACTGTATGCCGGGTATGTTGGACTTGTCCATCTGTTGTTCACCTCATCACTGGCCTCGTCCAATTTTGGTTTTGTTGTGGCGGACTCCTTGAACGGGGCAGGGGACTGAATCGCCACCCCGGTACCGTTGCTAGGGTCGACAACATGTCCCGCGAACATGACTGCGGCATCTGACCCCTCCTCGATGATGAAGTAGGCAAACGGGTGGTCGGCGACGAAATCCACTCTGCGCGAATAGTCTGGAGCGCACGTCGGACTATACGCAGGAGCCATGGTGACAGCGGCAGCTCTGGTTCCTTCCTCGTTGACCTCGATGACAGCCTTCTGGAAGACCTCCTGCAAGAGGAACGGCAAGTGGGAGCCATCGTCCTCCAGCATTCCAGAGAGGTCGGCCTCTGGGCCGAAAGGAAGCTGGAGCCCCATGTCATTGAGGATGGTGGTGACGCTGCTCGAGAAGGTGAGTTCGAACTTGGGCACCCTGAACTTGCCGACCTTGACCGTGCTCTGTGGCAGGTGCTCGCGGAGGAAGCCAGGGGACGACGTGATCTTGTCCATCAGGCTCCCCAGGCCATCGCGCGCGTCCGGGAGGAAGATGCACATGCAGTGGTGGAAACGGGTGTAGGACGAGCTCTTGTAACGTAGCTTGAGAACCTTGAACCCGTCGTGCTCGCCGATGTAGTGCCTGTCGTAGTTCGTCATGAAAGGGACGTTGATGGCGGTGCCGTCGACTCGGTAGAAGAGTTTGTTCTCGGTCCAGCTCTCGTCGAAAGGGAAGGTCCCATTTGCCCCTGAAGTAGATGGCGTTGGACATGTTAGATGGTTAGGATTGTACAGCTAACGTACGGCTGTTAGCCTAGATTAGATAGCTACCAAGTTAGTTAGTTAGTATCTAATAGTTGGTTAGGGTTGATGTTTATCTCTTGTAAACCCTAGCCGCATTGGCTTCTATATATATGACACGGTGATCGACCCCTGGAGGTCATCGCCTCACCTCCATCTCTCTCCCATCTAATCTATTTCTGTTACATGGTATCAGAGCCAACTCGGCTCATGGCCTCTTCTTCCTCTCCACCATCGCACCGCCCATGCCAGTCACCTCCTCCGTCACCGTCCGGCTGAACTATGCCAACTTCATGCCATGGCGCGCTCAGACGGTCGCTCATCTCCGGAGCCACGTGCTCCTCGGCCACATCGATGGGAGCGTTGTTGCGCCGTCCCCAACCGTCGCCAGCACTGTCGGCACCGGCGATGAGGCGGTGACAACTCAGGTCACCAACCCTGACTACGCTACCTGGTTCGTGCGCGACCAGACGGTGCTGAGTGGCCTCCTCGCCACCGTCACCGAGGAAGTTCTCGCGTCCATCATGGGCGCCGCCACGGCACGTGATGCGTGGCTTGTGCTTGAGGGGATGTTTTCCTCTCGATCCCGTGCTCGGGTCATCCAGATACGTTCACAGCTGTGCGCGGCCAAGAAGAAGGGCACTTCGGCCGCCGACTACTTCCGCCAGATGAAGACCTTGGCGGACACGCTGGCCGCCATCGGCCAGCCCCTGCGCGACGAGGAGAAGATCTCCTACATTCTGGCCGGCCTCGGCCCGGACTACGACGCCCTCGTCACCTCCCTCACCACGCGCAACGACAACGTCACGCTCGACGAGGTATACTCCCACCTCCTCTCCTTCGAGCAGCGCCACGAGCAGCATGACGTCGAGATCACACTCGGCACTGGCGGGCCTTCCGCCAACTTCACTGGCCGTCAGCAAGGTGGGCGCCCCAACAATGGAGGCGGCGGCGGCAACCAGCAGGGAGGAGGCGGTCGCGGCAACGGTGGCCGTGGACCCGGCCAGGGTCGTGGTGGTGGCGGCCGAGGCGCGCCGCCACAGGGACGTGGCAACGGCGGACAAGGGCAAGCTGGCGCGAACACCTCTGGTGCACCGCGTCCTGTGTGTCAAATCTGTCACAAGACTGGCCATAGTGCGATCCGCTGCTACAACCGCTACAACCACGCCTACAACGATGAAGAGCCCTCCGCCAACGCTGCCACCTACGGCTACAACGTCGACCCTGCTTGGTACATGGACACCGGGGCAACTGATCACATCACGAGCGACCTTGATCGCCTTGCTGTGAGGGAGGCCTACAACGGCAACGAGCGCGTCCACGTCGGCAACGGCGCAGGTTTGCATATTTCTCATGTTGGTCATAGTACTTTAAATACTGCTGCCAAATCCCTCTCTCTTCGCAATATACTTCATGTCCCCCACATCACCAAAAATCTCCTTTCCGCTCACAAACTCGCCAAAGACAATAATATTTTTATTGAAATTCATCCGTATCATTTTGTTGTCAAGGATCGGGAGTCGAGGAGAAGGGTGCTCCAAGGCAGGTGTGAAGCAGGACTCTACCCCATTCATCCATCAGAAATAAACGCCGGCAAGTGTGCCATGTTCTCAGTAGCCAAGGCTAGCAAAGAGCAATGGCATCGGCGATTAGGACATCCGTCATCTCAAGTGGTGAACTCCATCTTGAGACTCAATCAAATTCCCTTTTGTAATAATTCTGAGCATGCACGAGTGTGCAATGCGTGTCAAATGGCCAAGAGCCATCAACTTCCTTTTCCACTATCAAATCATGTTTCTACCGCTCCTTTGGAGCTTATTTACACAGATGTTTGGGGTCCTGCAATTTGTTCTGTTGGTGGCTACAAATATTACGTTAGCTTTGTTGATGATTTCACAAAATACACTTGGATCTATTTTCTGCATGCTAAATCTGATGTTGAATCCATATTTCTTCGTTTTCAAAAGCATGTCGAACTTCTTCTTGACACCAAAATTAAAAGTGTACAATCTGATTGGGGAGGGGAATACCGTCGACTCCACAAATATTTCCTTGATCATGGCATTATGCACTACATCTCCTGTCCCCATACTCATCAACAAAACGGCTCCGTCGAGCGCAAGCACCGGCATATTGTCGAAACCGGTCTCGCCTTACTTGCCAATTCATCAATGCCCGTTAAATTCTGGGATGATGCCTTTTATACTGCCGTGTATCTCATCAACAGGCTTCCTACCCGTGTTCTTGATAATGCCACCCCATTAGAACGTCTCTTAGGAGATAAGGCAAAACCAAATTATCATCTTCTGAAAACCTTCGGCTGTGCATGTTGGCCACTCCTTAGGCCTTATAATGCACGCAAACTCAGCTTCCGCTCTAAAGAGTGCGTCTTCATCGGGTACAGTAGTCATCACAAAGGCTATAAGTGTTTAGATGTGGAGACCGGGCGTGTGTATATCTCACGCGATGTCATTTTTGATGAGCACATCTATCCCTTCTCAAAGCATTTTTCTGTTTCCACAAATTCATATGGCAGTAGTGTTTCCTGTGCTAATGACCTTCTGACTAATGTGCAAAACCAGTCTGTTCCTGTTGTTGTTCAGCATGCAGGAAATACGACTGACGACGATCGCCATGCAGCAGACGTCGATCAACATGCAGACGGGGAGCCTGGCTCTGCGTCCTCCAGCTCCAGCAGCTCGGCCCAAGACTCCTCGTCCCCGGCTTCGTCAACAGCTAGTAGTGGGCCGAGTGACTCGGCACCACCCTCACCGCCCGCGGCTCCTCGCACGCACACGATGCGCACGCGTCTTCGGAGCGGCATCTCCATGCCGAAACAGCGGACGGATGGCACGGTCACATACTCTGCCGTGCGCTCAGAGGACCTCGAACCTCCTTCTCTCGCCGCTGCGCTGGACGACCCGCGCTGGCGTGCCGCCATGGACGCCGAGCTCACAGCTCTGCATCGTAACAAGACCTGGCGCCTCGTTCCTGCACCACCTGGCGTCAACCTCATCGACAGCCGGTGGGTTTTCAAGGTCAAGCAAAATCCCGATGGCAGCATTGAGCGTTTCAAAGCACGCCTCGTTGCCAAAGGGTTCAAGCAGCGTCACGACATCGACTACGACGACACCTTCAGCCCCGTGGTCAAGGCTACCACTATTCGTGTCATCCTCTCCCTCGCCGTGATGCAGGGGTGGCACATGCGGCAACTCGACGTCGACAACGCCTTTTTCCATGGCTACCTCGAGGAGGAGGTCTATATGGTTCAGCCTCCAGGCTTCATTGATCGGCGCCATCCTCAGCACGTGTGCAAGCTCGAGAAATCCCTGTATGGGTTAAAACAGGCGCCGCGTGCATGGTTCGCACGGCTCAGCGGGAAGTTGCAGGAACTCGGATTTGTGCCTTCCAAAGCTGATGTCTCTTTGTTCATCTACAGCCACAAGACGGTCACCATCTTCATGCTAGTATACGTGGACGACATCATTGTCGTAAGCTCCACTGTGCAGGCAGCTGATCAGCTCCTCGGTCAGCTGCGCAAGGAGTTCCCTGTCAAAGACCTCGGCACACTGAGTTTCTTCCTTGGCATAGAAGTGAAGCCCACTCCTGACGGTATTGTTTTGGCTCAAAAAAAGTACATAACAGACTTGCTTACACGGACAAATATGCAACAAGCAAAGGGAGTATCCATACCGATGGTTACTAGCGAGAAGCTCTCTCGGCTGGACGGAACAGTACTGTCACCAGGCGATGCCACACGGTACAGAAGTGTGGTGGGGGCACTGCAGTACCTCACTCTAACACGACCTGATATCTCGTTCAGCGTCAACAAAGTCTGTCAATTTTTACAGTCTCCAACAGATGTCCATTGGACTGCTGTGAAACGGATTCTACGCTACCTCAAGCAAACACAGAATTTCGGGCTCTCACTTCAGAAGTCCTCTTCCCTATTACTCAGTGGTTTTGCTGATGCCGATTGGGCAGGGTGTCCGGATGATCGGCGTTCAACAGGCGGGCATGCAGTGTTTCTTGGATCCAACCTTGTTTCATGGAGTTCCAGAAAGCAGCCCACCGTGTCACGTTCAAGCACAGAAGCCGAGTACAAGTCAGTGGCAAATGCGACAGCTGAAATCATGTGGATTCAAGGGCTGTTGAAAGAACTTGGGATTTTCTTGAGACGTGCTCCAAGTCTATGGTGTGATAATCTCAGCGCAACCTACTTGGCGGTCAATCCCATCTTTCATGCTCGAACCAAGCATATCGAAGTAGACTACCACTTTGTCCGAGAAAGGGTGGCGCGCAAAGCTCTCGATGTGCGATTCGTTTCTACACATGATCAACTCGCGGACATAACTGACTAAACCTCTTGTTGTACAATCATTTGTAAAATTTAGAAACAATCTGAACATGGTAGTACCACGTTGAGATTGAGGGAGGCTGTTAGTGGTTAGGATTGTACAGCTAACGTACGGCTGTTAGCCTAGATTAGATAGCTACCAAGTTAGTTAGTATCTAATAGTTGGTTAGGGTTGATGTTTATCTCTTGTAAACCCTAGCCGCATTGGCTTCTATATATATGACACGGTGATCGACCCCTGGAGGTCATCGCCTCACCTCCATCTCTCTCCCATCTAATCTATTTCTGTTACAGGCCAGCACGAGCTTGGTTTCCGGGTGCATGGGTCCCGGAGGGACGGCAGACTCGATGAGGTTCCTCGTGGCCTCCGCAGCCCATGCGTTAATCTGCCGTTTCGCCTCCTCTGCATCGTTCCTGAAGTCGACGACGGTGGCCTCGGCCTTGTACGTGCCGACGACGGCTTTGCGGTAAGAGCATGTCTAACAAGCCCCTTATTTCGCTGCCCTGTATAAGTCTGTTATTTCGCCCCGTATCGAAAAACTGCTCCATTTCAAGCCATTCCGTCTAGCAGACCCCGTATTTCGCCCCGTATTTTCAAAAATAAAAACCCCGGGAAGTTCATCTTCATTGATCATACTAGGGATCATACATACATATTGATCATACTACGGATCATACTACATCTAACCTACGTCTACTCGTCAAGGATGACGTAGGGGATGAAGGCGATCCTCGCCGCCTCCTCCCGCGCCTCCCGCGCCTCCCGCGCCTCGAACTCCTGGACGGCGGCGATGGCCGCCGCCTCCTCCTCTGCCTCCGCCCGAGCTTGCTCGGCGGCATCCGCCTCGGATAAGGCGACCGCACGGCGGTAGGCCGCCTCCTCTTCCGCCGCCTCCTCTTCCTCCTCGCCGCCTCCGCTTCCTCCGCCGCTGCTGCTGCCGATGGTCGCCCTCCATGCCGCCAACGCCGCGCGGTCGCGCTGCCACTGCGCGCGCCATTTCTCGAACGCTTCGCCGCTCATCGGCTTGAGCGGCGGGTCCTGCTTGTACCACCGCCCACCCGCGGCGTACTCCCGGAGCGCCTCCGGCACGTACAGCGCGCCGGCGTACTTGCAGGCCGCGCGACGGCTCCCGGCGGCGGAAAGCTTGCACTTCAGCCGCCACGCTTCCTCTACGGTGTCCGGCGAGCGGGATCGCTTCGATCCGCTCGCCGGCGAGGCCCTCATCGCGGCGGCGGGAGTCCATCCTAACTTGGGGGTGGAATGCGGCGGGGGGAGCGGCTAATTGCTCGCCGGAGCAGGAGGAGGAGGCGGCGGCGCGCGGCGGAGCTAGGGTTGCGAGTGAGGGGTTAACCCCTCACTCGCACCTGCGCCCACTATATGTACGGGGCGACGGGGCCGATTTCCTGGGCTCCGTATTCCGCCGAAACGGGGCGGCCCGAATACGGGGCCTGCTAGACGGCCCAAACCGCGCCTGCCCCGTATGTCGCCGGAATTTTACGGGGTGGGCGGGTTATACGGGGCCTGTTAGACATGCTCTAAGCAGATTTCATCGGCCGAGTCAGGTCGCTCCACACGCCATACGCGAACGCCACGTTCGGACCGCCGGACTCAGACGTGTCCCTGAGGGGACCGTCCAGGAGACGCGTAATGGAGTCCTCTAGTTCACGGCGTGACCGCGCGCCTAGGACGCCGAGGACCTCTTCCAGGGTGTCCCCGCCGGCGCCGGCGGCCAGGAGCGCAAGGACGGCGTAGATGGAGAGCGGCGAGAAGACCAGGTTGCTTTCGCTGTTCGCGTCTGCCAGTCGCTTGGTGAGGCGGGCGGCGAGATCGGCCATGCCGGACTGCTGCGCCTCCATGATAACCTATCGACGGGCACGGCAGAGATCTGAGATGAATCGATTTGACCTTGTACTTCCGCCTGATATATATGGGGGCGGGGGTAAGTCGGTTGTGTTTTTCTTTTCTTTTGGAATAATCGGTTCCAATCCAAAATGAACCTGATAACTACCTGACATGAGCCGTGCGTGCGTTCTGAACCAAACTCCGTCCGGCGCCAGCAACCTGAAAACGGTGACAACGTGCATGTTACAGCAGACAGTGTTCAGATTCGTTCAGTTCAAGTAGTATCTCGATCAGCTGATTCATTCAGTTCAAAACATAAATAATCAGCTGATTCAGTTGACACCGTTCTGTACTCGCGTTTTTTGTGATTTTCATGACAAATAAATGATGGGAGCAACATGCATGCTTCAGTCGTTAACCTGACTAGTATTTATCGACCAATGCACAAAAGGTTGTTGTACAAATTTGAAAAAAAAAATCATAATTCTATTTGCAACTCTCTTTTTTTCCGATAAAGGGCGCTTTCATTACTTATAAAAGTATTACACCCGGCCTCTGCATAACAAGATGCACACAGCCGCACACTCACAAAAAGTCATAGTAGTATCCGCACAAGGTAAATAAAAACCAACACTGAAGTCTGAAACGTGGAATGACAGCTACGGCTCCGCGGACTCTATCCTTAGATTACGCCGCCATCCATGTTGGGAAAAAATATCCTTCGCCACATCCTCCAACCGTGTAGAAACCTCCATAAAGAGGTCTCGGCTCTCTGGCTTCTGAAGCAAGGACCACGAACGGAGCAAAGCGGTGGATCGGTAGATAACCTGCAAATATGAAGAACTAGGTGATACCCCGCGCGTTGCTGCGGGTATTGTTAATAGATATTTAGCTTGCAAAAAAAGAGCAGCTGAAAATAAGTTTGGCAGAAACAAAATATTTAGAGCCAAGGTCCAAATCTATCCTCATATGGTGGTAACCTTTTTCATCCTATAACATATCGAGAATAATTTTTGGTAAGATTTTAGGCCACCGATCATTGTCTTTTGCACGAAAAAAATACTGAAGCACATAATAAAATTAAACAAAGACATGGTTGATATTGTTAATAATTATGAGAATGTGAAATTAACGTTTACAATCATTTTCACTTCTAGTGCTTGGTTGGTGGGACCGCCGTCGTTTGTGTTGCACAAAGTAGAGATTATTTGTCTGTAGTGATATGTACAAAATGAGACATAACACCAATTACCAGAATTTCTTGGAAGTACGTTACATGTTGTAGATTGTAAATAGAAAAATGACTGCAATACATGTATACATTGATTTGGATGCATCCTAACAGTATACGAATTCTGACAATGTCTTCCGCTCTGCCCCAATTCAGACACTTAATTAAGCCTGACTAAAAAATATTGGAAATCTGGATTTAGATGCATCGTCACAGTACGCGAATTCCGAAATGTCTTCAGCTCTGCCCCTATTCAGACACTTGATGTGCCTGACTGTAAAAATAATGGAAGCTAAAACTGGAACAAAACATCTGAGGCGTTAATCCAACTGTAGCGCATCCATCTTCATTATGGATTACATGAGTCCTTTGCTGCTAGAAATTGGGCACGCATACAGATAAAAAATAGATCTGTCTAGAAGCTACAAAAATTAACTTTCCATTTTTTCCTGAATCACAACCTGGAGTTCAATGTAAGATTTGCAAACCAAATCCTTGAACAGAAGGTAAGAGAAAATGTAATACCTGAATCTCACTTGGTTACGGGATGCACAGCCATGCAAACCAGTGCTAACGAATTTAAGATGTGAAATTTGAAAGTGAACGGGGCGTCGGCGTTCTGGTCTTTGTGAGAGTTAATTTGTGGTGCCGACGTACTGAAGTTTGGCAGCACTGGGGAGAGAAAACCAATCTAGAAATCTCTCTCGTAGCTTAGCGGTGGCACGACGGGCCAGCGGTGGAGACTCTTTTCGATAAACATCTTCCGCAACAACGATCAGACAGCTGCGCGCTTTGAATTGGACCTTGGGATGTGGTCGTCTTGTAGAGGCGGACCGCGCATGCTGTCGACATACGCCGGGCGGAAACGGCATGCGCAATCACCAATGGCAAGGAGCTCCTCCAGTTCGACCCAAGCGGCGCTTGGCTCCAACTTTTCTGTCTCCGTTCGGTTTTCCTCCGACCCAGCGACGTCTTGGCAGAGGCGTCCGGCGTGTGCATTACGATGGGAACTGTAGGGTGGAGTTGTGATGGGAGAGGCACTCAAGGTTGCACAGGGGATTAAATACTACCATTGTCCAAGAACTGAGTCGTCAAAGGAGCTAATGAAGGGAAGATGATAGGATGTCGCACAACACGGACGAATTAATGTCGAGATGCATATGGTGGGTGAAGAAGCAGAACAGTCATCAGTAGTTAGCGCTCTTGCATTAGAGTGGAGCATCTATAGGGAAAAGATAAGGGCTTTCTTTGCTTATCAGCATGTTGCCCAGCCCAGCCTAATGCACGTACAAAGCTAATCAAATGGCTCTGATTATTTAGGTGACGTGGCTCAATATGGAATCAGCTTGCAAACATTAAATGCACATAGTGGGGATCAACTTTATAGATATTATAGATTAGTATCATGGAAAATCTTGTCATTTCTACATAGCCAAAGCGACCAAATAATGGCAATCGCCCCCACCCTAATAAAAGTTTTATACCTACGATCTACCCCATTGAGCCAGTCACCAAAAAAATTGGCCACACTCTGAGGAGGATACAAGGTCGAACCTATTTGGGTTATTGACCATATAGATCTCGCAAATTGACAGTTGAAAAAAAGATGATCAATTGTCTCGTCATGATGACAAAAGACACACTTTTTACTACCTTGCCAATTACGCTTTACAAGATTATCCTTAGTAAGAATTATCCCCCTACGAAGATACCACGCAAATATCTTTGTTTTTAGTGGTATCTTCATAGTCCAGATTTTTTTATTGGTAAAAACTGGCATATCTGATTGGATTAACGCTTTATACATTGAATCTACTGAGAATTTTCCACTCTCATTTAGATTCCATCTAACCACATTGGACCCCTGCATCAACTGAACCCTTTCGAGTCGTTGCAGCAAGGAATTCCATGATTCTAGCCTAGGGCCTAGAAGATCCCTTCTGAATGCCATATTACTCGGAGAATCATGCATCACCGTTGCAATGGTGTCGGATTTGTGGCGGACAATACTGTATAAAGCAGGATACTCGTTCCCGAAGGGTGGTATTACCTAACCATTTATCCTCCCAAAACCGTATCTGAGATGCATCTCTGATCGAGAAAGATGTGTATGGGAAAAAGAATTTCTTTGTCGCCATAAGACCAGCCCAAAAGTGTGAGTCACCAGGTCTCCAAACCACTTGGGACAAAGCCTTTGAACCCACATACTTTCTCTTTAGAATCGTTTGCCATATACCTTCTTCTGAAAGAAGTTTAAATAACCATTTTCCAAGTAAGGCTCGATTTTTGATCTCAAGATCATGGATACCGAGTCCCCCTGGTCTTTTGGTCGACAAAGTATATTCCATTTAGCCAGACGATATTTCTTTTTTTCACCATCTCCTTGCCAAAAGAATCTAGATCGAAAATAATCTAAACGATGCAAGACTCCTTTAGGCAATTGGAAGAAGGAAATCATATACAGTACCATATTGCTTAGCACTGAATTAATGAGAACTAGCCTTCCACCAAGAGACAGTAGCTTTCCTTTCCAACTCGTTAGACGTTTCTGAAGTCTTTCCTCAACTTGTTTCCACTCAGCTAAAGTAAGTCTCCGATAATGAATCGGAATACCCAAATAGCTAATTGGGAACTGGCCAATCCCACATCCGAAAAGTTCGGCATATAAGGAAGCCTCGTGTTGAGCATCACCGAAGCGAGAACAATTCACTTTTATGGAAATTTATTTTAAGACCAGAAAGCTTTTCAAAAGCCAAAAGTATCAACTTAAGATTTGTCGCTTTCTCAAGGTCATGTTCCATAAATAAAATTGTGTCATCGGCATATTGAAGTATAGAGAGGCCACCATCAACAAGATGTGGAACCACTCCTTCAATAAGACCGTCTGCTTTAGCGCGATCAATAATAATTGCTAGCATATCCGCCACTATGTTAAACAACATAGGTGACAATGGATCGCCTTGCCTCAATCCTTTTTTTGTCTGAAAGTACTTGCCCACATCATCATTGACTTTAACGGCAACACTTCCTCCAAAAATGAAATTGTGAATTAAAGAACGCCACTCTTGTGAAAAACCTTTCATCCGAAGAGTTTGTTGTAGAAAGGACCATTTTACTTTATCGTATGCTTTCTCAAAATCAATTTTTAAAATAACACCGTTCAAATTTTTCCTATGAAGCTCGTGCACCGTTTCATGCAAAGTGACCACCCCATCGAGGATGTTCCTTCCTTGCATAAAGGCCGTCTGAGACGGGCGCACAACATGATCAATTACCGAGTTAAGTCTTAAAGTTGTGGTTTTTGTGAATATCTTAAAGCTAACATTTAGGAGACGAGATAGGCCTATATTGTTGGATCCTCTCTGCCTCCAAAACCTTTGGTAATAAGATTATCTCACCGAAATTTAGACGAAACAATTCTAGTTGATCTTCGTGCAATGCAGAAAATAAAGCTAAAAGATGCTGTCTTAATGATCTCCCAGAAGTTTTGATAAAACTCTGCTGGAAAACCATCAGGACCTGGTGCTTTATTATGCTCCATTTGGAAAACCGCCTTCTTGACCTCCTCCTCGGAATAGGGGGCTGTCAGAAAAGCATTTTCCTCTAGGGATACTTGGGGGATATCCTGGATCATGGATTCTTCCATAGTAAAAGTTCCTTCATCCGGATCCCCAAATAAGCCTTTATAATAATTAGTGATGTATGTTTTGAGTTGTTCATGCCCCACTATCGTCCCTTCATCCTGAACCAAGGAATGAATAAGTTTCTTCCTATGTCTGCCATTAGCAACAGAATGGAAGTATCTTGTATTCGAATCTCCTTCTAGGATAAATTGGACTTTAGATCGTTGAAACCATTTAAGCTCCTCTTCTCTCAACATGGAAGCCATCTGCGCATTATATTGATTCTTAAGATCAATTTCTTGCGGTGACGATAACCGTGTCTCGGCAAGGGCTTCAAGTTCATCGATCAAGAAAGTAAGGCGAAGCTTCTCGGCTTTAAGAATGCCTGCTACATGCCTTGCCCATCCCCCAAGGTGCTTCCGCATAGCGCGTAGTTTATTATTCCACCTTTGGATAGGACTAGAACCAGCAACAGGTCTCTCCCATACTCTCTTAACCATATCCGAAAAGCCTTCACGTTGTAACCATCCTAATTCAAACTTGAATTGGCGTTTCATTGTGTTCTATGCTTGCCGGTTGTCAAAAGTATGGGAGCATGATCCGACAAACCTTCAATACGAGGGAGAACCCGTACAGAGACCATAGGATATTTTGATTCCCAATTATGGTCCATAAGTACAAGATCCAATTTCTCATATGTAGGTTCCGGCAAATTATTTGCCCAAGTGAACTGTCTCCCAACCATTTCAATCTCTTTCAAATCCAAACTGTCGATGACAGCATTGAATAAGAAATGCCAATAGTTGTCGAAACGGCCTCTACTTTTCTCATGAGAAAACCTTAGAAAATTGAAATCACCCCCTATGATGATAGGATATGGGTTATCTTTTGCCAGGTTAACCAATTCACGCAGAAAAGCAGCCTTGTGCTCTACCTGGGCAGCACCATACACAGTGACCAGGCTCCAAATGAAATTGTCAGACTTGTTTCGGATGTGGAGTTTAACATGGAAATCTCCTTCCGAACATGCCAACACTTCCATCGTAGAAGTCCTAACACCAAGTAAAATGCCCCCAGAACGACCCCGAGGAGGCCGAGAAAACCAAGAAAAATCTACTCCGCCAGAGATGCGGTTTAGAAGGCTCCCAGAGAAATCTCGCTTCCCAGTCTCGGAAATACCCACAAAATCTAAACAATGTTCGTTATACAATCAGCGATATGTAAATGTTTAGTGATGTCTACGGGAGCTTCTATTCTTGTAGACAGTGTTGGGCCTCCAAGAGCGAGAGGTTTGTAGAACAGCGACAAGTTTCCCTTAAGTGGATTACCCAAGGTTTATCGAACTCGGGGAGGAAGAGGTCAAAGATATCCCTCTCATGCAACCCCGCAACCACAAAGCAAGAAGTCTCTTGTGTCCCCAACACACCTAATAGGTGCACTAGTTCGGCGAAGAGATAGTGAAATACGGGTGGTATGAATAAGTAGTAGCAACGACACCGGAAAAGTGCTTTGCCCGGGACGAGTAAACAAGCGGTAGTAACGCAGCGGTAGTAACGCGAGTAAAACAGGTAAACAAGCAGCGATAGCGATATTTAGGAACAAGGCCTAGGGATTAGACTTTCACTAGTGGACACTCTCAACGTTGATCACATAACAGAACAGATAAATGCATACTCTACACTCTTGTTGGATGATGAACACATTGCGTAGGATTACACGAACCCTCAATGCCGGAGTTAACAAGCTCCACAATAATGCTCATATTTTAGTAACCTTTAGTGTAAGATAGATCAAAAGACTAAACCAAGTACTAACATAGCATGCACACTTGTCACCTTCATGCATATGTAGGAGGAATAGATCACATCAATATTATCATAGCAATAGTTAACTTCGCAATCTACAAGAGATCATGATCATAGCATAAACCAAGTACTAACACGGTGCACACACTGTCACCTTTGCACACGTGCGGGAGGAATAAAACTACTTTAATAACATTGCTAGAGTAGCACATAGATAAATTGTGATACAAACACATTGCAATCATAAAGAGATATAAATAAGCACCTCACTATGCCATTCAACGGTGAATAAGTATTCTGTGAAATATAGCCTAAGAGACCCACACGGTGCACACACTTGTCACCTTTACACACGTGGGACAAGGAGTCTCCGGAGATCACATAAGTAAAACTCACTTGACTAGCATAATGACATCTAGATTACAAGCATCATCATATGAATCTCAATCATGTAAGGCAGCTCATGAGATTATTGTATTGAAGTACATAGGAGAGAGATGAACCACATAGCTACCGGTACAGCCCCGAGCCTCGATGGAGAACTACTCCCTCCTCATGGGAGCAGCAGCGGTGGTGAAGATGGCGGTGGAGATGGCAGCGGTGTCGATGGAGAAGCCTTCCGGGGGCACTTCCCCGCTCCGGCAGGGTGCCGGAACAGAGACTCCTGTCCCCCAGATTTCTATTTTCGTGCCCTTGGGTCCTTAGTTGTACTCAGTTTTCCCCAGCTCCTTAGTTTTTCCTCAGTTTTCCCCAACTTCTTGTCTATAACCCGCAGAAAGAGCTCGGACGGAAGGAATCCCGTTTAGTTGACGTTGGTTGGTGCCGGCAAGTGGGGCCGCTGTTGGTGCCCCGCGGTGGACACGTCTCCACTTATCCGGATCATCGTGGGACCCACAACTTGTCCACGTGAGCGCGCCGGACCCACAGCTTACCCGGGTGACCGTTGCAAAATGGGAGCCCGAGCTAGCCCCGCGCCCGTGCCCGTGCCATTGCTTCCCCTTTCTTTCTCCGCGCCCCATTGTTCTTCTTCTCCGCCAGCGGCAGCCCTTCTCCGGCACGCGGGTGATGTCTAGTTTCTCTTCGACCTTCCGTTCTTCATGGCCGCAGTATGGACCCGTGCCTTTGACAAGATGCCCTGACTGCCCACGCCAGGAGCCTCTGAAGCGGTCGATCTGTAAGACGGACGAGAACGGCAACCGTGGACGTGAGTTCGTTGCATGCGAGAGCTTGCCATATAGAGAGGGGGATAAGGTTAGATCTCGCTCCAATTTCTCTGTTTTCTCTCGATTTTCTTGTTATTCCCTCGAATTTGGGATTTAGGGTTCACGTTGTTGTTTTCAGATCTTGAAGAAATGCAGGCATTTCGAGTGGATCGATGTGTACGTTCGGAGGCTTCGGTTGCAGGAATCAATTGGCGCTATTGGGGGCGCAATTTGGGAGGGGGGACTTGCTGTAGAGAATGCGGCGGAGAGAGGAGCCGTTCCGATTAGGGACCTTCCGATTATGCCTAATGCTCCCAATGCGGAACTGGTGGAAGTGAAGGGAGAACTGAAGAAAATGAACAAGCGAGTTAATGCAGGCTGATCGAGTTGAAGAAGCAAGCTAATCTGATGGCTGGTTGTTTTTTTGTTGTATAATTACGATCGGATTCTTATCATTGCTCACCAGGCGCTAGAAGTTGTTACAAGGGATACCTAGTTACAAATCCATTATTCAGTTACATGTACTTGTAGTTGTTTTCAAAGTTAGTGTGTGCATTCACCGAAATTACCAAACTATATTCCCTAAAAGAAAAGGACAGCTAAAGATAGTTGATAATTGTTAGAGGGGTGACAAATAATGCAATCGCCGAAATCCGCAAAAATGTATGCCTCATGTTTATAACAAAATTATACCACTTTTAGGCCGTTTCAAAATACCAATACTATATCCCAAACTATATTCCCTAAAAGAAAAGGACAGCTAAAGATAGTTGATAATTGTTAGAGGGGTGACAAATAATGCAATCCCCGAAATCCGCAAATATGTATGCCTCATGTTTATACCAAAATTATACCACTTTTAGGCCTTTCCAAAATACCAATACCATATCCCAAACTATATTCCCTAAAAGAAAAGGACAGCTAAAGATAGTTGATAATTGTTAGAGGGGTGACAAATAATGCAATCGCCGAAATCCGCAAAAATGTATGCCTCATGTTTATACCAAAATTATACCACTTTTAGGCCTTTCCAAAATACCAATACCATATCCCAAACTATATTCCCTAAAAGAAAAGGACAGCTAAAGATAGTTGATAATTGTTATAGGGGTGACAAATAATGCAATCGCCGAAATCCGCAAAAATGTATGCCTCATGTTTATAACAAAATTATACCACTTTTAGGCCGTTTCAAAATACCAATACTATATCCCAAACTATATATTAAGTGGCAAACTCGTCATTGCATTCTCCACCGACAGAGAGAGAGAGAGAGATGGGTGGCCACGAAGAGAGAGAGAGAGAGAGAGGTTGCCACGAAGAGACGGATAGGGGTATACTGCCCGTTAGATCAGTGGATCAACGGTTCGTGGAGTCGATCCGTGTGACAACGGCTCAACCAATCAGGATAAGTTTGGGCTTCTCGGAGCATTTGTGACAGTACTTGAGGGCAAAACTGAGTAGTACTAAGAATCCAAGGGCACATAAATAGTAAATAGACTAAGGGATTCAAACAAAAGAATTACAAAATGAAAAATGTGTGTTTTGTACAATATAATTCATATTGGGCTACATCAAATTATTTGCAATTCAAATATACATGAGTGTGACAATTATGGCATCATTTAGACAAACTATGTTTTGGGAAATATGTTTTGCAAAGGGGTTTGGGTGGAAAACCATGCATCTTCATAGCTACACTAGTGATTCTGAGAAGTGGCAATTTGTGGTAAAACTTGATTTATATATGTTTGTTAAGGTTTTCTAGGTGGCAGGTTGCGTAGGAAGACTCCATGAGTAGTTGCCACTATGTTTTTATTTTTTTGGATTTTTTTGCGCATGAAATGACTCAATTAGCTATGTTAATCTCATTTGTTGACTCTCTGTTGACCAGCTACTTGAGGGTAAAACTGAGTATATTGCACTTGCCGGTCTAAGTCCTCGAGGGGAAAACTGAGTACGGATAAAAATTTTGTATAAGGCCTGAGGTTATAACTGAGTACACCAAACGTCCCAGGGTTAGACTCGGGTAGCGGTGCACGCTGCAGCCGTGCATAGCGGACGCGTGTTGCCGTGCATAGCGGACGCGTGTTGCGGTACACGCCACCTTCGTCTTTATAGAGCCCCTCTTTCTCTCCCTCGACGCACGTTCTCACTGGCTCACTGCAACCGCCTCTCATGTCCCATCATCTTCTCCACAACCGAAGAAAAAACCCCGAAGAAAACCGCCGGCGATGGAGAAGAATGAGATGCCCATTGTCGGCACATCAGCCGCCGCCCCGTCCAGGCCCCTGTCGCTGCTTCCATCGTAGCAGCCGGCGCATCGGCCGCCGCCCCCGTCCAGGCCCCTGTCGCTGCTTCCAACGTAGCAGCCGGCGCATCGGCCGCCGCCCCCGTCCAGGCCCCTGTCGCTGCTTCCAACGTAGCAGCCGGCGCATCGGCCGCCGCCCCCGTCCAGGCCCCTGTCGCTGCTTCCAACGTAGCAGCCGGCGCATCGGCCGCCGCCACCGTCCAGACCCCGTCGATTGGGACCCGTACGAACCAGTGCAGTACGACGCGCCGGAGAACCCCTACGACACCACCATCGTCGACAACGAGCCAGAGGTAACCCTTTGTTCCCTTGTTCTTATCTCATTTCAATCATTTTGTGTTAGATCTATCGTTATTACGGTTCGTCTATTCCTAGTTCAATCCTTTTTTGTTAGATCTTGCGTTATTACTGTTCGTCTGTTCCTAGTTCGATCCTTTTGTGTTAGATCTTGCGTTATTAGTGTTTGTGATTTGCTTTTGTTTAAGATTTGTGCCGATGATGATGAATATTTGGGCATAAATTGATTCGAGGTTTGGTCGAGTAAACAATTGGTGTGTACAAATTTGTTGTGCATGATCTTTGGTTTGCTGACTCAAATCCTGGATATAAGTGTGTCCAATGTAACCGAGGCTACCTCTTTTTTCGAGCCCATATTATCATGCATGATTTTTTATTCACTCTCTGTTCCATCATCGTTGCAATTGACTCCGTGTTTTTGCACGATCTTTGGTGCTACGTGACGAGTGCAGAGCAGCGACGTCGACAGCGACGACGAGTCCTTCCACACCAAGACTCGTCACGTCCTCGGGAGGCTGCAGTCCGGCCATTACGATGGCCCTTTTGCTCGAGGCATTTACAAGTGCCCCTTCGCAACAGAAGCTCCGCGCCACCGACTTCAACTCCCCGGTGAACCATGCTGAATCCATTGGCGGATGTGGCGCTAGAGTTGGAAGGACCGTGAACGTGCATGCGTACATGGCCAAACACAAAGCACTTGGGATTCACTGCGCAACCTCCAAGCGAGTCACACGCGCTACCCGGAGGCGTTGAACGTGCCTACTTGCACTCTCTGTATGTGATCTGCTCTATCCGTAGAGCAGCTTAATTTCATGTAAATTGTAGCTTATGTTGGATCTATCGGTACTACTTTTGGATCTGTCCTGAATATATCTATGCTATGTTGGTTGCTTGTATGCAGCTTATCCTATATTTTTCTCTCGGATTTGTGCCCTAGATTTCCTACCTGATTGGGTAAAAACGAAGGCATAAAGAAATGAATGGCGTTAAAAAACAGAAGGAGAAGCTGCTCTAGATTTGCTACCAATTTGGGCTATCAAATATGAATGAGATCGAGCGATAGAGAGGAAAAAGGTACATTGAAAACTGCTAATCCGGGCGGAAGAGACAGAAACCACTCGTGCCCCCGTCCCGGACCCACACGGCTCCACACGCTACGGCCCCACACGCTACGGCCACACAAACACGGCCTCGTCCTATCCCACGCGGTCCCTTCCTACCAGCCCCACACGACGCGGTCCCACACGACGCGACCCCACAAACGACACGACCCCACTCGTCAGCACGGAACGTTCAACTTAACGGATTCCTTCCGTCCGAGCTCCTTCTGCGGTTCAGACAAGGGCTTGGGGAAAACTGAGGAAAAACTAAGGAGCTGGGGAAAACTGAGTACAACTAAGGACCTGAGGGCACGAAAATAGAAATCCCTTTACTTTATCGTATGCTTTCTCAAAATCAATTTTTAAAATAACACCGTTCAAATTTTTCCTATGAAGCTCGTGCACCGTTTCATGCAAAGTGACCACCCCATCGAGGATGTTCCTTCCTTGCATAAAGGCCGTCTGAGACGGGCGCACAACATGATCAATTACCGAGTTAAGTCTTAAAGTTGTGGTTTTTGTGAATATCTTAAAGCTAACATTTAGGAGACAGATAGGCCTATATTGTTGGATCCTCTCTGCCTCCAAAACCTTTGGTAATAAGATTATCTCACCGAAATTTAGACGAAACAATTCTAGTTGATCTTCGTGCAATGCAGAAAATAAAGCTAAAAGATCTGTCTTAATGATCTCCCGAAGTTTTGATAAAACTCTGCTGGAAAACCATCGGGACCTGGTGCTTTATTATGCTCCATTTGGAAAACCGCCTTCTTGACCTCCTCCTCGGAATAGGGGCTGTCAGAAAAGCATTTTCCTCTAGGGATACTTGGGGGATATCCTGGATCATGGATTCTTCCATAGTAAAAGTTCCTTCATCCGGATCCCCAAATAAGCCTTTATAATAATTAGTGATGTATGTTTTGAGTTGTTCATGCCCCACTATCGTCCCTTCATCCTGAACCAAGGAATGAATAAGTTTCTTCCTATGTCTGCCATTAGCAACAGAATGGAAGTATCTTGTATTCGAATCTCCTTCTAGGATAAATTGGACTTTAGATCGTTGAAACCATTTAAGCTCCTCTTCTCTCAACATGGAAGCCATCTGCGCATTATATTGATTCTTAAGATCAATTTCTTGCGGTGACAGTAACCGTGTCTCGGCAAGGGCTTCAAGTTCATCGATCAAGAAAGTAAGGCGAAGCTTCTCGGCTTTAAGAATGCCTGCTACATGCCTTGCCCATCCCCCAAGGTGCTTCCGCATAGCGCGTCGTTTATTATTCCACCTTTGGATAGGACTAGAACCAGCAACAGGTCTCTCCCATACTCTCTAAACCATATCCGAAAAGCCTTCACGTTGTAACCATCCTAGTTCAAACTTGAATTGGCGTTTCATTGTGTTCTATGCTTGCCGGTTGTCAAAAGTATGGGAGCATGATCCGACAAACCTTCAATACGAGGGAGAACCCGTACAGACCATAGGATATTTTGATTCCCAATTATGGTCCATAAGTACAAGATCCAATTTCTCATATGTAGGTTCCGGCAAATTATTTGCCCAAGTGAACTGTCTCCCAACCATTTCAATCTCTTTCAAATCCAAACTGTCGATGACAGCATTGAATAAGAAAGGTCAATAGTTGTCGAAACGGCCTCTACTTTTCTCATGAGAAAACCTTAGAAAATTGAAATCACCCCCTATGATGATAGGATATGGGTTATCTTTTGCCAGGTTAACCAATTCACGCAGAAAAGCAGCCTTGTGCTCTACCTGGGCAGCACCATACACAGTGACCAGGCTCCAAATGAAATTGTCAGACTTGTTTCGGATGTGGAGTTTAACATGGAAATCTCCTTCCGAACATGCCAACACTTCCATCGTAGAAGTCCTAACACCAAGTAAAATGCCCCCAGAACGACCCCGAGGAGGCCGAGAAAACCAGGAAAAATCTACTCCGCCAGAGATGCGGTTTAGAAGGCTCCCAGAGAAATCTCGCTTCCCAGTCTCGGAAATACCCACAAAATCTAAACAATGTTCTGTTATACAATCAGCGATATGTAAATGTTTAGTGATGTCTACGGGAGCTTCTATTCTTGTAGACAGTGTTGGGCCTCCAAGAGCAGAGGTTTGTAGAACAGCAGCAAGTTTCCCTTAAGTGGATTACCCAAGGTTTATCGAACTCAGGGAGGAAGAGGTCAAAGATATCCCTCTCATGCAACCCTGCAACCACAAAGCAAGAAGTCTCTTGTGTCCCCAACACACCTAATAGGTGCACTAGTTCGGCGAAGAGATAGTGAAATACAGGTGGTATGAATAAGTAGTAGCAACGGCACCAGAAAAGTGCTTTGCCCGGGACGAGTAAACAAGCAGTAGTAACGCAACGAGTAGTAACGCGAGTAAAACGAGTAAACAAGCAGCGATAGCGATATTTAGGAACAAGGCCTAGGGATTAGACTTTCACTAGTGGACACTCTCAACGTTGATCACATAACGAACAGATAAATGCATACTCTACACTCTTGTTGGATGATGAACACATTGCGTAGGATTACACGAACCCTCAATGCCGGAGTTAACAAGCTCCACAATAATGCTCATATTTTAGTAACCTTTAGTGTAAGATAGATCAAAAGACTAAACCAAGTACTAACATAGCATGCACACTTGTCACCTTCATGCATATGTAGGAGGAATAGATCACATCAATATTATCATAGCAATAGTTAACTTCGCAATCTACAAGAGATCATGATCATAGCATAAACCAAGTACTAACACGGTGCACACACTTGTCACCTTTGCACACGTGCGGGAGGAATAAAACTACTTTAATAACATTGCTAGAGTAGCACATAGATAAATTGTGATACAAACACATTGCAATCATAAAGAGATATAAATAAGCACCTCACTATGCCATTCAACGGTGAATAAGTATTCTGTGAAATATAGCCTAAGAGACCCACACGGTGCACACACTCGTCACCTTTACACACGTGGGACAAGGAGTCTCCGGAGATCACATAAGTAAAACTCACTTGACTAGCATAATGACATCTAGATTACAAGCATCATCATATGAATCTCAATCATGTAAGGCAGCTCATGAGATTATTGTATTGAAGTACATAGGAGAGAGATGAACCACATAGCTACCGGTACAGCCCCGAGCCTCGATGGAGAACTACTCCCTCCTCATGGGAGCAGCAGCGGTGGTGAAGATGGCGGTGGAGATGGCAGCGGTGTCGATGGAGAAGCCTTCCGGGGGCACTTCCCCGCTCCGGCAGGGTGCCGGAACAGAGACTCCTGTCCCCCAGATCTTGGCTTCGCGATGGCGGCGGCTCTGGAAGGTTTTCCGTATCGTGGTTTTTCGCATCAGGGTTTTCGCGACGGAGGCTTTAAATAGGCGGAAGGGCAGCCTCGGAGGGGGCCTGGGGGGCGCACACCATAGGGCGGCGCGGGCCCCCCCTTGGCCGCGCCGCCATGTGGTGTCGCCACCTCGTGGCCCCACTTCGTATGTTCTTCGGTCTTATGGAAGCTCCATGGAAAAATAGGCCCCTGGGTCTTTGTTTCGTCCAATTCCGAGAATATTCGTTACTAGGATTTCTGAAACCAAAAACAGCAGAAAACAGGAACTGGCACTTCGGCATCTTGTTAATAGGTTAGTTCCCGAAAATGCACGAATATGACATAAAGTGTGCATAAAACATGTAGGTATCATCAATAATATGGCATAGAACATAAGAAATTATCGATACGTCGGAGACGTATCAAGCATCCCAAGCTTAGTTCTCGCTCGTCCCGAGCAGGTAAAACGATAACAAAGATAATTTCGAAGTGATATGCCATCATAACCTTGATCATACTATTTGTAAACATATGTAGTGGATGCAGCGATCAAAACAATGGTAATGACATGAGTAAACAAGTGAATCATAAAGCAAAGACTTTTCATGAATAGTACTTCAAGACAAGTATTAATAAGTCTTGCATAAGAGTTAACTCATAAAGCAATAAATCAAAGTAAAGGTATTGAAGCAACACAAAGGAAGATTAAGTTTCAGCGGTTGCTTTCAACTTGTAACATGTATATCTCATGGATAATTGTCAACATAGAGTAATATAACAAGTACAATATGCAAGTATGTAGGAATCAATGCACGAGTTAATCACAAGTGTTTGCTTCTTGAGGTGGAGAGAGATAGGTGAGCTGACTCAACATAAAAGTAAAAAGAATGGTCCTTCAAAGAGGAAAGCATCGATTGCTATATTTGTGCTAGAGCTTTTATTTTGAAAACATGAAACAATTTTGTCAACGGTAGTAATAAAGCATATGAGTTATGTACATTATATCTTACAAGTTGCAAGTCTCATGCATAGTATACTAATAGTGCCCGCACCTTGTCCTAATTAACTTGGACTACCGGATCTTTGCAATGCACATGTTTTGACCAAGTGTCACAATGGGGTACCTCCATGCCGCCTGTACAAAGGTCTAAGGAGAAAGCTCGCATTTTGGATTTCTCGCTTTTGATTATTCTCAACTTAGACATCCATACCGGGACAACATGGACAACAGATAATGGACTCCTCTTTAATGCATAAGCATGTGGCAACAATTATTATTCTCATATGAGATTGAGGATATATGTCCAAACCTGAAACTTCCACCATGAATCATGGCTTTAGTTAGCGGCCCAAAGTTCTTCTCTAACAATATGCATGCTCCAACCATGAAGGTGGTAGATCTCTCTTGCTTCGGACAAGACGGACATGCATAGCAACTCACATGATATTCAACAAAGAATAGTTGATGGCGTCCCCGAAGCATGGTTATCGCACAACAAGCAACTTAATAAGAGATAAAGTGCATAAGTACATATTCAATACCACAATAGTTTTTAAGCTATTTGTCCCATGAGCTATATATTGCAAAGGTGAATGATGGAATTTTAAAGGTAGCACTCAAGCAATTTACTTTGGAATGGCGGATAAATACCATGTAGTAGGTAGGTATGGTGGACACAAATGGCATAGTGGTTGGCTCAAGTATTTTGGATGCATGAGAAGTATTCCCTCTCGATACAAGGCTTAGGCTAGCAAGGTTATTTGAAACAAACACAAGGATGAACCGGTGCAGCAAAACTCACATAAAAGACATATTGTAAACATTATAAGACTCTACACCGTCTTCCTTGTTGTTCAAAACTCAATACTAGAAATTATCTAGACTTTAGAGAGACCAATTATGCAAACCAAATTTTAGCAAGCTCTATGTATTTCTTCATTAATAGGTGCAAAGCATATGATGCAAGAGCTTAAACATGAGCACAACAATTGCCAAGTATCACATTATCCAAGACATTATAGCAATTTACTACATGTATCATTTTCCAATTCCAACCATATAACAAATTAACGAAGAAGAAACTTCGCCATGAAAATTAAAGGCTAAGAACACATGTGTTCATACGAACCAGCGGAGCGTGTCTCTCTCCCACACAAGCATTTATTCAAACAAAAACAAAAACAAAAACAAACAGACGCTCCAAGTAAAGTACATAAGATGTGACCGAATAAAAATATAGTTTCAAGAGAAGGAACACGATAATTTGTCGATGAAGAAGGGGATGCCTTGGGCATCCCCAAGCTTAGGTGCTTGAGTCTTCTTGAAATATGCAGGGATGAACCACCGGGGCATCCCCAAGCTTAGAGCTTTCACTCTCCTTGATCATAGTATATCATCCTCCTCTCTTGACCCTTGAAAACTTCCTCCACACCAAACTCGAAACAACTCATTAGAGGGTTAGTGCACAATAAAAATTCACATGTTCAGAGGTGAAACAATCATTCTTAACACTTCTGGACATTGCATAAAGCTACTGGACATTAATGGATCAAAGAAATTCATCCAACATAGCAAAAGAGGCAATGCGAAATAAAAAGCAGAATCTGTCAAAACAGAACAGTCCGTAAAGATGGATTTTATTAGGCCACCAGACTTGCTCAAACGAAAATGCTCAAATTGAATGAAAGTTGCGTACATATCTGAGGATCATGCACGTAAATTGGCTTAATTTTCTGAGCTACCTACAGGGAGGTAGACCCAGATTCGTGACAGCAAAGAAATCTGAAACTGCGCAGTAATCCAAATCTAGTACTTACTTTACTATCAAAGACTTTACTTGGCACAACAAAACACAAAACTAAGATAAGGAGAGGTTGCTACAGTAGTAAACAACTTCCAAGACACAAATATAAAACAAAGTACTGTAGCAAAATATCACATGGGTTATCTCCCAAGAAGTTCTTTCTTTATAGCCGTTAAGATGGGCTCAGCGAGTTTTAATGATGCTCACATGAAAAATAGAGTATGAAGCAAAAGAGAGCATCAAGAGGCAAATTCAAAACAAATTTAAGTCTAACATGCTTCCTATGCATAGGAATCTTGTAAATAAACAAGTTCATGAAGAGCAAAGTAACAAGCATAGGAAGATAAAACAAGTGTAGCTTCAAAAATTTCAGCACATAGAGAGGCATTTTAGTTACATGAAAATTTCTACAACCATATTTTCCTCTCTCATAATAGCTTTCAGTAGCAACATGAGCAAACTCAACAATATAACTATCACATAAAGCATTCTTATCATGAGTCTCATGCATAAAATTATTACTACTCCCAACATAAGCATAATCAATTTTACTAGTTGTAGTGGGAGCAAATTCAACAAAGTAGCTATCATTATTATTCTCATCAAGTGTAGGAGGCATAGTATAATCACAACAAAATTTACTCTCCATAGTAGGTGGCACCAAAAGACCACTATCATTATCATCATAAATAGGAGGCAAAGTATCATCAAAGAAAATTTTCTCCTCAATGCTTGGGGGACTAAAAAGATCATGAAAACCAGCTTCCCCAAGCTTAGAACTTTCTATATTATTATCAACAATGGTGTTCAAAGCGTTCATACTAATATTACTACCAGCATGCAAATATGATTCCATAGGTTTTTTAATTTTCGCATCAAACAATCCATGTTTTAAATCAGGAAATAGAACAAGAAGCTCATTGTTGTCCATTATGCCAAACTAGTGTAAACAAGAAACAACAAGATGCAATTGCAGGATCTAAAGGAAATAGCTTCGAGCACAAACACAATGGCGCCAGAAAAGTACTGTTACCTGGGACCGGAGTATGAGTGCCTTTTTACCTTTCCTCCCGCAACAGCGGCGCCGGAAAAGTGCTTGATGTCTACGGGAGCTTCTATTCTTGTAGACGGTGTTGGGCCTCCAAGAGCGAGAGGTTTGTAGAACAGCAGCAAGTTTCCCTTAAGTGGATTACCCAAGGTTTATCGAACTCGGGGAGGAAGAGGTCAAAGATATCCCTCTCATGCAACCCTGCAACCACAAAGCAAGAAGTCTCTTGTGTCCCCAACACACCTAATAGGTGCACTAGTTCGGCGAAGAGATAGTGAAATACGAGGTGGTATGAATAAGTAATAGCACCGGCACCGAGAAAAGTGCTTTGCCCAGGACGAGTAAACAAGCGTAGTAACGCAGCGAGTGGTAACGCGATAGAAACGGTAAACAAGCAGCGATAGCGATATTTAGGAACAAGGCCTAGGGATTAGACTTTCACTAGTGGACACTCTCAACGTTGATCACATAACGAACGAGATAAATGCATACTCTACACTCTTGTTGGATGATGAACACATTGCGTAGGATTACACGAACCCTCAATGCCGGAGTTAACAAGCTCCACAATAATGCTCATATTTTAGTAACCTTTAGTGTAAGATAGATCAAAAGACTAAACCAAGTACTAACATAGCATGCACACTTGTCACCTTCATGCATATGTAGGAGGAATAGATCACATCAATATTATCATAGCAATAGTTAACTTCGCAATCTACAAGAGATCATGATCATAGCATAAACCAAGTACTAACACGGTGCACACATCTGTCACCTTTGCACACGTGCGGGAGGAATAAAACTACTTTAATAACATTGCTAGAGTAGCACATAGATAAATTGTGATACAAACACATTGCAATCATAAAGAGATATAAATAAGCACCTCACTATGCCATTCAACGAGTGAATAAGTATTACGTGAAATATAGCCTAAGAGACCCACACGGTGCACACACTTGTCACCTTTACACACGTGGGACAAGGAGTCTCCGGAGATCACATAAGTAAAACTCACTTGACTAGCATAATGACATCTAGATTACAAGCATCATCATATGAATCTCAATCATGTAAGGCAGCTCATGAGATTATTGTATTGAAGTACATAGGAGAGAGATGAACCACATAGCTACCGGTACAGCCCACGAGCCTCGATGGAGAACTACTCCCTCCTCATGGGAGCAGCAGCGGTGGTGAAGATGGCGGTGGAGATGGCAGCGGTGTCGATGGAGAAGCCTTCCGGGGGCACTTCCCCGCTCCGGCAGGGTGCCGGAATAGAGACTCCTGTCCCCCAGATCTTGGCTTCGCGATGGCGGCGGCTCTGGAAGGTTTTCTGTATCGTGGTTTTTCGCATCAGGGTTTTCGCGACGGAGGCTTTAAATAGGCGGAAGGGAAGCCTCGGAGGGGGCCTGGGGGGCCCACACCATAGGGCGGCGCGGGCCCCCCCTTGGCCGCGCCGCCATGTGGTGTCGCCACCTCGTGGCCCCACTTCGTATGTTCTTCGGTCTTCTGGAAGCTCCGTGGAAAAATAGGCCCCGGGTCTTTGTTTCGTCCAATTCGAGAATATTTCGTTACTAGGATTTCTGAAACCAAAAACAGCAGAAAACGAGGACCGGCACTTCGGCATCTTGTTAATAGGTTAGTTCCAGAAAATGCACGAATATGACATAAAGTGTGCATAAAACATGTAGGTATCATCAATAATATGGCATAGAACATAAGAAATTATCGATATGTCGGAGACGTATCATTTAGCCAAGTCTTTGAGACCTCTGCTATTCGAAAACATACCATTTATTGTGAAACCATTGTTGATTTTGTAGATTTAACCTTAGACGAAAACTTAGATTTTTTTGAAGCAGAATTAGCTTTGGATTTTCGAGCTGATGCTTTTAGATCATATACAGAACTTAGCATCAATTCATCCAAATCTACTTCTGCTACCTATTAATATAAAGCAAAAAAAACCTCCAATAGGGAATCATTTCTTTACCTACTAATAAAGGAAGTAAGGATTCTCCCCTTTTTTCGTCCGTTTTAGATTAGCCCCTGTTTTTTTGATCTAATTACAAGGACTGCCACCGGTGAGTGAATAATGTTTCGTTCACAGCTCCCTTCGTCAGATCATCCCGCGAGGACTCCTCATTCCTGTCGCGCCCATGGGCCGTGGCCCAGAAATCCAGTCCGTTGCCTGGAAAGGTAAAAGAGATGCGGACGTTGTGCCTATCGGCATAGTCATGTAATTCCTTTTTGTTTAACAAGCACAATACCTAGTCGCGGCTAGGGTTTCTCTCCTCCCTGGCGATCGGCGATCTCCGGTGAGTGTGTCTGCTTCCCCACGTTCCGATCGATCTCCTCCCTCCTCCCGTGCAGTCTACTCGGGCTGATCAAGGGGCTGACTTGCTCAGCTGCCCGGCCTTGGTAGCGGCGGGTTCGGGACAGATCGGTTTGGGTTCATGGCGGCACCGAGCGAGAAGGGCGAGGCGAGCGGTGTAGGGAAGGGTCTGGGACCCGAACCTTCGTTGGATGAACTGCTGCGGAGCTTGAACATCAAAGGAGATGAGATCAAAGGCTTGTTTGTGGCAAAGGACGAGGTGGAAACCCTTAGAGAGGGGGCGAAGTGGATGGCGGTGATTCGCCTGCTGTCTTCAAGACATATAGTGCAGCATCCCTGAAGAAGACTCTGCGGTTTGCGTGGGCTCCGGCGCAGGAAGTGAAGTTCCGCGATCTTGAGGAGAAGAAGTTTTAGTCCAGGCACAATGTCTGGGTGACTGGCAAAGGATCACAGAACAGGGTCCATGGATTTTTCGGGATCATGGTGTTCTGGTAGAGAAGCACGACGGCAGCTGCAAAGCTTCGTCGGTAGAACTGAATCGCATCCATGCTTGGGTGCAGATACATGATGTGCCCGAGCTGTACAGGAAGAAATCGATCATTATGGGGCTGGCAGCTAATGTTGGTGAAGTTATCACCGTGGACCTCAATGGAGATCGGGAGGACGGGGGCAACTATGTGCGTGCCCGTGTATGGCTGGATGTCAGGAACTGTCTTACACGGTTTGTCAGTATTACACCGGAGGGGATGCCGCCGGTGATAATGCAAGTGAAGTATGAGAAGGTACCTCGCTACTGTGGAGTGTGCGGTTTGATGGGCCATGTGAAGGAGGAATGTGGTACTGGGGTGCACCCTCCAGAATCTGTGGTGTTTGGCAAATGGATGCTTGCGGATACGCCTTGGAATCGGTCTCGGCTCCAGGGCGAGGATAACTCTCAGCGCCAAAACCAAGCTCCCCGTCGTGAACCTCGGTTTTCGAGGAATGCTGATGCGGGCGGGAGTGCTGGTCGTGGGGGCCGGGGCGGCCCTGGCCGTGATGGCGGCCGAGATGGGGGTCGCAATGGTGGCAGAGGCCGTGTTGCGGAACAGGATGGTGACACACGAAAGCGTTCATCTACTGACGCGGATTTGACTGAGGTTAGCCCAATAAAACCCGGGCAGCCTCCACTCTTGCTTACCTGGAAGGAGCCAGGGGTCATTGTGCCCAGCCCGACCGATGTGAAGAAACAAGCTGGTGTTTGCGTAAGCTGAACAAAGAGCGTATGAGGCTCCGGTTGGTACTCCGCCTCCTCCGCCGTCCGCTAGGAACCGAAGCGGTCCAAGAAGGGCAACCCTATGCCCAAGAAGA
The DNA here is from genome assembly GCF_022539505.1 of Lolium rigidum. Classification (NCBI taxonomy): domain Eukaryota; kingdom Viridiplantae; phylum Streptophyta; class Magnoliopsida; order Poales; family Poaceae; genus Lolium; species Lolium rigidum. The sequence goes on along the minus strand of NC_061512.1, from coordinate 53,591,852 downwards.
ATAAGGGAACAGCTGAAGCGGCGGGCTCCGAGGAGCTCCGCCGGGAGCAATGAGTACTTTATTTTGGAGCTGTCGTGGTCTTGGCAACGACGCGACAGTTCGTGAACTTCGCGATCTCGTGAAGGAGTTTGCCCCATCCATCTTATGTGTAGCCGAGACTCGGATTCACAAATGTAGGGTGGAAAATTTAGCGAGTACGCTTGGGTATGATAATGCCTTTGCGGTGAGTAGTTCTGGCCGCAGTGGCGGTCTAGGAATCTATTGGAACAATGAAATAAAGATAGACATTTTGCCTTACTCTCAGTATCACATTGACGCTGTTGTTACTCCTTCTGGTTCTGATCAATGGCGGTTAACCCAGTGAGCGCCATAAGACCTGGGATATGCTTAAGTTCATAAAGGCATCTTCTCCGCTCCCGTGGCTCTGCATTGGAGATTTTAATGAAGTACTCCTTCGGGAGGAGCATGTGGGTGTCAACGATCGGAGTAACGCCCGGATTCGGGCGTTTAGAGATGCTCGTTGATGTCCGTGAATTAATGGACCCGGGGTTTGTTGGGAACCCCTGGACATTTGAAAAACGAGTTGTTGGGGGCTCTTTCGCAGGGTTCGACTTGATCGTGCCCTTGCAACTTCATGTTGGAGCTCCAGATTCCCGCTGGCCACACTTTCTCACCTCACGGGGGTGGCCTCGGATCATTCGCCGATTCTTCTTCGCCAAGAACCAGCGCACGTTTTGCCTAGGACTCGACTGTTCAGGTATGAAGCTATGTGGGAGGCCCATGATGATTTTCGGCCCACCATGGAATTGGCCTGGTTGTCGGCGCCATGCACAACCATGCAGGAGCTCGAGCGTAAGCTCAAAACCCTCTCTGGATCTCTGGATGCATGGGGAAAGGAAACTTTTGGTCACGTCCGAAAGGAGACGCGAGAACTTAAATCTCGCCTGGAAACTCTGCGGGGACAACCTCATCGTCTGGGCCCTTCGCATGAGGAGCTGAAACTTGTTGAACGCCTACTGGAATTGAATCACCGGGAAGAAACAATGTGGCGCCAAAGATCCCGGATCCAATGGCTTGCAGAGGGTGATCGTAATACCCGTTTCTTTCATCTCCGGGCAAGCAAGCGGAAGAAAAGGAACCGTATTGAGAGGCTAAAACGCCTAGATGGTACGGTTACAGAAGACAGCCATGAGCTAAGTGGGATGGCTAGGGATTTTTATCGCGAGCTATACTCATCTGAAGGGACGACGGGCATGCCTGAAGTCCTTGAGGCCGTGCCTGTGTCAGTATCGCATGAGATGAATGCCAGGCTGATCGCCCCGTTTGAGGAAACTGAAGTGAAGACAGCGCTCTTTCAGATGTTTCCACTTAAGGCGCCTGGCCCTGATGGATATCCTGCACAATTTTTCCAGAAACACTGGGATCTTTGTGGCAAGGAGGTTACGGATGCTGTGCTGCGGATTTTGCGTGGTGAGGACGACCCAGCAGGTATAAATAAAACCTTTGTTGTGCTCATCCCTAAAGTTGCCAGCCCGGTGGAACTTGGACAATTTCGCCCTATTAGCCTCTCGCAATGTGATCTACAAGATTGCATCCAAGGTTCCGGCCAATAGACCGAAAGTTATACTACCCGAGATTATTTCGAGGAGCAATCCGCGTTTGTACCGGGCGTTTGATTACGGACAACATCATCACTCGCTTATGAGTGTCTGCACTTTATGAAGAGGAATAACGCTAAGAAACATCGACATTGTGCTCTCAAGCTAGATATGAGGAAGGCCTACGATAGGGTGGAGTGGGCCTATCTCGGAGCAATCATGCTACGCATGGGCTTTCACATACGTTGGGTAAATCTGGTGATGAGTCTCGTTACTTCGGTCTCTTTCTCGGTTCTATTCAATGGCACACCTGCGGAGGAGTTTCAGCCTTCCGGGGGTCTTCGACAAGGTGATCCAATATCCCCTTACCTATTTTTGCTTGCAGCGAGAGGGCCTTTCGAGGCCTCCTAAAACGAGTCGTCAGTCATCGCAGCTCGAGGGAATCAAGGTGGCGTCTACAGCTCCTGCTGTGAACCACCTCCTTTTTGCGGATGATAGCCTGCTGTTCGTAAAAGCAAATGTGGAGGGAGCTCTTGAAGTCAATGGTCTGCTAGAAAAGTATTGTAATGCTTCAGGCCAACGAGTTAATCTGGACAAATCTTCTGTCTTTTTTAGTAAGGGATGCCCAGATTCAATACGAAATTCGGTGAAAGTTGCTCTCAATGTCCCCAATGAGACTTTAAATGAGAAGTACCTAGGGATGCCATCAGATGTTGGTAAATCAAAGAATGGGACGTTCAAGTATCTAAAGGACCGTATATGGAAGAAAGTCCAGGGGTACCTAGAGAAGCTGCTAGCTACAGGGGGCAAGGACGTCTTAATCAAATCGGTGGTTCGAGGCTATACCTGTTTTCTCTATGTCTTGTTTCAAATTACCAAGGGGGCTCCGCAAGCTATCAATTCTATCATCCGAAGCTGGTGGTGGGGCAGCAAGGATGGGAAGCGCAAGACTGCCTGGGTGTCCTGGGAAACTATGTGCTCACCGAAATATGCTGGAGGCTTAGGCTTCCGAGATATCGAGCTGTTCAATTTGGCCATGCTAGCTCGCCAAGCATGGCGTATTCTTCAGAATCCAAGCTCCCTGAGTGCTCGTATTCTGAAGGCAGTTTACTTTCCCTCTAGAGACTTCTTGGATGCCACCCTCGGTGCGGCACCCTCGCAAGTATGGAGGGCCATTGTTGAAGGCCGTGATGTTATGCAACAAGGTCTCATCAGGCGGATTGGCACGGGTGAAAACACAAGTGCCTGGAATCAAAGCTGGTTACCACGTGATTTCATGCTTCGGCCACTTGCTCAAATGAAGGATGATGCCCGGAGATGGTGGCGTCTTTCATCGACAGGCCGACGGCTTCATGGAAGATTGACCTCTTGGAGGAGCACTTCTTACCGATGGACTACGAAGTCATTAAATCTATTCCATTGAGTACAAAGGATTTCCCCGATTCATGGGCCTGGCACTATGATAAGAAGGGAATTCTCTCGGTGCGGTCCGTCTATCGCCTGTTAGTCCATACGAAGAAGAGGCGCGGGGACTGGATTGAGCACCGATCGGAGGGATCGAATGCGGAGCATGAAGGGAAGTTGTGGCAGCGCCCGTGGAAGGTGCAAATGCCGGCCAAGCTTCGTATCTTCCTGTGGCGCCCGGCGCACCACTCCTTACCCACCGGTGATGTGCGCCATCAGCGGCATATGGCTGATTCGATGGGGTGCTCTATATGCGGTGAGCAGGACTCGTGGCGACATTCCCTACTCAATTGCACGGTGGCGCGGTGTGTCTGGGCGCTGGCAAACGAGGACGTGGTGGAGCACATGAGCAGATCGGATGATCCGTCTGCGAAGCAGTGGCTATTCCTAATGCTTGAGACCACGTCGCAAGCAGAATTCATCACAATGGCGACGACACTTTGGGCAATTTGGTACGCCAGAAGGAAGATTATTTTTGACGGCGAGTTCCAAAGTCCTATGTCCACCCACTGTTTCATCGAGGGGTATCTCCGTGATATCTCCTTGTCAACTACCAGGTCGGAGAAGCCTAAAGGCGGTGTAGCTCAGCCGCGGCCAAGATGGATTCCTCCGAACCCGGGGCTTGCTAAACTGAATGTGGATGCAGCTGTGTCCAAGGTGGCGAAGAGCGGAGCACTGGGTGTTGTCTGCCGGAAGGAAGATGGCTCTATCATTGGCGCCTCAGCTGTGTCGATTCAGAATATCTCGGACCCTGCCACCCTAGAAGCCATGGCGTGCGGGGAGGCGTTGGCACTTGCAGCTGATCTTCAGCTAAGGCATTTGGTGATCGCCTCGGATTGTTTACAGGTCATAAACAATCTGAAGGAGGAGTTTGTGGGCAGCTATAGCATGATCATTGATGAGATCAAGGCTTGGGCGAAGGATTTCTCGAGTGTAGTCTTTAGACATGAAAATAGGGTGTCAAATTCAGAGGCCCATCGTGTGGCTCGTAGTTTTATTTCTGTTAATCCTGGCCGGCAAGTTTGGTTGCTAGAACCCCCCGGCAGATTTATGTATACCTCTGATTATTGATCAATAAAGGGGTCTGATTCTCTCAACAAAAAAAATGTAATTCCTTTTTGTTGAAATAGTCCCACCTCGATTTAGTATACCATCTTAAACCGATTTATATACCTCACAAATTGCGTTGATTATCACCAAGGTGTCTCCAAAATAACAATCAGTCTGGCCAAAGAGACGAACGGAAAGGAAGGAAAATAGATCGCACAGCGATCGGAGACCGAACGAGCTGGCCCTGGCGCGCGGCCTGGCCTCCATGCGCACAGAGGAATCGAGGGAGCGCATGCGCAACTATGTAGAGGCGGCTCTGCTAAAAAAAAACTATGTAGAGGCGGAGAAGGGTCCACGTTGACAGGCACGTGGCCGGCGTATATGAACGAGAGGCAATCGCGCTAGGACTTTCACCAGTGATCCACCCGTGCAAAAAATTCTTCATAATCTTTTCACGACTATGCACCCACAGATAAAACTAACATTTATTTTCACTAACTTAAAGCATCGGCTTTAAATTTAAAGGGATGTTTTCCTCCATTTTTAATAAACAAGACGCACCCGTATTTTAAGACAAACTTTGACCGGAATAATTGAGCAACAAATTTTTGATTATAATGTACGTAATTAGTACCGTTAGATTCGTATTTAAAAATAATTTCTAATAATTTTATACCAACAATTTTTATATAGTATTTGAAGTAACTTTTGGTTAAAGAAAAACACAAAACAACAAGGACGTCATATTCGTTGGAATGGAGGGAGCACAAGTGTTTACATCAATTAAAAGGATATTAGAAGTATAGTTTTAAACCAGTGATATATCAAATTAAACATATTCCAAATTTCAAAATATCAAATGTGTTCCAAATTATTAAAGATTTTATTTGCGTAAGTTATATGAATTATTATCATATGCATGCTGATAGTTGTGTTGTGCCTTCTTTGGTAAGGCTAGGGTTATTCGTGTCGGATTATTTTTGGCAAAATTTGAGCCGTGTTGATATTTATCTTTAAAACATGATTCCATAAGCTAGCGCTAATCGGGCACCACATTGAAGTGTACATTGATGTTAAGAAAAAGAAGAGGAGACCAATCAACTATCAGTGACGCACAGGCATATTTTCGCGGCAACGCGCGAGCATTGTGTTACGGGTATCGTGGATAAATTTATAATTTCCTAGAAAAAATGCTCCTGTGTTGCATTAGGAGAAGCAGAAAAACTCAATTGTCTTGAATGCGTCCGTGGTGCACCACCGTTGCCTCCTCCCCGTCACTTTAGTTAGGCCACCCGGTACACGTGCCACTGCCATGCACCATCACTAGCTCGATCCACTCTTTGAAAGCCCTCGCCTCCCTCTGGGTACCTAGGGAGTAGAGGAAGCGGAGAAAAAAGAAAAATAATATATCATGGGAGAGGAGTTAGGATGCCGATTCAGTTGAACCGAATTACCAGAGTAGTTGATTTTCAGGTTTCGATTTGATCCCTCCTTTTATTATATAAAAAGTGGCTATAAATTTAGCAACACTTGTCGTGCAATGCGCTAATCTAGGAGCATTTCTTATTTAGTTTATTTCCATTACCACCAACACATATGTGCAAATGCTTACTTGCCAACCATGTGTGTTAGCAGGACCTACCCTCTCACCACCGAGGCGCTAGAACAATCCTCCTTTAAACCCACCACTGACAATACAACTAAAAATCATCACAAATACGCCCACAATCCCGCTTTATGCAAAATTATTCCAATTAGTTTACTATGCCATGTTGATGTAGTAAATTTTTAATTCTACTTTAAGGTTAATATATTTTACTCTTCCGCAGCAACGCGCGGGCATTGTCTTATAATTGCCTATATTCACATGCAGCCTATCCACCTCATCGCATCGTCCATCTTTTTTATAAACTTGGTTAAACTTAGAATGTTAATTTTTATCTAAACCTATATAATTTACATTTTAGGATGGAGGGAGTAGAAAATAGAAGAGGTTACCGATCTGATCCGGTACGTGAGTAGGAGAGCAACAAAGGCAATCATTGAGGCGATACTAAAACCGGTTTCGTCCCCTCAGTGCAAGAGATTTTCGTCACTTCTTAGGCTATTTTTAGTGTATTTTCGCGTTGGTGAGGCAACGGCTATATCTTGAAGACAAAATAAGGTCCTATCGTCCTATCCTCACTACGGTCGTGCATCTAGGACCCAGTTGTGCTCCCGCGGATCTCCTTAGATCCAGAAGATTTCTGTATTTATTCGTGTGGTTTCAGATCCTAGTATTCCGATCTATAAGTCTCATCTTTAGGGATGGTTGCTTCTTCGGCCTGCTGGTCATTTGAGGTCTTAGCACGACGACTTCATGTTTTCTTACTGTAACAAGCTCTACTCACTAATAGGAAAAAGTCTACTAGTGACATATCCCTCTTTAGTGGCTGTCCCGATACGCCACCGCTATCAAACCACTGGTAAGTGGTTACTGGTGGCATACCCACCATAAACGGCACCAGTCGTTTAGATACTGGTGGCATACCCATGATTGATGGCGTACCCCTCCCACGTATGCCACTACTAGCAATATAAATGAAGCCGGTCACTCGTGCATGGTTTCGTGCTGCATATAAACCGTTCAACGCGCACCCGCGCCCAATGGCATGCTCGCCCCGCGTTAGCCCTGCTCGTTCTGCCTGGCCCGTGTGTTGCTCATGGACATCATGGTGCCAGAGCAGACACCGAGGCAGGGACATCGTCCGCGGTGGCGCTGGCCCCGTGCTAATGGCCTCAATTCCCATTGATAATGCGGCAGGGGCCTTGCGATTTGGATGAGAGCGAGGGGATCTGGCGTTGTCCTAGCGCGCGATGGATCGAGAGGCAGTCGGCCTTGGTCGCGGGCAGCGCAGCTAGTGGTGGGGTGGAGCCGAGCGGCAAAAGAGCTTGGGGTCGAGGCCATCTAGCCAGAGTCCCGCACGAGGTCTTTGGTGTACCATCGCGACATCGGGTGCATCGGTGTTGCAGAGAGGACATATGCCACTAGTAAGGGCTTACTAGTGACGAACCCTCTTTTTACCTCCTCCACTAGCCACGATGGTGGCGTAGAAAAATTATGGTGCACCACTAGTAAGACTCCACCTAACTATATTGGACAAGCTTTGTTTGGCTCTATTGATGGAGGGGCGGCCTTCTTTGACGCTCGTGTAGTCATCGCTAGGCGGCACAAACTTCTTTGACGCTCGTGCACCACTAGTATGAACCTATTTATAATCTTTATTATTTTGGGTGTTCTTTGTACTGGTATCGATGCTTATCAATAGATAGATTGAAGTTTGCAGAGCGGACCGGCCCGGCACGTGCGGCGTTCCGCCCCTACCCATTCCAACGGCGCGCTCGGGGCTCGCAGTTGCACCAGCATTATTGGTTCCCTTCCCACCATCCCACCTCTCTCTTTCGTAATCCCCTATGCAAGAGGAAGAAGGGAAAACCCCAAAGCCCACACGCTCTTCGCTCGCTAGGCCACTCTTCCTAACCTGGAGGGTAAGATTTTCCCCTTCGCATTCGCCTCCGTGTTCTTATTCTCGCGATTTTGGTTTGCTTTCGGAGGTTTGGAACACATGCTTACTCTTTAACTTGTTTTTCTTTTCTTTTTAAAAAACCTAAACTTGTAATCTTTATTACTTCGGGTGTTCTTTGTACTGGTATGGATGGTTATCAATAGATGGGTAGATTTTTCTCAAAAAAAGGCAATGTTGTTTTGGCTCATGGAAGCATATGCTCCCTATATTTTAAAATACATCCTAGAAACATTTTGAAATGTCAAAAACACTGAAACAAAAATTTGCAAGTACATCTTCACGAATTATACACCCACAAAGTTGTTTCATGAAAAATCGACTTATCGCGGGACATGTGTAAGAAAAAAAATACCGGTGCTAAAATTAAGTCTTTTAACAAGATAATTTTTCTCCTTTTTACATGGATCACAAAAATATCGGTTTTTCTTTTAGAACGCACATATATTATGAGTAGCATTTTTTGTCAAAAAATTTCGAAACTTGGAAATATGGTTTTTTGGTAGAGGGACCATGTATACCGGATGCCGAATTGAATTTTAAAAAAAAGAGACTTGAGAAAAATTCTAGACAACCCATAAAGAAAGGAACTGAAGAAAGCTCCTTTGCAGTTCGTTCCACCCCTCCCCGCTCCAACGGCGCAGGCGATTTACATAAAAATAACCCTTTATTGCAACTATAGCACAGACTGATCCTCCGGGCAAACTATTTCACCCATCTAACCTTTTTTTGTGGCGCCCCTCACACCGGCGCCACACATGGCAGTGTGGCGCCCGTCCCTGCGGCGCCACTCTCCTAGCCGACGTGGCGCCCCCGACGCTGAGCTGGTGCGACGATCCGACGTGGCAGGATATGTGGCGCCGCTCCCATCGGCGCCACACATGCAGTTGTAATTGCCCAAAACATACTGTAAGACAAAGCTTTTGGGACTTAGCCGTTTTGGCGAGGCGCTATGTGTGGCGCCGACGCCACGGGCGCCACACTTCACACTGTGGCGCCGATGCCACGGGCGCCGCACATCCACTTAAGTGTGGCGCCCGAGCCGCCCCCATCCCGACCCTCTTCTTCTTTCTCTTCTCTGTTTCTTCAAGACAGGCGGCCGGCGGTTCCTCCTCCTCCCCCCCAATCCCCCCCCCCCCCACCAAATCGGCCACAAATTCGTCAGATCTGACCGGCCAATCTCTTCCCCATCCATTCCTCAAGGTAATCCCCTTCGAATCCCTCACATTCATCCACTAATTTCATAGATCTTGCTAGATTTGTACATGAACCCTAGACATGGAAACTAGATTTGAAATGGCTATGTATGTGTTGAAATGGCTATGTATGTGTTGGATGTGTATGTGTAGGAACCCTAGATATGTATGTATGCTAGATTTGTGGAGGAACCCTAGACATCAAATTTCATGAATGTGTATGTGTAGGAAACCTAGATATGTATGTATCCATATTTGTGTTGCATATGACCATTATTTGTGATGGAATAACTCATATTTGTGATGGAATAACTCATATTTGTGATGGAATGACTCATAATATGGTGTTTTATCCCTAGATATGAATGTATATGTATGTATGTGATGTATGTGTGATGGCTTATTTGGATATATTCTCATGTATGTGTTGCTCATATTTGTTAAACATGTAGGATGATGTGGCTCCTAGATCAAGAGTATGACAGAGATCACCGGCTTTTCATATGACGGAGAGGAGAACAGATCTTCACCCTTTGAAGATTCGTTACCATGGCGCAGTGGATATAGCGTATGACGAGAGGTACACGAAGTTCATCGAGCCTACTGGTTTTCTCCCGTTCATATCGCTTGTAAGCCGTGGGGGGCCGAACATGAACGCCGCGGCACTCACCGCCCTTGTCGACCGGTGGAGGCCGGAGACGCACACCTTCCACTTGAGGGCCGGCGAGATGACCCCTACTCTTCAGGATGTTTCCATGATCCTTGGACTTCCTATTCAGGGCGAGCCACTGTGTATGAACACAGCTTCTGATGGGTGGCGCCGACAGATGGAGGACCTTATTGACCTTATTGACACTGTTTGGAAGCGATACAGAATGCTGGCCCTGTGGAGATTGTGCCTCACGACTTGGCCGCTTTCAACAACTATCTCCTGTGGTTTCATCAAAACACGCGTATCGAGTTAGTGAAACACGCGTCTGATGATGACATCTTGGACGACCCCATCGAGTTCAATGAGGTTGCGCAAAGCCAACACGACATCTATGCTCGCAGAGGAAGATCGACTTCTATTGCTTCCGAGCTGAACTTCGTGGTAATGTATTCTCTCGTTAGCTAGTACATCATCTACATTGGTATGTGATCGCTCAAATTTTGTATAATATATTTGTCGCAGCGGTCCAAGATCCAAAAAACAGCTGATGAGTGCGATGTTGTTTGGGATCAGAGCCATACAGATGAGCAGCCTATCGGACCGATGCGGCATTTCATTAAGGTATGGTCGCCAACATTCAATGTAAGCTAGTGTGTTCCTGGGGTGGCTTTGTAACCATGACTTTCACGACGCAGAACACTGCACGAAAGATGCGGCGGTTAGCCAACTTGCTAGGTTGCCGCGGCACCGAAATTGCGGCTACATCCTCTTCTGAAGAGGCGGAGGTATGGACTATTTTGTTGCTGTCAAACATGTGCTTACTAGTTTTAACTTTTGTAATCTCATGTGTTCATGTTTGTGAAGATTCCTGACGACGAGGAAATTTTGAGTCAAAGCATTAGTCGCGGCAAGAAGCAAGCCCCACGGTCTGCTTACCAGTTGAAGCCAAGGGGCAATGCTCCAAACCGGTACACTCCGGAAGATTATGTCAACCGAGGAAAGAAGGTTGTCATTGAGGAGGATGAGGCGCCGCCGCGGAGATCATCTTTCAGGAGGATGAGGAACGATGAGCCGTTATCTTCAGAGGAGGAGGAGCAGGAGGAGCAGGAGGAGGAGGAGGAGCAGCAGCAACAAGAGCCACGACAGCGGACGAAAAGGATGGTCGTCCGGAAGCAGCCCGTGAGGACGGCACGTCGAGGACGAAACTAGGATTTGCTACGTGTTGTTATGAACTCTATCTTCATAAGTATCGTGTTGTGAACTATATGTCATTTCGAACCATGTATATTGTTGCTACGTGTTGTTTGAATCTGTGTGCTACGATGTGAGCTATGATGTGTTATATGTGTATGTTCTATGTGTATGAAATTGGTACTGTTGTGTTGAAAACTGGTTAACTAAGGCAAGAATTTACATGGTTTTAACACAAGTCAACAAGTGGCGCCCCTCACCCTGGCGCCACACCTAAGAGCATCTCCAGTCGCGTCCCCCAAACCGTCCCCCAAAGCGATTTGGGGCGCGCCGGACAAAAAAAGCGTTCCAGCCGCGTCCCCCAAAGCCCTTTTTTGTCCGGCGCGGCCCGATACGGTGTCCGGCGCCCCGAGCCCGTCCCCGTCCCACGGGGGACGCTCCGGGGACGCCGGACACAACGAAAGCGAGGCGGGGAGTGGCGGGGCCGACGCGTCAGCGGCACGGAAGGCTAAAACCCCGTCGCCTACCTTTGGTCAAGCGACGTTAATGGCGTCCCTGTTTTCCCAGGCGACGCAGGGACGCGTCTCGTCGTGCATGGCCGTGTGGCCGTCCGCGCCGGAGTTATTGCGTGCAACCACCCGCTGCCGCCGCTGTTTTAAGACGCCCTCCAGTTATCGCCGCTCATCAAAATCCTTCTCGTCGCCGCCGCCTCCCCCTTCCCAGATCCTCTACTCGCCGCTCAAAAAATGTCGTCCTCCCGCAAGATCGCCGCGGCGAACGGCTTCGGCCGCGGCAGCCTCACCGTGGCGGAGGCGTGGGCGCTGTACCACGCCCGGTATCCAGTCCCGCCGGACGTGCGGCTGCCAAGCAGCGGCGGCCGGAAGATGGCCGTGAACGGCATTGGCATCCCGCCGCCGCCGAAGCCGGACACGCAGCAATGGCGGGACGCCATCAAGGCCCGTCGGGCTCAACTCACCGCCGAGGAGCGGGCGGATCCGACATGGGCGGCCAAGGACAACGACGACTGGTGGACGACGTACTTCAAGGCCAAGTACGACGTCGAGCTGCACAGCACCGACGGGCTCATCGGCGGGCCCAACAGCTGGAACAGGGAAGGCCGCGCCCTGTTCTGGGGCGTTCCGGGGCGTACCCTCGAGAACGTCATCCGCGGCCTCCGCAACGGCGCTCCGCGGCTGGAGATGCCGTCGTTGCCGCCGCCTTCTCCTCAATGGCAGCCGAGGAGGACGACGTACTCGTCCTCCTCGCACTCTTCTTCCTCGGGGCCGGCGCGATCGACGCCGTCGTCGTCGTACCGGTCGGCGCCGTATACCGTTCCCAAACGGGAGGTCAAGGAGGAGCCGGCGACGCCCGTCAACACGAGGCGTGGCGGTAGCGGCAGCGGGCGGCAGCAAGGGAGGCGCGGCGGCGCCCTCCTCATCCCGGCCGGAGGTGAAGGAGGAGCCGGAGGAAGCGTCGCAGGCGGCGCTGCCGGCGGAGTACGAGCGGCAGCAGCGGCTCATCGCCAGCGGCGACGACCCCGAGGACTGCCCGGGGCTGCGGGCGGCGTTCTTGGTGTCCATGGACGACAAGGACGCTCGGAGGGGCGACCTGGACGCGGCGATCGCCATGTCCATCCGCGACTCCGGCAAGCCGCTGGTGGACCTCACCGATGACGGCGAGGCGGGACCAAGCGGCTTGGTGAAGGACGAGCCCGTGGACGAGCCCGTCGACGAGCGCGTCAAGCAGGAGGTCGTCACCGACGAGATGTACAACTTCCGGCAGTACTACGACGCCTCCGGCCGCCGCAAGTGGTTCTAGATTAGGTTTAGTTTTAAAGTTAGTCAAATTTCGTTCGAATCTATGTAAGTTTGGACGAATCTAATCGAATCTAGTCAAGTTTAAAATTTGCGAAATTTTGTTTGGGGGACGCGACTGGGGAGCGACGTCCCCCAAACGCGGCACGAACGAAACATGTCCCCCAAACGCTCAATCCGGCGCGGTTTGGGGGACGGTTTGGGGGACGCGACTGGAGATGCTCTAACTATGTGGCGCCCACGGCATCGGCGCCACATAAGTTGTTTATATGTCGAAAACATCCAGGGGCTCCGGACGTCTGGGACTTAGCCGTTTTGGCGAGGCTCTATGTGTGGCGCCGGTGGCATCGGCGCCACACTGTGTGGCGCCCGTGGCGTCGGCGCCACACATAGCGCCTCGCCAAAACGGCTAAGTCTCAGAAGCTTTGTCTTACAGTATGTTTTGGGCAATTACAAGTGCATGTGTGGCGCAGATGGGAGCGGCGCCACATATCCTGCCACGTCGGATTGTCGCACCAGCTCAGTGTCGAGGGCGCCACGTCGGCTAGGAGAGTGGCGCCGCAGGGACGGGCGCCACACTGCCATGTGTGGCGCCGGTGTGAGGGGCGCCAAAAAAAAGATTAGCTGGGTGAAATAGTTTGTCCGGAGGGTCACTCTGTGATATAGTTGCAACAAAGGTTAATTTTTGTGTAAATCGCCAACGGCGCACTCCGCCCTCGCGGTCGCAGCAGCGTTATTTGGTTCCCTTCCCAGTTCCCACCATCCCAGCTCTCTCTTCCGTACTCCCCTGTGCAAGAGGAAGAAGGGAAAACCCCAAACCCGCTGCGCTCTTCGCTCGCTAGGCCGCTCTTCCTGGCCTGGAGGGTAAGATTTTCCCCTTCGCCTTCGCCTCCGTGTTCTTGTTCTCGCGATTTGGTTTGTTTTCGGAGGTTTGGAACACATGCTTGCTCTTCAACTTGTTTTTCTTTTCTTTTTCGGAAACCTAATTTTGCTATTTTGGGAAAGACCAAGTTCGGATCTTGCGACTGCAGTTGGCAAATGTGCTGTTGCTCTGTTCCGTGGGTTTCTTCTGACGATTCCCACCCTATTTTGTTCCAAGATTTAAGTTTCAGTTCCTAAAGCCCTAAACCCTACCAGTCCTGTCCTGCACCCACCTAATCAACTCTTCCCCTTCGCAGATCAGCTTGAGTTAGGCCCGGCGAAAGTGCAGGCGGCAGCATCGTGGTCGAACCATTTGCAAAGGTGAGGTTTTTCCCCAATCTTTTCTTGGATTTTGCATGAGGAAGTGCTCTGTTTCTCTGATTCCCCTTTGACGACACCTGTCAGTCCCGCTACTATGTTCTTCAGTGCATAACCAACCACCTGCTACTACAAATTCATGATCTGACGATGGTTAACATGCCAACGGGAAGCAATTTATGAACCTTTATCTAACCTTGATGAGATTCTGAATAATCCAAATGAAAATTGTGTCTTTATGCTTGCTTTCCCGTGAAAGGTGTTTCTTGTCAATATTATTACCATGTTCCATGTTCAACAGTGCATAATCAGTCACATGTTTGGCTCATAAAAGCACTTTTTATCTTTTAAGTACATACTAGGCTATTACCTAACCACCACAGAAACACTAGCACTAATAGTATAGCATGGTGTAAGGTGACTATGTTTGTGATACTCTGTTGGCCATTGAACCTGCAGGCTATATGGCAGGGAGCAGAGTAAAGGATGGCACTTCCGATGCTTTGGCTTCAAAGCTTGAATCGAAGATATACTACCACAGAGATGCTGTTGTCGAGTATGTGGAAATCAAGGCTATGGTTGACAGAGTTATAGAAGAAAAAAGGAAGCTCCTGGATGAGAACACTGAATTCCTGAGTACTATTGACAAGGTTGTAGAAGAAAAAGAGATTCTCCAGAAGGACCATGAAGGTCGGTGTTCTTTCTTAAAGTTCCAAGTTCTGATTCCTATTTTGTTTCTTAGGATCCTTATGTGTGATGTTGGACTCATTTTGTGGCAGTGATCAAGGAGCTGGTAGAACCGATGGAGGAGGAGCTGGAAATGGTGAAGGATGAGCTTGAAGAAGAAAAGTATGAACATGTGGCAGCAAAGAAGGAGCTTGCCACGGCAAAAGAGCAACTTGCTCAGCAGAGCAAAGAGATGAAGGCTCTGAGGAAGAAGCTTCAGGAGAGTGAAGCCATGCACGCCCAGCTTGAGTCTCCTAGGCCTGGAATGGTACAAACTAACAACTGATGCATATGGCCTCGGAGGTCATATATTGTTCTTCTTGCAACATTATCAGCCATCCATATTCTGTAGTAGCCCTAGACTTCTTGACAATTACTTACAATTTGTAGCTTCTAACCTAATTCTTTAGGCCCGGAATGGTACAAACTAACAACTACTCCTCCGTTCCATATTAGTTGTCGCCGATTTGGATGTATCTAGACACATTTTGTGAATAGATCATCCGAATCTGCGACAACTAATATGGAATGGAGGGAGTAATGCATAAGGCCTTGGAGGTCACATATTGTTTTTCTTGCAACATTATCAGCCATCCATATTTTGTAGTAGCTCTAGACTTCTTGACAATTATTTACAATTTGGAGCTTCTAACCTAATTATTTATGTTGTATGATGCAACATAAGTACCTAACACCTTTATGGTTTATGAATATCTTTTTTTTCTAAACGGAGGCAAAAGCTTTGCCTCATCTATTAATTAAGAAGAAGTTGCTCAGGTTTATGAATATCTATTACTCTATACACTGGTTCAGTATTTTCACTAGTAGAATATCGATTGTTGTTTGGAACTAGTGCTGTAAATGCAATGAACATTTGCAAGTGCATGAATTTTCTCTCATTTATATATGTATTCTTTTCAGTCTGAAACCACTCTTTTCAATCTCTGCATACTTAATTTTTTTAAGCTGATTCTCTGTCTTTTGTAGAACACCATCATGTTCAGTTTTTATTTTCTTGTTGGTCTGTAGTATGATTATAGGAGTCTACTGTATAAGCAGGTGACAAGATTCTCACATAAACGGGCTGTGCTGCTCCAAGGATCACCTGCCAATGATGCTAACAGAGATCGCCTTAAAAAACAGAGGTCCTATCCGCAGCCACCAAATAACCCAGTTGCTGGCCAGCATGCAAGCAGAGATAATGACCTGGAGGTGGTCAGACAAAAGATGATCAAGGTATTATCATACATCCCTGAACTGGTATACTGCATACATTCTAGATCTGTGAGCTCGCAGTGAGCACATGCATATGTGTTACACATGTACGTACTAAATTTGTAAATCTGTGGCATCGTGAAAGCTCGTCGTCTGATGCTATCCAAATTGGTATTCCAGTGGTTCACTGAAATTGATGCTGGGTGGTCTGTTGGGCTAAAGGAAATGGGGAAGTTAAATGAGAAGCCATTCCAGGATGCTTGTGCTGACAAGCTTTCTCCTAAACATTCTGGCCCAAAAGCTTCTGAACTGTACACCCTATGGCAGGAAGTACTCAATAGCCCAAACTGGAATCCCTTCAAGTCTGTCATAGTTGATGGCAGCTGCCAGGTAACTCGTCTGCTGAGAGCTTTATTGTACATTGCAGCATGTGCTTCGTCTTAACAGATTCTGCGTGGCTTACGTGACTAGGAGGAGGTCATAGATGTTGATGATGATAAGCTGAAAGGACTGAAGATGGCATGGGGAGAAGGCCCCTACAATTCTGTCATCAGTGCATTGGTGGAGAGGAAAGAATACAACACTGATGGAACAGGTGGTGTCTTCGATGTTTGGAACTACAAGGAAGGGAGGAAGGCCACTCTTGGGGAGTGTGTTGACTGTATCTTTGACCATGTGAAGAAACTCAAGCGGTACCAAGTGACATACAGGTATGGTGTTGGTGATTGTGAACTTTTTGCAGCGTTAAAGTTATTCATGACTGGAGTATCAGAATGGTGTTTCAGTTGTGGTCTTGCGAGAGTTACATGCGTTGCTGTCGCAGATTTTGGCTTAAGTAATAGCTTGTTTCTAATAATTGAAGACGTAAAACTGCTACTTGTTTCCTTTATTAGACATCCACTGTGCTCTCTTGAACTTTGTGCGTTAATGATATGCCGGTCAAGAAAACATTTCATCTAACAACAATCTATTTAAGTGTTTAACCACCCTAAAGGAAAGACTACCATTTGATATTCATGCTGCTCTGTAGAAATAGAACATAGTTTGTGTTGCTTGAGGGGATGATGACTGACTTGGTGACTGAAGCAACACAACTGACAATTGTCTTTGAATTTCTCATGTTGGATTTCTAGATTTTTTTGTAGGTTTTGAGTACCACATATATTTTATGTGATTTTTATTGTTAAAATTTGCAGAACTTGCTATTTGCCTCGCCCAATTTAAAACTCAAACATCATGCATCTCTGCAAGTGTACGCTGCTAGTATTTTTGGACGTTCATCTTTTTTTTATGCCATAGATTATGCCTCATGCAGAGGTCTGGATGGTTTCTCTTACATTATCTGAAACAGAAACATATTTTTCCTTGAGAATTGAGTGTCCATAGTTGCCGCTTTCTTCCACGTCGAGCTCATGCTTACATAGTTTCTCGCGCAGGTCGAGGCAAACGACGTGTGCTGAAAGTGACGCAGTGAAGGATCTGACGGTCACAATGAAGGAAGGGAGCCCTGAGATGTTTAACTGTAGCAAGCATCGAAGGAAGTCATGAGATGTCCTAGTCAACACTAGCAAGCATGGAAGGGTGGCATGATCTTAGCGAGCCGTCTATCCTGTGCGATAACCTTGATAATGCATCTTTTTTTTTGGAGCAGCCATTTCATGCATATTAGTAGAACTGTGGTGTATAAATATGTCCTAACTTGATTTCAGACTTCTGACAAGAACTATGTGATGGCTTTGGTTCTTATTCAATGTTCTTATGTTCCCCTTCTCAGAGTTGCTTATCTTTCTGTTTGATACATGGAGGGTGAAGAACAAGAACTTGATCTCCACTTTTCTAGTGCTTCAGTTATATATTTGTAAGTTCTGGTATGTCTTCCTGTGTTAGGTTGTGGAATGGGTCTGATGGACATCTTCTTTTGTAGTCTTCAGACTGGTGGTTATTGCTGTGCCTTAAGTCACATATTTTCTTCCCCAGTCCAAAATATTTGCTGTAGACAAAAAAATAAAACGGTCCATGCCAGGTCCCCTAATTCTTGCTCCCAAGATACTTGTGACTTTGCCGCCTCCACACCTTTGGACTAAGCTCTATCAGTCAATGCTTGGCAGCAGCTATGCTCAACCTTTTGACTTGCCTCAACATTTTTTTCCCATTTCGTTTGTTCCACAGGGCAAGGGAAAATAATTGCGCAAGTTGATAATTTCAGAGTAGGAGCTGGTATTTGTGGATAGCGTTTTTTTGGTTGGCAGGTGCATTTGCTGCTCCATGAATAGGAAAGAAACTATATATATGTCTAAAAGAAAATTCAAAATTCTGTTTTTTCTATAACATACTGTATATGGTTTAATCAGCTGTCTTTCTTGTGCTTATGAAGAAAGACACATGGTGTGTCCTGGGCAAATCAACAAAAACCACGTCTCTAATAAGAATTTGAAAGGCACCAAATTCATCACATCAGTTTGCTTTCTACAAAGTCCCGTGTGTGGTACCTTCTAGTTTCTCTTAAAAGGACCAACCAACAAACATGCCATCGGATCTCAAAAGAAAGCATGCTATTGACTCGTACCATTGTACAGTCGTTCACGCCATTAGTCACTCAATAAAAGAATCCATCACACCTTTGACACATGGCTTCAGGTACTACCATATGGTGTGAGCACTCTGCGAGGTAGTGCTATAGTCCTGCTAGTTAAGACCACCTCTGCCTTGCTTGAATGCTTGGTGAGTGCCTCTCTTTGTCTTCCTCCTGTGTGCGAGAAAGTGCAAAGCCCTGGTTTCCTCTATCGCCGTTCTCATCTAGTACATTTTATTCTAGTGCGGAGTTCTTACGTGGTAAAAGGTTCAGATTTCTCACTTTGCTGTAATTCTATGCTAGATTGTGTCTGTTCTTGCTGGCTGTTGGGGGATGATCAGATTTTTGTTTCATCACCTTAAGCTCTTCCTAGAGGTTAAAGCCTGGCCTATGTTTTTTAAGAGGGTTAAAAAGGAGTGTTCTTGTTTGTGTTTGAGCCTGTGCTCTCGGTTTGTAAAATTCTTCTGCTATTCTCCTTTCTTCAAGGGAAAAAACACAGCATTTTCCACTCCATGATTTCTTCGCCTATGCAATTTGGGTTTCTCTTTCGAGATCAGGAAGAAATATCCGTTCTTCGACTTATACAGTTTTTTTCTAGAAACCCTAAGCTTTGATTTTGGTAGGCTTGTCAGAAATAGCAAGTTCAGATCGCGCGACTCCTTTTCTTTATCTTTCGGCAGTTGGAGTAAATGTGTTCTTGATTTGTTTAGTGGGTTTCTTCTGGGCACTTTTCCACCTTATGTGTTCTTTTGATTTCTTGCATTTCTTATTTGATAAAGACTTCAGTGTGTATTGGTGGGACTGTCTTTCTTGATGCGGATGGTTGTTGGGTTGCATTGCTTGCTTGGATTAGCTTGGGAAGGCTCTGTTTCTGGGGCAACATTGATTGTAGCTTGTAGACCTGTAATTGTTCTGATCAGCGTTGATGTCCTGGCTAGTACTACTATAATTTTTTGTAGATAATAATTGTGTGAACATCATATGACATTGACTACTCTATTTTCACTATGATATAAAAATAGATAAGTCCATCCAGTCCCCAATTCTACTAATAGTACTACATATGTTTTCAATTTTTTGTCGATAAAAATACATGAAATGAGAAATAATTAACATGTGGGCGAAAATAAATTGAGAATTTTTATATGTCTTTGATGAAATTATGGATGGTCTAGATGCATTGTGAGTTCTTATGCTGCATGTCCATTCTTCTTATTCTCAATTCTAAATGACCCATTCTAGGTTTCTTGATATTCTGTTAGCACTGAACCTTGCAGGGTGCTGGCTATATGGCTGACATTGCTGATGCACTGGCTTTTAAGCTTCAGTCAAAGATATGCTACCATAGGGATGCCAATATTGACTACCTAGAAATCAAACGTATGGTTGATAAACTCACAGAAGAGAACAAGAAGTTCCGGGATGAAAAAATGGAATATCTGGATATGATTAATATGGTCACAGAAGAAAAGGAGAATTTGCAGCATGATTATGATGGTTCGTGACCTTCCATATTGCTTAATTTTGCCCCTGAATTAGTTTCTTAGGATCCTGACTTATGATGTTGGACTCATTTGGTCGTTCAGTAATCAAGGAGCAGGTGGCATCAATGGAGGAGCAGCTTGAAACCGTAAAGAAGGAGCTTGCGGCGGCGAACCATGAGCTTGTGGCGGCGAAAGAGCAACTTGTGGCAGAAAAACATGAACATGTGGCGGCGAATGAGGAGCTTACGGCGGCCAAGGAGCAACTTGTGGTGGCGAAACATGAAAGTTCTGCGGCAAAAAATGAACATGTGGTTGCGAAGGAGGAGCTTGTGATGGCAAAAGAACAACTTGCTCGGAAGACCAAAGAGCTGGAGGTTTTAAGGAAGAAACTTCAGGAGAGTTATTATGATGGTTCGTGATCTTTCATATTGTTCAAATTTGCCCCTAAATTAGTTTCTTAGGAGCCTGATATTTGATTGTGGACTCATTTGGTAGCGCAGTAATGAAGAAACATTTGGCAATGGAGGAGCAGCTTGAATATGTAAAGAAGCGCCTTGTGGCGGCCAAAGAGCAACTTGTGGCGGCGAAACATGAAAATATTGCGGAAAAACACAAGAATGCGGTGGCAAAGGAGAAGCTTGTGGTGGCCAAAGAGAAACTTGCTCAAAAGAAGCAAGATCTGGAAGATCTAAGGAAGAAGGTTAAGGAGAGTGAAGCCATGCAGACTCTTCGTCAGCAACAGAGAGGAAATGCTCCTGGTCCTGAGCCTGTACATTTCAGAAGGGTGAGAACTAATATTTTACCGGAGCACCATACGTCTTGAAAATATTTACATTTTCTAGCTTCTAACTGAAGTCTCCGTGTTCTATAATGAAACATGTATCCATATTTGCATACCAAACTCCTAAGCTGATTTTCTTCGTATACAAGCATAACTATATGTTCAGTATTTTTTTCTTGTTGGCCTGTATTATGATTATAGGAGTCTATCTGTGTAAGCAGGTAACAAGATCATCTAATAAACGAGAAATGCTGCTCCAAGGACCATTGGCAAATGCTGCTGACAGAAATCGCCCAAAGAAACGTAAGTCCTGTCCACAACTGCTGAATAACCTTAAATAAGAAAAACAAGTATGGACTGTTGAATATTGTGATTTGAGGAAAAGACATACAGCAAAATTAATATAAAACTATGTGTAGATCTCCTGAAGAAAAGGAAGTTTTTAGTATTTATCTAGCTCGCTAAAAGTAGGACAATGTTTTTCTTGTCGTATGGGAGGATGAGTGGGTGTCTGAAGCAACACAAGAAAACTACTCCGTATTAGCTTAGAATACCTCGTGCAGTATTCTAGATTCTTTTCAGTGTGATCCTACATTAGAAAAGAAAGTGCTTTATGTGGAATTGATAGCTTTTTGAGTACCACGTCGATCTTATGTGATTTTCATGGTTAAGGAATTACACAACTAACCAGCCACAATCTAAAACTCAAGCAGGGTGCATCGAAGCTGGTGTATGCCGCAATTACCTTTTGATGTTATATCTCTCATCTTGCTAAAGATTTGGCCTTATGCACAAGCCGAGTGCGAATCGAGAGTTTTCGGACAGTAGCAAGGAACTCATTCTAACCCTTTGTTGTTGCGCAGGTCAACACGGAGCAATGCATGCTGACAGTCTGACAC
Organism: Lolium rigidum; assembly: GCF_022539505.1. Taxonomy (NCBI): domain Eukaryota; kingdom Viridiplantae; phylum Streptophyta; class Magnoliopsida; order Poales; family Poaceae; genus Lolium; species Lolium rigidum. Next base: position 53,570,408 of record NC_061512.1, on the reverse strand, counting down.
GTGAAGGATCTGACAGTAGCAAGGAAGGAAGTGACAGTAGCAACTAGAGTAGCAAGTAGGGAAGTTACTATCTCAGCAAGCTCACTCCATTTCAGGCACTTTTTAGAACCGCTGTGTAAAAATATGTTCACACTTTGATTCGCACATCTTACAAGAACTCTGATGCATGAGAATAATATTACTTTGATACTACATTCATTTAACTCTTCTTTATCGATTAACCGGTGGCCGCCTAGCTTATCTATCTGTATGATGCTTGAGAATGAAGTAAATTAGCTTTGTTTGTTTATTTGCATGTAGTGGTATGCCGTTCTCATGTTACATTGCAGATTCTGATGCCTGATGGGACCTGTTCTTTTGGTTGTCTATAGACTGGTTTACTGCTATAGCTTCAGACTCCAGTAGGCTCAGATTGTATTGTTAGTGGCACGTCTGTATTCTTGAAGTTAACTGAAGAATGAGTTCCTCGGAGTTCCAATATGGCATTCATCAGTTTTGAATGGATCGACGTTTGAATTAGTTTTAATACGGACACGCCTGTGTTCTCGTAGTTATCTGAAGAATGAGTTCATCGAGATGTAATCTGGGATTATGGAGCATGATTTCCGCTACACATCGCAGGTCTGACCTGCCCGACTCCATCACAGGACCATGGATAGAATTTGTGGCGCGACTTCTCCTCCTATATGCGGACCATGTCGGCGGCCCAGTTAGGCGCTGCCTTTTTTTTCCTATTTTCTTTTTTCTGTTTTTAAAAAATTCTAAAATATTAAGATTTTAGAAATGTGCAGATTTTAGAAAAAATTTAAATTTAAAAGTGTTCAAATAAAAAATGTGCAGATTTAAAATTGGTCAATTTTTTAAAAATATTATTTAAAAATGTTCAATTTAAAATTTGTATTCTTGGGAAAGTATTTTTTAAAACGGAAACAAGAAAAAAATGGAAAAAGGGGAAAAACGGCCGCCCATCTCTGCAAGGCTTGCCCCGATTTTCATCTTGATCATTTGAAACCTACTGTTGTCCTAAGACAACAACATCGTAACTAAATCCTTGATGAGAGCTTTCCTTCTTAGAACATTCCTAGACACGCCCCTCAAACAACGTTTGGCGCACGCGCAGACATACCGAATGAAGACATCGATGTGGGTAGCCACTTTTGGGTGGTGTCTGTGCCCAACAACGTCCCTCAACCGGTCGACCCATCTAGGTTTTTCAGTTTTTCATCTTTCAATTTTAACCATGCTTCTAAATAATCCAGTAAAATTTAAAACACAAAATAAATAGTTTGACACACAAATAAATAATTTTACAACAAGTAAAAATTAAAATTAAATAAATAATTCATACAATTCAAATAAAATCAACTGTCTCCTTTGAGCCTCCACATATGGTCGAGAAGATCATGGTGCAGTTGCACATAAATGCATGTGGCACGAATTTCTGCATGCATGGCGAAAACATCAAAAAAATCGGCAGACAGCTAATGATCAAGCTCGGCAAAAGGATCCTAGTTATCATACATGATGCTCATCCATGGCTGGGTTATTGCGCATAGTCTCAATGATCATGTTGGGCAAGAACACAGAAGCATTTATCACCTCCCACATCTCTTCATGAGACCAAGTAAGAGCAGTATATCTAACAGTAGCAAATAAAAGTTGTAGCACACCAAATTTCTGCTTCACATCCCTGTTTTTTTTCCAGGTAATTGCAACTCTCCTCCCGTGAAGCAAAGTGAGACTTCTTTTGACCTAGAGGCTCACTAATTGTCTTCACAAATATTGATCATCTTGGATAGATGCCATCGACTAGATTGTACCCTTTGGTGAATTGTTGGCCATTGATCTGGTAGTGTAGATTGTTCACAAACCTGCCCGATCGAGATACGTATATAGTGGCAAGTGTCAAATGTTTTGCATACAACTCTTAATTCATACAAAATTCACAATTTCGAGATACAAAGTAGTCTTCATCCGGTTCCTCCTTTGCTCCCTCATCTCTACCCACCAGGCTCGCTTGCATCGGGGTCTTCATCCAGTTCCTACTATGATGAAACTGGAAGAAAGTGAGACCAACAAGTCCGATGCACAAGAGAAATGGAATAAATGCCTCATACATTGTTGGTCAACACAAATATTAACATTCAGGGACGGCGTAAGTGAGACCAAGTCCAATGCACAAGAGATTGATATTTGTGCTATCTTACCAGGCTCACTTACGCCACCCCCGAGTGTACGGTGACCAAACATTTTAATCATCGGCATTTTGAAAATCTTAAAGCAAATGGGATGACAAAATGGAATAAGTGCCTCATACATTCCATCAAAGCCAACAAGAAATAGAAATTTAGTATACCATCATAAGCATTCCATTTAAATCACACATTTTAGTATCTGTTCTTATCCAAGTTTTTGCCTCAGCCTTTGCATCATTGGCTGAGCCAAGACATCAAGCATCTGGCCAGGGAGCATTCTTTCTTTTTAGGGAACTATATGAACTATATGCACATGATCCAGTAAGCATCCCCACTAATCAGAGCATTATAAGCATAGTAGCATACCATAAGCTCACAAGAATCCATCAAGTAAATCTTCACAAGGATACCACAGTAGCATAATAGCATACCATAAGCTCACAAGAATCCATCATTTTCTTTACAAGGATACCACAGTAGCATACCATAGTAGCATTTAATGCATTTAAATGAACCAGTAGCATCAAAACCAACCAAATGTCCAACTAGCAAGCAATACCAAGTGAGCAAGTCTTCATTACCTTGTACAGAGTTCGGACATGGATTTATTTCCAACAAAGGATGGAAATCAAATTAACATCATTGAATTAAATTGAATCATTACCATCACATGGTTCATCAATAACAATTAGGGGCAATGCATCCAGAGCAACAGCAGCAATGCATCCAGAGCAACATTAAGTAAAAGGCATGAGCAATGAGCCAGTAAGTAAATCACTAGCACATGATGATCATTTGACCATTTAGAGCATGGACACACAAGCAATAGCAACAGTATAGTTCACCAGGAATGGTGAGAAGCTGCAAGAGCATGCATCTAGCTGCAGCAACAATGACAACAAGCTAGGATAGATAGATAGATTGCATCCAGTAGCACATCAACAGCAACAGCAGCCAGTACATCAACAGCAACAGCAGCACAACCAGAGCATGCATCTAGCTGCAGCAACAATGACATCAAGCTAGGATAGATAGATAGATTGCATCCAGTAGCACATCAACAGCAACAGCAGCCAGTAGCACAGCAACAGCAACAGCAGCACAACCAGAGCAGCACACGAGCATTTCGTCGAGCACTTTGTGCTCGCGCGGGAGAGGAAGAGGGAGGGGAGGGAAGGGGAGGGGAGAGAGTTCACCAACGACAGGGGTGGAGGAGGAGGTTGACGACGACGGCAGCGGTGGAGGAGGAGGAGGAGGATGCGGCGGCTCCTCCACCTTCACGCGAAGGCGGCCCCTCCTCGCCGTAGCGGCAGCTTGTGCTGCAGGTGGCGGGGATGGGAGGAGCGTGGCGGCATGCGGCCCTCGCGGAGGAAGGCGGCGGCGACGGCGATGGCGACGACCATGGCGGCGCGCGGCGGTACGGATCGGAGGAGAGGGGAGGGGAGAGGGGAGAGGGGAGAGGTGAACAGGCGTGGGGGAGGGGGCGATGATATAAGTTCTCTTAGTTCTGTGGCGCACCAGAACAAGTGCGCCACAGAATCAACTACTTTTGTGGCGCACCGAAGCACGTGCGCCATAGAATGAGTTATTTCTGTGGCGCAGCACGCCATGTGCGCCACAGAAATACCTACACTAATAATTGGTGGTGGCAGGATGTGGGCCCCATATAATTTCTGTGGCGCAAGGTTCAGTAGTGCGCCACAAAATTAAGCTATTTCTGCGGCGCACCTAGCACGGTGCGCCACAAAATAACATTCTGTGGCGCATTTTTAGTGGTGCGCCACAGAACTAAGCTCCGCCTATAAGGGTTTTCCTACTAGTGTGCACACAAGCAGCCTGAAAAGACATTGATAGGGCTTTTGGTGTTTTACAAGCTAGATTTGCAATAGTCCGAGGTCCATCCCGATTTTGGGATATGCAAACCCTCAAGGAAATCATGACCACTTGTGTGATTCTTCACAATATGATCATCGAGGGATCGGGGTTTGAACTTGTCATTTTTGTTTGATAATGTTGGCACCCGGGTCAAACCTGCAAGAAACCTGGATACAATTGCGGTATTTTTTAAAAACATACCGTGAGATTGAGAATGCCCCAGCCACAAAACATCTTCAGCTTGATCTCATTGAGCACCATTGACGGAGGTACGACAACTAGGTAGTGTCACACTTGGGTTTATTTGTATTTGAAATAATTTGTTATTTGTTGAATTATTGTTATATTGTGTTATGCTAAACATTTGTTGTAGTTCGGATTATTATTGTATGGTATGACACTAAAACATTTGTTGTATCATTTGATTTATTGCGATTCATATGTGAAATATTGCAAAACGATTATGCGGTGCCTGTTTTGCGGACTATTCCGTTTAGCGTGTCTGGTCTGCACGACATTTTTCCAGCCCACAAGATGCATTTGGGGTGGCCTCTTATACGCGTACAGCACGCGTACGTTGGGAACCCCAAGAGGAAGGTGTGATCCGTACAGCGGCAAGTTTTCCCTCAGTAAGAAACCAAGGTTTATCGAACCAGTAGGAGCCAAGAAGCACGTTGAAGGTTGATGGCGGCGGGATGTAGTGCGGCGCAACACCAGGGATTCCGGCGCCAATGTGGAACCTGCACAACACAACCAAAGTACTTTGCCCCAACGAAACAGTGAGGTTGTCAATCTCACCGGCTTGCTGTAAAAAAGGATTAGATGTATAGTGTGGATGATGATTGTTTGCAGAGAACAGTAGAACAAGTATTGCAGTAGATTGTATTCGATGTAAAAGAATGGACCGGGGTCCACAGTTCACTAGAGGTGTCTCTCCCATAAGATAAATAGCATGTTGGATGAACAAATTACAGTTGGGCAATTGACAAATAGAGAGGGCATGACCATGCACATACATGATATGATGAGTATAGTGAGATTTAATTGGGCATTACGACAAAGTACATAGACCGCTATCCAGCATGCATCTATGCCTAAAAAGTCCACCTTCGGGTTATCATCCGAACCCCTTCCAGTATTAAGTTGCAAACAACAGACAATTGCATTAAGTATGGTGCGTAAAGTAATCAATAACTACATCCTCGGACATAGCATCAATGTTTTATCCCTAGTGGCAACATCACATCCACAACGTTAGAACTTTCTGTCACTGTCCCAGATTTAATGGAGGCATGAACCCACTATCGAGCATAAATACTCCCTCTTGGAGTTAAGAGTAAAAACTTGGCCAGAGCCTCTACTAATAACGGAGAGCATGCAAGATCATAAACAACACATAGGTAATAGATTGATAATCAACATAACATAATATTCTCTATCCATCGGATCCCAACAAACACAACATATAGCATTACAGATAGATGATCTTGATCATGTTAGGCAGCTCACAAGATCCGACAATGAAGCACATGAGGAGAAGACGACCATCTAGCTACTGCTATGGACCCATAGTCCAGGGGTGAACTACTCACTCATCACTCCGGAGGCGACCATGGCGGTGAAGAGTCCTCCGGGAGATGATTCCCCTCTCCGGCAGGGTGCCGGAGGCGATCTCCTGAATCCCCCGAGATGGGATTGGCGGTGGCGGTGTCTCTGGAAGGTTTTCCGTATCGTGGCTCTCCGTACTGGGGGTTTCGCGACGAAGACTATATGTAGGCGGAAGGGCAGGTCAAGAGGCGTCACGAGGGGCCCACACAACAGGGCCGTGCGGCCAAGGGCCAGGCCGCGCCGCCCTGGTGTGTCACCACCTCGTGGCCCCACTTCGTCTCTCCCTCGGTCTTCTGGAAGCTTCGTGGAAAAATAGGCCCCTGGGCGTTGATTTCGTCCAATTCCGAGAATATTTCCTTACTAGGATTTCTGAAACCAAAAACAGCAGAAAACAGCAACTGGCTCTTCGGCATCTCGTTAATAGGTTAGTGCCGGAAAATGCATAAATATGACATAAAGTATGCATAAAACATGTATATATCATCAATAATGTGGCATGGAACATAAGAAATTATCGATACGTCGGAGACGTATCAGCATCCCCAAGCTTAGTTCCTGCTCGTCCCGAGCAGGTAAACGATAACAAAGATAATTTCTGGGAGTGACATGCCATCATAACCTTGATCATACTATTGTAAGTATATGTAATGAATGCAGCGATCAAAACAATGGTAATGACATGAGTAAACAAATGAATCATAAAGCAAAGACTTTTCATGAATAGTACTTTCAAGACAAGCATCAATAAGTCTTGCATAAGAGTTAACTCATAAAGCAATAAATCAAAGTAAAGGTATTGAAGCAACACAAAGGAAGATTAAGTTTCAGCGGTTGCTTTCAACTTATAACATGTATATCTCATGGATATTGTCAATGTAAAGTAATATAACAAGTGCAATATGCAAGTATGTAGGAATCAATGCACAGTTCACACAAGTGTTTGCTTCTTGAGGTGGAGAGAGATAGGTGAACTGACTCAACATAAAAGTAAAAGAAAGGCCCTTCGCAGAGGGAAGCATTGATTGCTATATTTGTGCTAGAGCTTTGGTTTTGAAAACAAGAAACAATTTTGTCAACGGTAGTAATAAAGCATATGTATCATGTAAATTATATCTTACAAGTTGCAAGCCTCATGCATAGTATACTAATAGTGTCCGCACCTTGTCCTAATTAGCTCGGATTACCGGGACTATCGCAATACACATGTTTTAACCAAGTGTCACAAAGGGGTACCTCTATGCCACCTGTACAAAGGTCTAAGGAGAAAGTTCGCATTGGATTTCTCGCTTTTGATTATTCTCAACTTAGACATCCATACCGGGACAACATAGACAACAGATAATGGACTCCTCTTTAAAGCATAAGCATGTAGCAACAATTAATGTTCTCATATGAGATTGAGGATATATGTCCAAAACTGAAACTTCCACCATGATTCATGGCTTTAGTTAGCGGCCCAATGTTCTTCTCTAACATTATGCATGCTCTAACCATTAAATGAGTGGTAAATCTCCCTTACTTCAGACAAGACGAACATGCATAGCAACTCACATGATATTCAACAAAGGGTAGTTGATGGCGTCCCCAGGAACATGGTTATCGCACAACAAGCAACTTAATAAGAGATAAAGTGCATAAGTACATATTCAATACCACAATAGTTTTTAAGCTATTTGTCCCATGAGCTATATATTGCAAAGGTAAAGAATGTAAATTTTAAAGGTAGCACTCAAGCAATTTACTTTGGAATGACGGAGAAATACCATGTAGTAGGTAGGTATGGTGGACACAAATGGCATAGTGGTTGGCTCAAGGATTTTGGATGCATGAGAAGTATTCCCTCTCGATACAAGGTTTAGGATAGCAAGGTTATTTGAAACAAACACAAGGATGAACCGGTGCAGCAAAAATCACATAAAAGACACATTGTAAACATTATAAAACTCTACACCGTCTTCCTTGTTGTTCAAACTCAATACTAGAAATTATCTAGACTTTAGAGAGACCAAATATGCAAACTAAATTTTAGCAAGCTCTATGTATTTCTGCATTAATGGGTGCAAAGTATATGATGCAAGAGATTAAACATGAGCACAACAATTGCCAAGTATCAAATTATTCAAGACATTTTAGAATTACTACATGTAGCATTTCCCGATTCCAATCATATAACAATTTAACGAAGAAGATTCAACCTTCGCCATGAATACTATGAGTAAAGCCTAAGGACATATTTGTCAATATGCAACAGCGGAGCGTGTCTCTCTCCCACACAATGAATGCTAGGATCCATTTTATTCAAACAAAAACAAAAACAAAAACAAACCGACGCTCCAAGCAAAGCACATAAGATGTGATGGAATAAAAATATAGTTTCAGGGGTGGAACCTGATAATGTTGTCGATGAAGAAGGGGATGCCTTGGGCATCCCCAAGCTTAGCTTGAGTCTTCTTAAAATATGCAGGGGTGAACCACCGGGGCATCCCCAAGCTTAGAGCTTTCACTCTCCTTGATCATATTGTATCATCTCCCTCTCTTGATCCTTGAAAACTTCCTCCACACCAAACTCGAAACAACTCATTAGAGGGTTAGTGCATAATAAAAATTCACATATTCAGAGGTGACACAATCATTCTTAACACTTCTGGACATTGCACAAAGCTACTGGACATTAATGGAACAAAGAAATTCATCCATCATAGCAAAAGAGGCAATGCGAAATACTTAAAAGGCAGAATCTGTCAAAACAGAACAGTCTGTAAAGATGGATTTTATTGAGGCACCAGAGTTGCTTAAATGAAAATGCTCAAATTGAATGAAAGTTGCGTACATATCTGAGGATCACGCACGTAAATTGGCATAATTTTCTGAGCTACCTACAGAGAGGCAGGTCGAAATTCGTGACAGCAAAGAAATCTGTTTCTGCGCAGTAATCCAAATCTAGTATGAACCTTACTATCAACGACTTTACTTGGCACAACAATGCGCAAAACTAAGATAAGGAGAGGTTTCTACAGTAGTAAACAACTTCCAAGACTCAAATATAAAACAAAAGTACTGTAGTAAAAACATGGGTTGTCTCCCATAAGCGCTTTTCTTTAACGCCTTTCAGCTAGGCGCAGAAAGTGTATATCAAGTATTATCAAGAGACGAAGCATCAACATTATTTTCACAATTTATCCCATTGGGTATCTTAGATGCTACCTTATCTATAGTGGTTTTAAGAGCTTTATCAATTTTAGGCCTATAATAGCTTTTTGGTTTAGGCCCCTTAGAGATATACATGAACCTTTGCTCCTTTCCCACATAAGCTTTCTCTCTAAACTTTATAGATGAAAAGGTTGAACTCAATGTTCCCATAGCCTCTTCAAGTTCACTAATCCTTTGGGTTTGATTATCATGAATAGCACAAGATTCTAAGATGGCGATTCTCTCATTAATTCCACCTAGAGATTTATCAAGTTTATCAGTGCTATCAAGTAATGCTTTCAAAGTAGTATCAATAATTGGAAGGTTTTGCTCTATGGTTTCCAACTTTTTCATGACATCTTCAAGAGAGGCTTCAATTTTAACTTCATTAACAGGTGGTATTCCAAATAAACTCTCAATAATGCAACTAGCTTCTAAAGCAGGAGCGCCTAGGAAATTACCTCCTGCGAGACAATCAAGAACAAACCTATTCCAGCTAGAGATACCAACATAAAAATTCCTGAGTAGGATAGTGGTGGAGTGTTTCTTAGTGCACCTATTATGGGCATCACTAATTCTATACCAAGCATCTTTTAAACATTCTCCCCTTGTTGCTTAAACGAACGAACTTCAACTTCAGGATTACTCATTTTAGCAGTAGTAAATAAAGCAAACTAGATAAAGTAAATGCAAGTAACTAATTTTTTTGTGTTTTTTGATATAGAGTGCAAAACGGTAAATAAAGTAAAGCTAGCAACTAATTTTTTTGTGTTTTGATATAATGCAGCAAACAAAGTAGTAAATAAAATAAAGCAAGACAAAAACAAAGTAAAGAGATTGGATTGTGGAGACTCCCCTTGCAGCGTGTCTTGATCTCCCCGGCAACGGCGCCAGAAAAAGAGCTTGATACGCGTACAACACGCGTCCGTTGGGAACCCCAAGAGGAAGGTGTGATGCGTACAGCGGCAAGTTTTCCCTCAGTAAGAAACCAAGGTTTATCGAACCAGTAGGAGCCAAGAAGCACGTTGAAGGTTGATGGCGGCGGGATGTAGTGCGGCGCAACACCAGGGATTCCGGCGCCAATGTGGAACCTGCACAACACAACCAAAGTACTTTGCCCCAACGAAACAGTGAGGTTGTCAATCTCACCGGCTTTCTCGTAACAAAGGATTAGATGTATAGTGTGGATGATGATTGTTTGCAGAGAACGAGTAGAACAAGTATTGCAGTAGATTGTATTCGATGTAAAAGAATGGACCGGGGTCCACAGCTCACTAGAGGTGTCTCTCCCATAAGATAAATAGCATGTTGGGTGAACAAATTACAGTCGGGCAATTGACAAATAGAGAGGGCATGACCATGCACATACATGATATGATGAGTATAGTGAGATTTAATTGGGCATTACGACAAAGTACATAGACCGCTATCCAGCATGCATCTATGCCTAAAAACCTCTTCCGGTATTAAGTTGCAAACAACAGACAATTGCATTAAGTATGGTGCGTAATGTAATCAATAACTACATCCTCGGACATAGCATCAATGTTTTATCCCTAGTGGCAACAGCACATCCACAACCTTAGAACTTTCTCTCACTGTCCCAGATTTAATGGAGGCATGAACCCACTATCGAGCATAAATACTCCCTCTTGGAGTTAAGAGTAAAAACTTGGCCGAGCCTCTACTAATAACGGAGAGCATGCAAGATCATAAACAACACATAGGTAATAGATTGATAATCAACATAACATAATATTCTCTATCCATCGGATCCCAACAAATACAACATATAGCATTACAGATAGATGATCTTGATCATGTTAGGCAGCTCACAAGATCCGACAATGAAGCACATGAGGAGAAGACGACCATCTAGCTACTGCTATGGACCCATAGTCCGGGGGTGAACTACTCACTCATCACTCCGGAGGCGACCATGGCGGTGAAGAGTCCTCCGGGAGATGATTCCCCTCTCCGGCAGGGTGCCGGAGGCGATCTCCTGAATCCCCCAAGATGGGATTGGCGGCGGCGGCGTCTCTGGAAGGTTTTTCGTATCGTGGCTCTCCGTACTGGGGGTTTCACGACGAAGACTATATGTAGGCGGAAGGGCAGGTCAAGAGGCGTCACGAGGGGCCCACACAACAGGGCCGTGCGGCCAAGGGCCAGGCCGCGCCGCCCTGGTGTGTCACCACCTCGTGGCCCCACTTCGTCTCTCCCTCGGTCTTCTAGAAGCTTCGTGGAAAAATAGGCCCATGGGCGTTGATTTCGTCCAATTCCGAGAATATTTCCTTACTAGGATTTTTGAAACCAAAAACAGCAGAAAACAGCAACTGGCTCTTCGGCATCTCGTTAATAGATTAGTGCCGGAAAATGCATAAATATGACATAAAGTATGCATAAAACATGTAGATATCATCAATAATGTGGCATGGAACATAAGAAATTATCGATACGTCGGAGACGTATCACCCTCCATCAATGTATTTGTTGTTTGCGGTTTGAGGGGTCCACTAGAGTTGCTCTTATATTCTTACAGTCAAAGTAGTAGAGGTAGGAGAAGATAAACACCGTGAGCTCTCTTCACAAATGGGTTTTATTCTTTCGAAGGAAGGCTCAACCCAACATAGTGTGAGCCACAACTCATCATGTCGGTCGATGAAAAACTCGCTATGAGATAGGATGTCAGAACGATGCAGTCTATTTTTTTTGTTTGCACGCTCGTGCTTAATTATTCTTGAGGATGCTTCGTCTAATCCGATATAGCGGCGGAAAACTTCTATGCACCGAACGTTCATAGAGATCCCTTGCTACTCCATCCAACTCTGGCACGCATGGTTCATGGTGATCCCTGTCTTCGCACCTCGGTACGGGCAACACCGACGCGTGCCTTCGTCCCCGACGCGCTCCCGAGTCCGGCAAGCTCGACAGTATGTCGCCTAGTACTTCTACCACAACAACTACAACTACGACTTCCTCCTTTCGAGCGTCTTCTCGGGCTCAACGACGACAACGACCAAAACACCATCTACCTCAACTACATTCTCCAAGGCGACTACATCAAACATGGCTTCATCGACCATGACAACAACGGCTACATCGATATGAGCATCAATGGTTGCACCACGTATTCAGCTTCTCCTCTAGTCGGACCGTCTGCGTCACTACCGATCCGACTAGACCATATTAGGTTGTTTAAGATTGCAATCTAGATCTATCTCTACTAGGTTTTTTAGTTTCCAAGTCTTCTCTAATAAACAGCCGAAGAAGCTCACAATGTAATTTCAACCACAATTACAATTATCAATACAACAACTATTCCGCAATTCTGCATACATGAAGTTGAGTTGGCCCTGACATTTTGAGTTTACTACCACGTCCTCTCTCCCCATCTCCCTCTCCCCCGGAGTAGATGGTTGATTTATCGGTTCCTTAGGACATATACAATGGTAGAGAAGGCATGCCTTTCCTTACCCCATCACATTAGCTAGAGAAGGCAATAAATATAAGTCATACAATGCATTATCTCTTATAGCCATCTCTAACTATTAATATTAATTATTAAATTTTGGTTGGAAATTTGTTGCTAAGGGAAGACATATGTGATACAATGGAGAAAACAGTCTTCCCTTATTTCCTAAGAGATGATCCCTTAGCTAGGAGAATACAGCCTTCTCTCTCTTTATTCTCTCTCCTCCAACTAAGCAAAAAATCAGACGTGGCATCTCTAAGGGAATGCTGACATCACTCCATTGTATGTGCCCTTAACAACCACATTGATAAGGGCACGTATAATGGGGTGATGTCAGCCTTTCCTTATGCTTGCCACGTCAGATTTTTTGCTTAGTTCGAGGAGAAATAATGAAGGAAGAGAATGTTGTCTTTCCTTAGCTAAGGGATGATCTCTTAAATAAGAGAAGGCTATTTTCCCCATTGTACGACATGTCTTCTCTTAGCACATAATTTCCTACTAAAAATAATTAATTATCAATTATTGCTAGAGATGATAATAAGAGATAATGCATTGTATCGATTATATTTATCATCCTCTCTAGATGATATGAACTGCTAAGAGAAGACGTGCCTTCCCTACCATTGTACATGCCCTAAGGAGGTTGCAACACGAGCTGTCCCTTGCGGACGGTTGGACAAATGGCAGCGGATGATGAGAATATGAGGCATGTCATTAATGGCAAGGACTCGAGAGAAACTCGATCGACATTACATAAAGAGGACAGAAGGTAGAAGAAAATTAGATTTTCATCAACTTCCATTAGTCAGAACATATACAGATTTGAGTTGCGAGGTACCAAAGTTCTCCAACTTTGAAAGTTTAGGGGCTGATCTATCAACTTTTGAAGGCGAGAGATCAAACCCACAATATACGATAAGCTTCTTTCTGAGAGTAAAGAGAGTTTCACTGATTTTTGAAAAGGGGTTTACTGACATAGCACTTCAAAGATCATTGATCGGGGTAGAGGGCTATGAAGAATACACTCTGAATCAACTCGTGAACCCATGGAGAATTTTGCTAGATCGTGGGCTCCATCATGAGCTGCATGCTCTGTTACAAGCTCTCTTTACTTTGTGCATTTGCACCTTTTGGATACATTCAAATGTACCACAAATAGCCTCCGGAGACCAAGAGACTTGTCATTGGAGAGTCGTGATGACTTCCTAACTATGAACTTACACAATGAGTGGCATGCGTACTTTCTCCACCTCCATTTTCACCCCCATGTAGGCACACCATGGTCTCAACTTCTACAACCGATGAATGTTTGTGGAATACACCTAGCCACCACATAGATAACCAGACCCCTGTAGTCTCTTGTGATCACGGCCACACTTGACACCTTCACATTTACCTCACCAAATCGGAGGCAAGCCCATTAGCATTTATACAAAACAACAAATTAAACAAGAGCCAATAATAGAAAATACATAATACTGAGAACCAACCTGAGGTTGGGTGGTTAGGAGGGTGGTTGTACCCCCAGCCCACCAGAGTTCAAACCCCAGGTTTGACATCTGTGTGTCTCATAAAGGCGGAATATTCATTCAGTGGGAGACGACGTTCCCGTCGACAGCGAGGCGCCTGCGGTGACTTCGTCAATTTCAAGATCCAATCCGCCGGCTCAGTCTTCAGGAGGTGCTCATAGGGGTAGGGTGTGCGTGTGTGCGTTCATAGGGGTGAGTGTATGCGCGTGTATATGAGCGCCTGTGTTTGTACTGTGTTTCTCGAAAAAAAAACATAATACTATTATTTATTATAGGAGAGTAAATTTTAGTTTTTACCACATAGTTTGACATTTTAAAGCTAACTGCCCCATTTTGTACACATGGTGGGAACAAAATTACTAAACAGGGTAATTAGCGTCAAAGATAACAAAATAGGGGTTTAAAACTAAAATATTTTGTTATTTTAACTCATCATACATTTTTGTTATCATTTTTGTAAATGAGGCAGAAGGGAAAGAAGTCCACATAACCCCCCTATGTATTGTGTTTGGGACATTAAATCCCCCTAACTATTAAATGGGATAAATCACCCCCCTAACTATGGAATACCGGGCAATTCACCCCCTCAATCCGGATTAGACTGTTTTGGGATGAGATTGGCTGTTTTGACAGTTGTTTGATCCGGTCACACATGGTCCGGTCGAACCAAATACTAGAACTGTTTGTTCTGGTCCGTGTGCTCTGCTCTCTCCGCGCCGCTCCTCTCTCTGCAGTCCGGCTGCTCCTCTCTCTGCCGCGCTTCGCTTCTCTCTCCATCGGCGCAGACGTAAAGTCCGATGATCGGCGGTTAGGCATGGTCTGGGTGAGTTCTGATCCGCTCGAATCAGTGCAGGTTTGTTCAATTTTTCACCCGAAGGAGCTACCCATTTCGCTCTTTGTGTGGAGGATGGACTCGAGGACGGATGGACAGAAAAGGCTGGGCTTTTGTTTTGATATTTCTTCAGTACATGTAGGCTGCTGTGTGAGTGTTAGCTGGGGTACTACGTCTAATAGAGATGATGCAGTACTGAATCAGTTAGGGAAATCAGTTAGCTGGGCTACTACGTCCATTTTTGTTTCAGCAAATGAGAGCTAAAAGCGATGTGCTTTGTTTGTCAATCTAGAACCTTGCATCGATCGATGAAGCTTCAGTAAAAGCTTCCTCCAATCGCTGATGCCCACTGGACAACACCACGGAGCAGCGATCGCTCGAAGCTCCACCCTCTCTGCTGATCTGATCAGAGCGACGGCGGACGCACATCTGCTCGAGTCGGGAGGATCTCCACCCTCTCTGATTCCTCTTCAATCGGGAACGAATCGGGGAGGAGCTCCAATCTCACTGAATCGGGGACGGCCGCGGTGGATGCAACCTCTCTGAGCTCGGCAAGATCGACTGGAATGCGGCACATCGAACGCGCAACGGCGGGCAGAGTGGCGACGCAGGACGGGCAGAGCGGCGGCTTAGAGCGCGAGTAGCTATGCTCTCAAAACCACTGTCCACGTGGACCAAACAGCTCTCAAAACAGCTAAATCCGGTTTTGAGGGGTTGGAGGGGGTAAGTTGCCCGGTATTCCATAGTTAGGGGGTGATTTGTCCCATTTAATAGTTAGAGGGGGTTAGTCTCCCAAACACAATACTTAGGGGGTTATGTGGACTTCTTTCGGTAAAAGGCTTGCACGTTTCGTTTAGTAAGAGTAGTTTCCAGGATCAAATGGCAAGCCATAATTAGCCCTAAATCCTTCCTATTCACGTTTGTTGGCATGTGCCTCGACCCAAAGAACCAATGCAACACGAGCTCGGCGAGATTTAATAGGCTGGTTCATTTGCACATGTGTTGAGCATGACGCAACGACATACTACAGAGAAGAAACAAAAATCTCGAGCGGTGATAGAACAAATGGAAATGAATCAAGTAAGATATGCATGCATATGCGGAAGGAAAGAAACCCCTGATTTACGCATCCATATGCGAAAGGAAAGAAATCCCAATTTCAGGAATCTCCCGGAATCAAATCGTGTTTAATTCGACGCGGATGGAGGTGTTGATGACAGGACTAGGACAGCGGGATCACACCCGGATCAGATCGATCGCGCGCTGGCCGATTATAATCCGGCTGCCGGCGGCGGGCGAGTGATCCGTTCGCGACGTCGTACGGACGGGACGGACGGGCCATGGTGAATTTGCATGGTTCGACGGTGCTCCGGGCCGGCAGGTACTTCCTGCCGCTGCTCTTCCCGGCGTGCTTCACCCTGTGGATGCTCATATTCTTCCAGCCTCCGACGGCCATCTTGCGGGTGAGTTTCCAGCCGACCCTTTCGTTGCCGGAGCAACGGGTCGTCGACGCGACTCCGACGCCGGCGCTGCCGGAGCGTCGAGAGATCATTGACACGTCCCCGTCACAACCGCCGCCGCCTCCTCTGGAGGGTCGAGAGACCGTTATAGCGTCGCCACCGCCGCCGCCACCGGCACGTCGAGCGAAGACAGAGACTCCGTCGTCACCGCCACCGGTGGCGGTTACGACTGACCGGTGCGCCGGCCGCTACATCTACATCCATGATCTGCCGAGAAGGTTCAACGTCGACCTAATCCGAGACTGCCGGTCCCTGTGCGATTGGACGGACATGTGCAAGCACCTTGTGAACGATGGCATCGGCCCGCGCATCACGCGCACCGGCGGCGTGCTCCCGTCCACCGGCTGGTACGACACCAACCAGTTCACCCTGGAGGTCATCTTCCACAACCGGATGCGGCGGTACGACTGCCTCACCACCGACGCCTCCCGCGCCGCCGCCGTCTACGTGCCCTACTACGCCGGGCTCGACGTCGGCCGGTACCTGTGGGGGTTCAGCAATGAGCTCCGCGACGCCCTCGCCGAGGACCTCGTCGAGTGGCTCCGGTCGTCGCCTGCGTGGGCGGCGCACGGCGGGCGGGACCACTTCCTCGTAGGAGGCCGCATCACATGGGATTTCCGGCGTGAGGACGGGCGCGAGTGGGGCAGCCGGCTGTTCCTCCTCCCTGAGGTCACCAACATGACGACGCTCGCCATCGAGTCTAGCCCGTGGCACCGCAACGACGTGGGCATGCCGTACCCGACCTACTTCCACCCGTCCCGCGCCGCCGAGGTGGCCTCGTGGCAGCGCGCCGTGCGGCGCGCGCGGCGGCCGTGGCTCTTCGCGTTCGCCGGCGGCACGCGGGGGCACGGTACCGACAGGAACGTCGACAGCAACGGCGTCGTCCGGGACGCCATCATCGAGCAGTGCGCGCAGTCGCGGCGGTGCGGGCTCCTCCGGTGCGGCGCCGGCGGCCAGCGCAACGACTGCTTCGCGCCAGGCAACGTCATGCGGCTGTTCAAGAGCGCCACCTTCTGCCTGCAGCCGCAGGGGGACTCGTACACGCGGAAGTCGGCGTTCGACGCCATGCTCGCCGGCTGCGTGCCGGTGTTCTTCCACCCAGGATCGGCGTACGTGCAGTACCGGTGGCACCTGCCGGCAGACCACCGCAAGTACTCGGTGTTCGTGCCAGAGGACGGCCTGCGGAACGGCACGGTGAGGGTGGAGGACGTGCTCCGGCGGATCAGCGCGAGGGAGGTGGCGGCCATGAGGGAGCAGCTGGTCAGGATGATCCCCAGCATCGTGTACAGGGACCCGAGGGCCACGTCGGGAGTCGGGTTGAGGGACGCCGTGGATGTTGCCGTGGACGGCGTGATCGAGAGGGTGAGGAGGATCAAACAGGGGATGCCTCTCTCGGATGATGGCATGGGGCTGTGGTATGGCTACTTTCACAGGCAGTGAAACATGTTTTCTTCCCTGTGATTTCCTAGACATGCAGGACACGAAATGGGCCAATCGATATAATCTCAGGAGATTAGATTGTATTGTAAACCCTGGACTGGGTAAAATCATACTACTCCCTCCCTCCAAAAAATAAAGTCATAGATTTGTCTAAATTTAAGATTTAGGTAAATCTATGACAATTTTTGGAGCCGGAAGGAGTACTTGTTATGCGATAATTTTTACGGAAACTATGGGTACGTTCTCAGGGCCGGTTTCTTGCAACACTGCGTCAGGGAGAAGAACCCATGCGCATTCCAGACGGGCCACGAGACAGAAAAGGTCTCTCGTTTGGTTGCTTGCGCAGAGTTTTTTCGGCACCATGGAGATTTGAGCTCTGACCAATTGGTAGGTCGGTTTTAAGGCCAAGTAGCAGCTCAGAATGACACCCTTATTGTTTGGTTGCAACCCAAATCAGCTTCTGGTTACCTCTTTCCTTTAGTGGTGAGGTTACCCGTGATCAATACCGCACAAGCAAACACACAACGCAAGATCAGACTTGAAAGATCATAGACGCTACGAAATAGGTTCAGACAACATTGTTCAGACACGAACATAGTTCACGAGACGACACGACACTTGTCCACACACCATAGTTCAGACACAACACCATTAGATAATAAAGACGGCATAGTAGCAGCGAGACAATACCAGCAGAGCTTCAGACTTCATCTTCGAAGACGGCACACTTGGTGGCATCGTTATGGTCCGGGCAGCTGCTCATCACCTCAGTGCAAATGCTACTTAGGGTACATTCAAATTCTACCTAGCTCAGCCATTAGCAGAATCTCCTACACACTCATCACTCATCGCAAATAGCCCTGATCCTCCTGAGCTTATCCTTGTTTGCAAAATTCACTTGGAGCATATTGTACATGTCATACTTTAGATTTCTCTTTTCAGCCACCAACGCCTTTCTTTCTGCCTCACATTCCTGTTTTTTAGACCTCATAACTTGTGCTTGAGTTCTCTGCACATTTTTGAGCAGAGCAACCTTGTTCCTCAACTCATCTATCTTGTCTTGTGCTCGGGTATGAACAAACTAGCGCGACTCGGTTTAATCTTTGGCACAACAATCACAATATGCAAAACCCCAGCACGAAAAACCCTTTTCCTCTTTTCATGTACAGTAAAATCAGACAGTTTGACCAATCTCAGTCCGATCTAGAAAGGATCTACCGTGATTGCAGATTACACTAACATATCTAAGCAAATCGCAGCCGTGAACACCAAGCAATCGACACGAACAACAATCAATTGCGATGAACACCAAACAATCGTCTATCCGAACCAAATGCTAATGAAAACACTAGCAGATCTAATCTTCTTGTCATTGCAAATGGTGAAGCATGGTCTGTTGTCGCACAACGACGACAAAGATAAGAGGAAGAGGAGCTTACTGCCATTGTTCAGGCCGAGGACGAGGTCGAGGTCGCGCCCGAACTCGAGAAGCTGGTGAAGAGCACGATGCAGGTTCCGGCTGAGCAAATCGATTCGATGGAGACACCGGCGGCAGAGCTCGGAGGGATTAGGTCGAGCGGCGGGAAAGTTTTGCACCGGATTACGGCAGGGTCGACGGTAGGCAGAGTTCACAACAGATTAGGGCGGCGGAGGAAGAATTCTAGTGCCGATCAAATTCCGCCGGCAACAACGCAGACCCATCAATACTAGCGACGGCTAACAGAAGTTGACATTCCAACGTCCAACACGTTTGGCGCACCTTGTTCTGATACCAATGTCAGGTTTTGCGGTCTACCCCTATTCCTCTGCGCGCTTATCCGTGGTGTGGCTCATAATTTGCATATTTGAGGCTAAGGGGTAGGGACCTTCTTATACTGTGTTTCCAAAGAGTCCACTTCTTATATAGATAAGATTTCTAGTTCTTTAAACAAATTTCCGGGATAAAGTCAAGATCAAAATACCAACCACCATATAATTTGTCTATTAACGAATTCTACCCGTTCCGTCCCTGGAACACGCACTTGTGAGCAATGCGACGTGATCATGTCTAAGTTCCATTAATCATGCAGGTTGCTATTAGGGCCATAACCTAATCCATGACCAGATTCCTTCCAATTATTAATGTACCCAGGTAGTCTTTCCAATATATACGCAATATATTGTATTTCATTGATAATCAACTAGCTTCCGTAGGCATGACCATGCACTAAGTATATTCCAGCAAGTATATTTAATTCCATGCCAAGTAAATTCATATTTTCACAATGAGGTATTCCAAATATAAAATAATTCTAAGTAATCTTGAATATAGTTGCATGACACATAATTCCAACACACACAGCCTCTAGCGGGAGGAGAGAGGAGGCGGAGCCGCGGAGGAGCGTCCGCCGAGCCGGAGCCGGCGACTGCGTAGCTGTGTGCGGTAGACACGGCGACAACGAGGATAGAACTTAAGGTTAGGGTTTTGAATGGGAGTGCCGGTGCCAAAGAAGAAGGGGCCAGAGCTTAGAGAGATGACCGGGGCTGCGGGGATAAATGGAGGAAGAGATTCGATGGGGCGAGCAAAGAGGCATCGCGGCAGCTTGCCGACCGTGGCGGGAAGGTCGGTGGTTAGGCCACAGGTAACAGCAGGGGCAATGCTGGAGAAAAGAAGTAGACGAAGTTCTCTGTAACCTGAGGCCTAATTACAACCTAAAAAAAGTGCACCACTAAAAATCGAACGCCGATCCAGAACTTCCATCGGACTAGTCTCCTATTGTAGCATTTGTGGTGATTCTAGGTAAGGTCAATTATTATCGAGCATTCTTTGATGATGCTTGCTCCTGTACAATCTCCTCCCTCAAATTCAATCAAGCCTATGTTCAAACCTATATCAAAACCTGGTATGCCCACGTATAGGCATGCGTACTTTTCAACCCACCCTGTATGAGTGGTACAACCCCGATCCATCTTCCCCGCAAGACAGTCCGGTGAAGAACCGCTTGACAATCCGGCCGCCGCAAGATAGTTCGACACGAGCATCACAAAACAGTTCGACGCGGGCACCGCAAGATAATCTGGCCGCGGCAAGGTAGTCTGGCGTGGGCAACGCAATACGCTCCCAACCCGCCGAATTGTCCGGCCTCCCATGCATTATGCCACCGCGCCGCTGCCAACCCTATCGGAACACACCTGCGAGCCATTGCCGAGACTCGTGTCGGCCAATATTGTCTCGTAGTGCCTCGTGGCCAGCCAGCACTGCATTGCCATCCCTCTGCCAGCCGGCCACGATCGTCATTGCTCGGAAGGGTCGTCGCCGATGAGCCGGCATATGTACTACATATTTGTATAATTTAGTTAGCTCTTCAGGTTTTATGCAGGGCTACGTACTCGTTTAACATTAATAATGAAGGGATATCGAACAGCCGTTCTTGTGTTTAAGTTTAACTTAATTTGGTTAAAGTTTGAAGGGATTGTACCGAGGCAAACACCTTCTTTCACTAGTATTTGTGGTACATTATATGCATTATTGATCATCAATTCATGATCGACAAGACATGTCACGCCGTGTGGCAAAGCTTGCGAATTTATCTTTGCGCCGTCCTATTGTCTCTTTTGGAATTAATAATCGTCTGACAGGCATGTAGACACCGTCCCGCTGATATTGACCCGATAGCCTGTTGTCATCATCGTGATGCTTTGCCACGATGTGTGGGCGCTGTTAAATCAACTAAATATTTTCTGACCACAATGTAATCCATCTAAATCAACTAACAATATCATCCAAATTAACTAAAAAATTATTCACAATTTTCCAATCTAACAACTAAAAAAAATCCTACAACCGTATAAAACTACCACTACAAATATACATACATTTTCTATCAAAATAAGGGGGGATGGTTGCGCTACACTCACCAAGGCGGCGGTTCGATGGTGGTGCGGATGGAGGCGACGGAACGGGAAGATAGAGACAGCGGCGTTGGGCGCAACAGATGGACATCGGCGTGAGCAGCGTCAATCCAAGGCTGTGCGGCGTGCGGTAGGACGGCGTTGGCCGAACCCGACCGGGGTGTTGCGATGTGATCGGGGGTGGAGAGATTGTGTCTAGTTGGAGTGTGAAGTAAGGAAATTAAATGAAGCAGCGGGCGAGGTTAGTTAGTCCTCTGTTGGGCTCATAATATTAGTGGCGTGGCCGCAGGACTATACTAGCTGTTGGTACGACATATACCAGCGGCATAGCACTGTGGGGCCCCTTTATGGTTCAGGCCAGGTCATTGGGCCCCATAAGCGGTGGCGTGCCATGCCCAAGCTACACCACTGATAGAAAAATAGTTGTGTTGTTCTTAAATTTGGTACCTCAATAAATACTGGCGGCATGGTTTTTTGAAGGGGCACCGTCACTATTTTTCTTTCTATAAACTATTTTCTACTGGTGCATTTTTTCAAAATGGGGGAAAAATCGCCCCAGCTTCTACATCCAAGAGATGCACACGGCTTTTTTATTAGATTATCCACAACTTCTTACAAGAGTAATACAAAAGATCAAACTCGAAGCCACCTCTCTAAACCTACAGAGGGATGAAGGGGGTGACAATACACCAACTCACATCATCCAAACAACCAAATGTCTTCCCAAGCCACCCAATAGCAGGTGAGAAGCACATCCAGTCAAGCAGACTCTCAGCGCACGCCAACACACACGCTACGGAAATCGCTACCGTCGTCTTCCTCGTACCCATCTTCAAGAGGGATCACCGCATTGACCTTGCCAGACCTACCGTCGATGTCACCATGACGCCAGAAAGCTCCACCATCCCGCAGTCCGCACCCGTCTTCGATACCCTGCAGCTCCACGCCACCGAGAATCATCAACGTCGATGTGGTAGATGAACATCACTCCACCAAAGATCCACCTCCTTCATCCCTCTGTAGGTTTAGAGAGGTGGCTTCGAGTTTGATCTTTTGTATTGCTCTTGTAAGAAGATGTGGATAATCTAATAAAAAAGTCGTGTGCATCCCTTGGATGTAGAAGTTGGGGCGATTTTTCCCCCATTTTGAAAAAATGCACCGGTAGAAAATAGTTTATAGAAAGAAAAATAGTGACGGCGCCCCTTCAAAAACCATGCCGCCAGTATTTATTGAGGTACCAAATTTAAGAACAACACAACTATTTTTCTATCAGTGGTGTAGCTTGGGCATGGCACGCCACCGCTTATGGGGCCCAATGACCTGGCCTGAACCATAAAGGGGGGCCCACAGTGCTATGCCGCTGGTATATGTCGTACCAACAGCTAGTATAGTCCTGCGGCCACGCCACTAATATTATGAGCCCAACAGAGGACTAACTAACCTCGCCCGCTGCTTCATTTAATTTCCTTACTTCCCACTCCAACTAGACACAATCTCTCCACCCCCGATCACATCGCAACACCCCGGTCGGGTTCGGCCAACGCCGTCCTACCGCACGCCGCACAGCCTTGGACTGACGCCGCCCACGCCGATGTCCATCTGTTGCGCCCAGCGCCGCTGTCTCTATCTTCCCGTTCTGTCGCCTCCATCCGCACCACCATCGAACCGCCGCCTTGGTGAGTGTAGCGCAACCATCCCCCCTTATTTTGATAGAAAATGTATGTATATTTGTAGTGGTAGTTTTATACGTTGTAGGATTTTTTTAGTTGTTAGATTGGAAAATTGTGAATAATTTTTTAGTTAATTTGGATGATATTGTTAGTTGATTTAGATGGATTACATTGTGGTCAGAAAATATTTAGTTGATTTGTGCCTATATGAATTAGATGATGAACAATGTGTAGCATATGGCACCGAGTTGAGTTTGCAAGAATGAACATTAGCATGATCCTCTTGTGTAGGGCTTTCGCTTACATATCACTACGACACGTGGGCATTTCGAGAATTCTGTGGTAAAACAAACTCGTATTTTCCATACATTTGTATGCTTTTATAGCGCACTATCATTTATGTAATTTGTGTTTTTGGTGCGCACCTATCCCATGAAAAGTAAGTTTGTAGTTAAATGAACTTACACGGGATAGTGTACCATTCCGCGTAAATTGGCGTACATGCAATGTTAATGTTCAAAAAAGTCAATCAAGGACTTGCTTGAGTGGCGCCGGGTGGCACCAGCTCGTTACACGGAATCATTTCGTAGGATAAAAATTAATATGCTTGTCCATGTATTAAGTGCCAAATATATTTATTGCGATGATCGACTTCGATGATGGTGAGAAATAAGAGAAGGAAGAGGTAGGAGGGGAAGGCAGAGAAGGTGAGGAAGAAAAGGAAGACCATTGTCTAAGTTGCAATCTTATGAAGGGTGAGGTAGAGCTCTACACATAAATATAACCTCCAATCATGGTCTATATGAGATCTTTCTTTTGATGCAAGATCATACAAAGATACCTAACCCCACATAGAAACACCATACACATAGATCTTGGGTCACAAAACACATTTCATAATTGCTTACCATACCAACACATCACTCGATCCCTCTTGGTGCATCCTGTATGCTTTGTGTGATTCTCAACTTGAATCCAATATTTGCATTTTGTTTTCATCAACTTCTATTGTTTCTTATTTATTTATTATGATGATAAGTAAACACGAATGCCCATTCAATCTTATTTTTCAAGACATACTATCCATAGGATCAACATTCTCAGGACCAATCTTCGGTTCACTCCTTGAATAAGACATTGGTCATCACTTAATCTTCTTTACTTTATTCTTCTTTCAACCTTAAAGCCAACATACGGTTCAAGCATAGGCACCCTTCTAGTATAACTCAATGCAAACATTAGCTCATATAGATTGACATTAATTAGCAAAACCTCACATGGGGGATCCAAGCTTTTTCGACTTAGATATATGCTTTGCAGCATGTGACGAGTCAATGTTCTAGTGGTTAGACCACTTGTTGGGACGATGTACCTCAGTATACTAGATAAAATTGTTAGATCCTTAAGATTGCTGTCATCAATCATTCAAAACCCACTCAGAGGAGATTAGATACACTTTCATGTGCCCAAGATGTTTTAAGGTTTGTTGAGCAAAGTAGAATTTTGACTTCTTGATAAGATCTAAAAATAATTGCAAGCAAGAAAAGGAAGTAAGAAATCGATCAATGTTGAACATCACCCCAAGGAAGAGGGAAGCTAAGAAGAATGTGCAAAGTAGAGCCATTTCATCTTTGCCATGGCTGGTATCTGTGAAGAAAATGCTGGACCATGAGTATGTGGACAGCTAGACCCGTATCTAGAAAAATACTTGCTTTTGGTACACTGGCCATGGGAGGGCTTACCTTGAGATTTTACGTGAACAATAGTACAAATTTGCACCCCTAGAAGGCAACCAATCTTGCACATTTTAACAAGCACCGGAAGTATTTTGGTGAGGTCAAGGAACTTTCTTAGGACTCTGGTTTGATGCCTACCATGTAGAAATATGTAGTGGAATATGGGTACTCATGAACCCTATAACTTGTCAGGCACCAAATTCATATTTCCAGCGCTCCAAAAATTCTAAAAAAATATGGGTAGAAGACGCACGTATGTATATGCGTGCCAATTTTCATACCTAAATTTGAAAGTATGTATCTCAGACAAAAATCACAAGTTTGAATGAATAGTCTAAAGGAAATTCCCTTCTCCTGAACTTTCTGTAACTTGGTGGTGAGATAACTATGTAACTTAGTACTGCAGTAGGTTTAATCGGGTTCAGGATTACCCATGTTCCAAAAATTCTGTTTAATCATCATGACTTTTTTGAGAAACTAGATTTAGAAACTTGTGGCTCAGTTCTATGACACGGTACGTTTTGGGAAATATAATGGCAGAACCTTGACATGGATGTCCGAAGTTGAAAAGAAGGAAGCTTCTTTCGGTTTGCTACTTCAGTTTTTCTTTTTTCAGTGAGCCAATACTCCATGTGGATTGAGGTTGCGTGGTGTTAGAGCATCTCCAGTCGCGTCCCCCCAAAGCGTCCCCCAAAGGGATTAGGGGTGCGCCGGACGAAAAAAGAGTTCCAGCCGCGTCCCCCAAAGCCCATTTTTGTCCGGCGCGGCCCGATACGGTGTCCGGCGCCCCGAGCCCGTCCCCGTCCCACAGGGGACGCTCCGGGGACGCCGGACACAACGAAAAGCGAGGCCAACCGACGCGGGCCCGACCCGTCAGCGGCACGGAAGGCTAAAACCCCGTCGCCTACCTTTGGTCAAGCGACGTTAATGGCGTCCCTGTTTTCCCAGGCGACGCAGGGACGCGTCTCGTCGTGCATGGCCGCGTGGCCGTCCGCGCCGGAGTTATTGCGTGCAACCACCCGCTGCCGCCGCTGTTTTAAGACGCCCTGCAGTTATCGCCGCTCATAATCCTTCTCGTCGCCGCCGCCTCCCCCCTCCCAGATCCTCTCCTCGCCGCTCAAAAATGTCGAGCTCGTCCTCCCGCAAGATCGCCGCGGCGAACGGCTTCGGACGCGGCAGCCTCACCGTGGCGGAGGCGTGGGCGCCGTACCACGCCCGGTATCCGGTCCCGCCGGACATGCGGCTGCCAGCGGCGGCGGGCTGGAAGATGGCCGTGAACGGCATTGGCGTTCCGCCGCCGCCGGCGCCGCGCACGGAGCAATGGTGGGACGCCATCAAGGCCCGTCGGGCTCAACTCACCGCCGAGGAGCGGGCGGATCCGACATGGGCGGCCAAGGACAACGACGACTGGTGGGTCACGTACTTCAAGGCCAAGTACGACGTCGAGATGCACAGCACCACCGGCCTCATCGGCGGGCCCAACAGCTGGAACAGGGAAGGCCGCGCCCTGTTCTGGGGCGTTCCGGGGCGCACCCTCGAGAACGTCATCCGCGGCCTCCGCAACGGCGCTCCAAGGCTGGAGATGCCGTCGTCGCCGCCGCCGTCTCCTCAATGGCAGCCGAGGAGGACGACGTACTCGTCCTCCTCGCACTCTTCTTCCTCGGGACCGGCGCGATCGACGCCGTCCTCGTCGTACCGGTCGGCGCCGTACACCGTTCCCAAACGGGAGGTCAAGGAGGAGCCGGCGACGCCCGTCAACACGAGGCGTGGCGGTAGCGGGCGGCAGCAAGGGAGGCGCGGCGGCGCCCTCCTCATCCCGAAGCCGGAGGTGAAGGAGGAGCCGGAGGAAGCGTCGCAGGCGGCGCTGCTGGCGGAGTACGAGCGGCAGCAGCGGCTCATCGCCGGCAGCGACGACCCCGAGGACTGCCCGGGGCTGCGGGCGGTGTTCTTGGCGTCCATGGACGACAAGGACACTCGGAGGGGCGACCCGGACGCGGCGATCGCCATGTCCATCCGCGACTCCGGCAAGCCGCCGGTGGACCTCACCGACGACGGCGAGGCAGGACCAAGCGGCTTGGTGAAGGACGAGCCCGTGGACGAGCCCGTCGACGAGCGCGTCAAGCAGGAGGTCGTCACCGACGAGATGTACAACTTCCAGCAGTATTACGACGCCTCCGGCCGCCGCAAGTGGTACTAGATTAGGTTTAGTTATAAAGTTAGTCAAATTTCGTTCGAATCTATGTAAGTTTGGACGAATCTAATCGAATCTAGTTAAGTTTAAAATTTGCAAAATTTTGTTTGGGGGACGCGACTGGGAAGCGACCGTTTGGGGGACGGTTTGAGGGACGCGAGTGGAGATGCTCTTAATGTTATGAACAAGAAACCGTGCTGTGGGACAGGAGTAATGCGTCAATGTAGACCGCCTGATGGTGGTTCATTATGTGGGCCAGGATTAGCCCACTTGCATCACCTAGTACATCGTACCATAATTCGTGTGACGTTCACTTGAAGGAAAAAAAGGAGAGTGTGTCGCATTTTCGAGCAAAAGTTTAACAGGACCTCCCTATATAACATCTCCCAGAAAACGCCGATCTGGATGCATTTCTCCCAGCGTCGCTTTGATATTTCTTCCCTTGTCAATCATATATATCCGAGAAAACTTTGCTCCACTGTAGGCTTCTAGTGCGCGCGCGCTTTGCAAGCTCCACCGGGCACCTACCCTCTTGCAGCTTATCATCTCCCGATCTTCGCCAACAGAACAAAGAATCCTCCACACCGGTGTGGTGAGACTTCCCGTTTACCATCTGCACGCCACGTATAGATTCGATTTCTCTGTTGATCTTAATGTATGTATCTGAATATTCTTAATTCTCCTGACCGGGTTTATTCCATGGAGGAAGAACATCTTAGGCTTGCCTTTGAAGATATTACTGCTTCTATTTTCTTTTTTGTGATTGTTGTGGAGTTTCAATGGAGCATAGATCTTATTGTGATAAAGACGTGCTAACCAGTTTTAAAGATCATTAAATGTAAGGTGCAGTCTTAAAAGAAATTAAAGTGCCTAAGCATCTAAAAGGATTAAATGTATTATTTCATGAAAAATTTCACGGTTTAATAGGTTGACCATCTCCTAGACTAGTGATTTTTTACAAGGGAAATATTTGGAAACTTCGCGGCCTTGCTTAGCAAGAAAGCAGGAGAAGATGTGATTGTACCAAAAGTTGATATGCAATTACTATCTGTACAAAAACATATGCAACATATATAAATTATTTAATTAAGGGTATTTTGGTTACACAATTAAAAGTCATGCTTGAGAAAATCTACTTTAATTATGTACCAAAAGTTGATATGCAGTTATATATAGTAGAATTTTTTCTCTTCTGAGCGTGTCCACTAAATTTGAAACTCCTCCGGCTCTGAGGCTAACTCAAAAAGTGACTTCTTGCTTCACGAAGACTGGCCTCTGCAAGAGATTTGTCCTTTCTTGTCATTGAGTATGAAGCAACTGATACCTATAGCTTGAGCTAAAAAAAACTCCATGATCTTCCTTGTCTAGGTATAATACCATGATTTGGATTCTCCCTTACTATTAGAGGTGGTTAAAAAACCGTCAGGGTGTGGTATTCAACTATCTATGACGGTCTCCCATGTCGCATGAGGCATACCTCCGCCAGTGTTAGTTCGATGGAGAAGGCATCATGAAGCTAGAAGATTTATTATAACTTGGAGAAAATAAACCATTCAAGCATGATACCAAGTGATCTACCGTTCCTATTTTTACAAGATATTACAAATGGATTTTCATTGAGCCGACAACTTGGAAGAGGTAGCTATGGAGAAGTGTTCAAGGTATAATTCAAATACTTAGGAATTCTACTTCTTGATGATACTGCCATGGGCAAGATATTACATGTACATTATTAATAAGATATGTCAAACAGGGAGTGGATAAGAACGGGAAAGAGATTGCAGTAAAAAAGATCTATTCCATTCCAGCTGATGACGTGCAATTTAAGAATGAGTTAAGTAGCCTTATGAAGGTCCGGCATCAAAATATTGTACGGTTAGTTGGCTATTGTTATAATGTGCGACATACACATGAGAAGTTTTGCCAGGAAATTGTTCTAGCGGAAAACGTAGATAGAGTTCTATGCCTTGAATATTTGCCTGAGGGGAGCCTTGATACGTTTCTCAGTGGTAAGATATTATTTTTACTTCAAGGTGGATCCAACTATTAATTTGATTTGTAATGGAAAAATGAATCATTTAAGTCATATATTGAAATATTACCATCTTTGGTTACATCTGCAGAAGAATCTTGTGGCCACGACTGGCCCACACGTTACAAAATAATAAAGGGCATATGTGAGGGATTAAATTACCTCCACAGAGAGTCAATTGTCCATCTAGACTTGAAACCTGGTAATGTACTGCTGGATAAGAGGATGAATCCAAAAATAGCCGATTTTGGGTTATCAATAATGCTCTCTGCATCCACCCATATCACCGAACAAAAAATAGGCACAGTGTAAGTATGCCTTTATTATGTTAAATAGTTCTCTGTTGTGCGATAATCACAGGGTGTTTGCTAACTAATTTTTTTATACCATCCAGTTTATACATGGCACCTGAGTACAGATGGGGAGGGGAGATCTCAAGCAAATGTGACGTATTCAGCCTGGGTGTAATGATCGTACAGATAATAGCAGGAAAGGAAGGCTACTCCAAACTTGGTGAAATGTCAATAGACTCTCATTTTATTGAGCTTGTAAGAGAAGAGCAGTTTTGATGTCAGGAACAAATTTACCAGGCAGATAAATATATTGTACATTTCTTTTGCTCAAAGATTGTATTTGGACCTCATAGGTACACAAGAATTGGAGGAACAGGATAGAGGCAGCACCTATATACGCTTCAAGGGAAGAAGACTGCCGGCAAGTGAAGAGATGCATCGAATTAGCTTTAGACTGTGTGAAGGCTGACAAAGATAAGAGACCCACTGTAAGAGAAATTATCAATGAGCTAAAACAGGTGGAAACTAAAGGTTCAACATCTCATTGGGACCAGGTACGAATAACTTATGATACTCAACCTGTAAAGGAAATTATCAATGAGCTGATAGTGGTGAGCATTTACAAGCTGTATTCAGTTGAAAGTTGTATTTCCAAAATGCATTCACTTGCAGAATAATACACGATTGAGGGCATCTCCAATAGCTGTGAGATAGTTGTTGGTAGATTTTGTCACATAGGTTTGTTCATGATGTGTCATTGAATAAATGAGGATAGAGAAACGTTCATGAACCAACAGCAATTGCACAAACTCGGCCTTGTACATTCTCTCACCACCCATTGCGTAAACTACAAACTATCAATTGGAGTAGTTGAAGGATGAGTTGTTGGTTGATTACATGGGTATTTCTACCAACAAGCTAACCAACAAACTATTGGAGATGCCCTAACAGAAATTGCTTCTATGCTAGAATTTCTAGCATGTTGCTTCATTTTATTCCTCTAAATGAAACTATTATGCTATTTCTACCAACAAGCTAACCAACAAACTATTGGAGATGCCCTAACAGAAATTGCTTCTTTTTTTTCGAAATGGGGAGTTCAACCCCGGCTTCTGCATCATGATGATGCACACGGCCTTTTATTAATGAAGTATCAGAAAGTCTTACAATAGCTCAGCTCAATCATCGCCTACAGTTGATACAAGAATCAACCAGCGGAACCAAACGAACATGAAGTAACTAAAAATCATTGTAGTCTCCTAGTATGTCGCCAGCCAGCCTGGCACAAGATATCCTGAGCGACCATCTGGAGCCGTGTGCAACCAGAAGCCATGGCATCCCGTAGTCCCTCCGGCGAGAGGAGAGCCCATAACTGAACCCAGTGAGCCACCATAAGAATAACCTGCAAGTAGTGAAAAGATTGTTTTTTATTAAAAATAAGATCATTTCTTGTCCTCCAAATAGACCAACATAAAGCAGACACCCCCACACGGATAAAAGCTTTAGATTGTCTATCTACCCCATTTAACCAATTCCCAAACAAATTTGTAATATTGGTTGGAGGTGGAAGATCAAAAGTGAAATTAACCGTACGCCAAAGAAGTTTAGCTAAAGGGCATATAATGAAAAGGTGTTCAACAGTTTCCTGTTCTCCACAGAAAACACACTTTGTGCACCCATTCCAATTCCGTTTAGCTAAATTATCTTTAGTTAATAAAACCTTGTTACTTAAGAACCACATAAATATTTTTATTTTTAAAGGGACTTTCACTTTCCACAAATATTTCCTCAGATATGGGGTATTACCACTCATAAGATCTTCATACATAGATTTTACCGTAAATTTACCATTCGTTGTCAAATCCCAAACAAAAAGATCTTGTTCATCATTTAGATTTACCGTCATTAGTTTTCTGCATAACTGCAACCACAAAGTCCATCTGTTGCCCAATAACATCCGTCTGAAACTAATATTCAGTGGGGTTTGGGCAAGCACATGAGCTACTTGTTACATTCTTGTGACGCACAATATTATATAATGACGGATATTGAGTTGCTAGAGGGGTTTTACCTAGCCAGGTATCTTCCCAAAAACGAGTACTCATACCATTTCCAACTTTAAAAAAGCCTCTATTAAAAAACTCTTCCTTTACCCGCATTAAGCCCTTCCAGAAAGGGGAATCTGTGGGCTTGGATTGAACAGCCGATAATGTTTTGTTCCTTAGATATTTATTATGTAGTAATTCCTGCCACACCCCCTCCTCATTCAACAACTTAAACAACCATTTACTTAGTAAGCATTTATTTTTGAGTTCGAGTACTTCAATACCTAAACCCCCTTGATCTTTAGGCCGACAAACAATATTCCATTTTGTAAGCCTATACTTTTTCTTATTCTCATCAGATTGCCAGAAGAACCTAGATCTATAGAAATCCAATCGTTTCCTTACCCCAATAGGTACCTCAAGAAAGGAGAGCATAAACATAGGTAAACTAGTTAAAACTGAATTAATAAGAACCAATCTATCTCCATAAGATAATAATTTTCCTCTCCAGCATCCCAGTTTGCTTTCAAACCGTGTTTCAACTGGATACCAGTCGGAATTTTTCAGTTTTCTGTAATGGATCGGGATACCTAGATATTTAAAGGGAAGAGATCCAACATCACATCCAAAGATCTGTTTATATTGATCCTCTTCGTCTTTTGCCTTTCCAAAACAAAATAATTCACTTTTGTGGAAATTAATTTTGAGTCCCGATAGTTCTTCAAATATACATAAAATTAGCTTCATGTTTACAGCTTTTAGGAGGTCATGTTCCAAAAAAGGATTGTATCATCGGCATACTGTAGAATAGAGATACCCCCCTCAACAAGATGAGGAATGAGCCCTCCAACTTGACCATCAATTTTTGCCCTTTCAATTAAGATGGCAAGCATATCTACAACAATGTTGAATAACATCGGGGACAA
Source organism: Lolium rigidum (assembly GCF_022539505.1). Taxonomy (NCBI): domain Eukaryota; kingdom Viridiplantae; phylum Streptophyta; class Magnoliopsida; order Poales; family Poaceae; genus Lolium; species Lolium rigidum. The sequence goes on along the minus strand of NC_061512.1, from coordinate 53,537,964 downwards.
AGGGTCCCCTTGCCGCAAACCTTTCTTTGTTTGAAAATAGTGACCAATGTCATCATTTACCTTTACTCCAACACTCCCACCCTGTACAAATTTCTGAATTAAACTACACCATTGTGTAGCAAAACCTTTCATTCTCGGAGTTTGTTGTAGGAATGACCACTTAACTTTATCATATGCCTTCTCAAAGTCAATCTTAAATAATACCCCATCAAGTTTTTTTGTATGAAGTTCATGAATTGTCTCATGGAGAATGACAACACCTTCTAAAATATTTCTTCCCGGCATAAAAGCCGTTTGTGTTGGTTTAATAACCTTTGGGGCAATCCCCGTTATTCTATTTGTTCCGACTTTGGTAAATATTTTGAAACATACATTTAACAAACAAATCGGTCTGTATTGTTGAATTTGCACCGCATCCTCTTTTTTGGGTAGTAAAGTGATGACCCCAAAATTGAGTTTGTAAAGAGACAATTCTCCAGTGCTCAACTCATTAAAAAGAGCCATTAGGTCCAACTTTATTACCTCCCAAAAAATTTGATAGAATTCCGCCGGGAAACCATCAGGACCCGGTGCTTTATTATGTTCCATCTGTGATATCGCTTCTAACACTTCCTCTTCAGTAAAAGGATTTGTTAGAAAGTCATTTTCAATAGCTGAGATCTGCGGAATATCATGAACCACCCCCTCTATTAAAGAGATGTTGGACGAATCAGGAGGTCCGAATAATTTTTTGTAAAAATCAGTTATATATATTTTAAGGTTGTCTTCTCCAACAATTGTTCCTTCTTGTTGCTCAAGCTGGAAAATTTTCTTTTTACGATGTTTGCCATTTGCAATCAAATGGAAATACTTCGTATTATTTCCCCCTTCCTGGATATGCTTAACTTTTGCACGTTGAGCCCACTTAGATTCCTCCTCACGCCTTAACTTACGCAAACCCTCATTTGCTTTTTTAAGTTCCTCTCGTTCTTGCGAACTCAACGGGGTAGTTTCTGCTATAATATCAAGATGATCAATAATATTTAATAATCTTTCTTTCTCCCTTTTGTAATTCCCGCTTTGATTTTTTGCCCAACCTTTAAGAAACTTTCTTATATGCCTCAGTTTATTCAACCAAATATCAATAGGATTAAAACCAGAAGTTACCGAATTCCACTCCCTCTTTATCATCTCAAAAAAACCTTCCTGTTTCAACCAATGTAACTCAAAAGAGAATTTTGAGATATTACCCAGGTGAGCTTTAACCCCTGAGTCTATGAGAATCGGTGTATGGTCAGATTCCGCCCTTGTTAATGCACGAACCGTCACTAACGGAAATTTTTGTTCCCAAGAGATTGATGCTAGAACTCTATCTAACTTCTCATAGGTAGGTTCGTCTCGACGACTGGCCCACGTATATTGTCTCCCAGAAAGAGCAATTTCTCTTAGATTTAAATGTTCAATGATTGCATTAAAAACAAAAGGCCATCTAGCATTAAAATTATTATTATTCTTTTCTTCCCTTTTTCGGATAATATTGAAATCACCACCTACCAACATAGGTAGTGTTTCAGACTCGCATGTTCGCACTAATTCTGCTAAAAATTCGCCCTTGTGCAAGTCCTGGGCAGCCCCATAAACTGGCACGAAAATCCATTCAAAACCATCCCTCTTGCATTTTATATGTAATTTGACACAAAAATCCCCAGTAGTAACCTTTATCACTTGTAGGGTATCTGAATTTATACCAACTAGAATACCTCCAGACCTGCCATGAGGAGGTAAACAGAACCAAGAATAATTGTATCCAGCAGCCAATTGATTCAGAAAAGGTATAGAGAAGTTTGATCTCCCAGTCTCCAACAAGGCAAGGAAATCTAACTTGTGTTCCCTAATAGCCTCTCTGACAAACAAATGTTTTGCCGTATCCCCAAAACCCCCTGGATTCCAATTCATACCTTTTAGACTCTGCATTATGAGAATTGTTTTTTAATTCTTTTCCTAGTACTTTTGCGAATATTATTAGTATCATAAGTTTTCTTTTGTCTAATTTTTCTCCCCTTGATAACCGGTTTTAAGAGTTCCAATTGATCATCTAAATCAAGTGGAGTACTCTCATCCTCTATTAAATCTTCACATAGAGTAGATACCTTAGTCATAAGAAGAGTTGATGGCCCCTCATCCTCATTCAATTTCTCATCTACATTCTTTTGTAACATTGTTAAGATTCGTTTCTCCTCTAAACTCTTGATCCCCTTAATAGATTTTGCCACCTCCATATCATTTAACCCAAGTGAAACTCCTAAAGACTCTGCTCTATGGATAAAATCCGATTCAGGAATATTAACAATGGAAAACTTCGGAATTGGCAGTTTACCTGAAACAGGTGGATCATCACGCATCTGTGCCCTCATCATAGCTTTATCTGTCTGTGTCAAATCCCCATCCTTCTGATTTCCCAGCCTAATGCTAGATCTCACTCCAGATGGAGGCTTCTATGCTAGAATTTCTAGCATGTTGCTTCATTTTATTCCTCTAAATGAAACTATTATGCTGGAATTTCTAGCATGATGAATTGGAAATACATATGTTGCATCGCATATTATTGTTCTAATTTTTACCTCCATCTTATTCCTTGATTGTTGTATCCACAATTAGGCTAGGCTTGCCAAGATTGGGATGTGGGGAGGAGTTGGAGGGGGTCATCGTGACATTGAGGTAGCACCGAGCCGTCTGAAAAGCTTGAGACTAGGCAGTGGCGAGGTTATCTACTCACTTGAGTTTTCATACAATGACCATGACGGGAGAGAGCACACTGTTGGTCCATGGGGCGGCCATGGCCCTGAAGGTCATGGAAAAATTCGTGATGTGGTGAGTATGGATCATTTCTCTCTTCTCAGAATTTTCGACTGTGGAGTTTTAGTCTACACAGCTAGCTTGTTCTCCAAAGGCTCGCCTAAAAAATGTTCTACTTCCCTTCCAGATTAACTTCCGCCCTTCAGAGTTTATAACAGAAGTGTATGGAACAATCAACCCATTTGGCCCGGCACCAGCCGGTGTTGTAAAATCTCTTACTATCACCACCAATATGGAGAGATATGGTCCTTTCGGAGAAGTAGAAGGAGCTCTATTCAGGATCCCAGTGCAGGATAATGGCAGCATAGTTGGGTTCTTTGGGCGTGCAGGGTGGTACTTAGACGCATTTGGCGTCTACGTGAACCCTAAACAAGAAACATGTGTATGTGCAATGGATTAATATAAATATATAGGAAATTTCTTGCTTATCTCTAATTTTTGCTTCCTGGTCTATTACATTCAGCAGTCTAGGCTTGCCAAGATTGGGCCATGGGGTGGAAATGGAGGGCAGGTGCATGACATTGCCATGGCACCTCACCATCTCGAAAGTGTGACGATTTGCAGTGGCACTATAATCGATTCACTCATGTTTACATACCGTGACAATGATGGGCGGCAGCACACTGCAGGTCCATGGGGGCGATCTGATTTGAGCGCACGAACTGAGACGGTGAGAATTAGCTAGTTCTTCCTATTGAGAAATGCAATATATATACACGTACGCTCATACAAGCACGCACACTCGGGAGACTGAGCAGATGGATCTTGTCATATTGAGATTGACAAAGTCATCAATGAGATGAAATGATCCACCTAAATTTGCTTGCCTGAATCTGACTTGTTTTAGTCCTTATTCCAGATCAAGCTTAGCGATTCAGAATATCTGACAGGGGTCTATGGAAGAACCGGTCCGTTTGCTCATGGATCAGGCGATGTTGTGACATCGCTTACTTTCGTCACTGATGGACATAGAAAATTTGGACCTTTTGGAGAAGCCGGAGGAACTCCTTTCCAGATTGAAATGTGGGACAAGGGCAGCATTGTTGGCTTCTTCGGCTGTGCGGGGTCGTATCTTCATGCAATTGGTTTCTACGCGATCCCAGATCAAGAAGCAATGCGAGAACAGGTACTTCATTACCATGCATATATGGTGTGTTTGTAAATGGTTGGCGTTCTAGCCTTTTCTTTTAAGTCGTGCCTTTTTCAAATTCAACCATGTCTACTGACAACGATCCGACACCAGATTAGTTTAAATATATCCACCATAAAAATGTATTTTCTACACACTACAATGTGCGGATTTTGCCGGGTTTCCTTAATTAATCGTACTTGTATGATCTTTAGGTTCGGTTTTTCTTATTAATTGAATCAGTTTCTCTCTTCTTATAATGCAATGCAATGTGGGGCCCCCCCACCATCTGACAAGGTCCCGTTAATTTTTTTTTTCTATTAGTATATATGCTGGTGTCATTTTTTGTTAAAAAAGAATTTCCTATTAGTTGGGCAAAACAAACAGCAAACATTTTGGAACGAGGAGAATACAGTTTCCATCAGTGAAGCTACTTTAGACAATAAAACAATACAGGTTTACCCTAAGAATGAGAAATTGTAGCAATAGTAATTTCATATAATATATATACGTGAACTTTCATCTTCTTCTTTTTTCAATTATTTAACATTTTGCCATAGCTGATCTCATCTCACGAGCCTGGATATACCAAGATTGGGCCGTGGGGTGGCGTTGGAGGGAACTTACAGGACATCTCCACCGACAAGGCACCACACCGTCTTGAAACTGTGACAATCAGTTGCAGCTCCGTCGTCAACTCACTTTCTTTTTCGTACATGGACTTCAACGGACATATGCACACTGTGGGTCCATGGGGTAGTCCTCGTGGAAACATTTATACGGTGAGCATGCAAAAATCGTGATTTTTTTTAGATGTTTCATGTGCCTAATCGATGTTACTCAATTATTCTCGCAACAAAATTTGGTCCTTCAACGTCATTTTTCATTCGTTGCAGATTAAGTTCGATCCTCTGGAGGTGCTGCAAGGAGTTCATGGCACAGTTGGTCCATTTTGTGAATTACCGAACGTCATAACCTCGCTTACATTTGCCACGAATCATTGCCGTGCATTTGGACCTTTCGGACAAGGAGGAGGAACTCCCTTCCATGCCCCAGCAGAGAAAGATGGCTGCATCGTGGGCTTCTTTGGGCACGGAAGGTCATGTGTTGAATCATTTGGGGTCCACGTGCATAGATACTGACTTGCGCTTCTTTGGCTAGACTTTATGTCTATATTTTTTTTCCTAAAACATGCAACAAAGTGTGTGTCATTTGTAATAGAAGTACTCCTCTGTACTAAAATGAGTGTCTAAGTTCAACAATAAAAAAAAATCTTAGTTTTGTCTATGTACGGATGTATGTAGATTATTTTAGTATATATTGTATGTATCTAGAAAAAGTTAAGACGGTACTTTAAAACCGATGGAGTAATAATAAAGCACGTGTACATGCACTTTAATGCAATATGCCCAAACTAAGTGCCTATACAACAAATTAATGTGTTACGAAATAATGTTAGTTGACCATAAGTTCTAGGCAACCTCCCCAAGGCCCAAGCTTCAAAGTGATTATTTTATAGATCGAGGGAAGTATACTCTTTCTTCACATAATGCAACAATACACTTAGCAGTTATATAGTCATAGGTTTTGCAACCTTTCCAGCATGAAGCTACTCTCGTTATCGACAACCGGCAGACATGAACCTTGGTGCCTGAGCTGCTGCACCGCCCGGAACAATCGGGAAACACCCAAGTTGGCGGTGCCACACACAAGGAGTGATGAACTTGTAGCCTTGTAGGCTAGCCAACCCATGATGTTGGATGTGATCCAGGAGATGTTCATCTAGTGGTAGTGTAATCGGTTGCAGATTTTGCTTTGCATTTTCTGTAATCTCTCATCTACATAAACCATCTTTCTATCTCTAATAGGACGGCAAATCAAATAGACGGTCTGATGTGTTGTGTTAGACAAGAATCGTACAACATTTGTCGCGTGTATAGCAAGAATCGTCCTCAAATGAATTTCAACAACATGTGAATTTTAATAACACTTGTTAGAGATAATAACCAAGCAATTATTGTGAAAGAAATCGTAACTAATAATAAAATATTTTATCTCACATGAGAAATTCAGAAAAGAGTGAACCAGTCGATAGTAACAATTAATACTGGTAAAGAATATACCTACCTTATTTTAGGACAAAACTAATTCAAGATCAGGTTTTAGGATATAAAAATTATTTTTACAGCCATCAAGGTTTAATCAACTAAGATAACTCGTGTATAGTCAGGTAATCAAATAATATATGAAAAATACATGTATGTCTATTAGTTGATATATTTATAGAAAAACACATATGAATGAGCAAACACAACGACTATAGACATGTAATCATATCAACGCGAAACCAGAATTCTTTTTTAGAAGAAAGGCTCCTACTATCTCTTTTTATAAATTAAATGGCGGGAACGAGGTTACATATTTACAGGGGTGAAAAAAGGCAGAGTGCCAAACACAGAGACCAAGAAATTACAGCTCTCCTGCAAACTAGAAAATGAAAGGATGTAAACTCTCTTTAGTCTATGAACTGGGAGGAGCATATCTGTTTTAACTTTCTGCTTCCAAGCATTCAGATTTGGAGTGACACCATTGAATACTAAGTTAGTCCGTTCCTTCCAAATATTCCAGGCCGCCACTATAAAGATTTCCCTGAACATTGGTTTATTCCACTGCTCCTTGCCCCTTTGGATTAATTGCTGTCTGTTCCAATTGTTCTGCCATATCATGCCAATTTGTTGCCAACATTCTTCACTAAAGGGACAAGAGAAGATCAAGTGCTCTAAGGTTTCCTCTGGAGGGTTATCACACATGGGACATGGATATCCAAAGTTTATATTAAAGTGTCTTCTCCTAAGCATATTCCTTGTATTTAGGCGATCTAATAAAATGAGCAAACAGAAGAATTTCATCTTTGGTGTGCATTTACTCTTCCATAACCAGGAATAAGTGATGTGAGCAACAATGTTCCTGAAACGAAACTTGTAGAACTGGCTAGAAGTATATTTAGTGGTTCCCCAAGAGTATGTCCATGAGTCACTTGCATGTGTAAGTTCAATGTGAGTTGTTGCAGTTTGGAGCTCTCTTATTTCTTCCCTTGCTTCAGGTGATAGAGGAAGGTGTAAAAGATTAGCCAGGCTATCATATGTAAGGAAATCTTGGATGAAAGAGTTATCATTAATCACAAAAGAATAGGCTCTAGCGTATTTGTCTGAGGCAATGCCACCAAACCATAAATCTTTCCAAAACAGAATAGAAGATCCATCCCCACTTGTGCAAGAAGTAATCCCTCTGAAGATAGGCATGAGTTTTCAAATATCCTTCCGCCAAAATGAGCCACAGCTGCCAACAACATGTGGAACCTTCCCATCATAGTATGACTTCCATATCAGTGACACCCACAGAGTATCTACTTTGTTGTAGAATTTGTGCAAGTATTTCAACAATAAACCTTGAATTTGGAGTTTGAGGTTAAGAATTCCAAACCCTCCATTTTACTTTGGTCTACAAACCATATCCCAGGAGGCTAAAGAGCTATGCTTCTCTTCTCCATCTTGACTTTTTCTCATCCATAGGCAATGTCTTCTGAGTTTTTCTACATGTTCTAGTATTTTTGGGTGCTGTTGGAGTGAGCACATAGAAAAGGTTAGAATGGATGTGAGCAATGAATTAATTAAGGTAACCTTCCGACCGTAAGACATAAGCATGAAAGAAGCAGAAACTTTCCTCTCAATTCGATCCACTAATGGCATGAGATCTTGGACAGTTGGCTTAGTTGTACCTAGGAGCAATCCTAGATAAGTAAATGGCATTGAGGCAAGTGAGCAGCCCAGCAGAGTAGAAATCTCATAATTTTGTTGCTACCCAATGTTAATAGGTATCAAGGAGGATTTGTGAAAAATTATGTGTAAACCAGTTGATTCAACATATTTCTCCAGAATCTCTTTCATCACTCTTATCTGTATTGGGCATGCAGGAATAATAATCAGGGTATCATCTACATACTGGACAATGGGGAAGTCCATGTTGAAGTCATATGAAAAGGTAGAACACAAATCACCATCCCTATATGCTTTATTAATTGCTGATTGGAGCAGATCAACAGCCAGAACAAAAATGAATGGTGATAATGGATCACCATGTCTAACACCTCTCTTGCAAAAGAATCATCTCCCTGGTGCTCCATTCATCAACACAGAAGATTTGCCAGTGTTAAAAATCATTTCAATCCAAAGCAACCATTTATCATCAAATCTCATTTGTGCCATAATTTTAGTAGCAGAATGATCAATTGTGTCAAAGACTTTAGCAAAATCTAGCTTCAGTAATATGATTTCCTTCTTAGATGTTTCACACTGATGTAGAAATTCAAAAGCCTGGGCAATACAATCTTGAATGTTTCTTTATTTAAGAAAACCATATTTATTTTTGTGCACAATTTTAAGAACCACTGGTTGCAGCCTATTTGCCAGTAGTTTAGTCAGGATTTTCAGAACAAAGTTGAGAAGTGTTATTGGCCAAAAATCATTGACTCGAGTAGGAGATGGCACTTTAGGAATGAGTGTGACATATCCCATATTGATACTTTCGAGATTTAAATTCCCCTCATAGAAATCACAACATAATTTATAAATATCCTCCTTAATAATTTGCCAGCAAGTCTTGAGGAATTGTCCATTAAAACCATCAGGCCTGGGGATTTATCAATAGACATGGATTTGACCACTTCAGCTATTTCTTCACATGTGAAAGGAGTTGATAGACTTTGTAGCCCATTGATTGGCACAATCAGAGATGTCAAATCAAAGAGCATAGGGTTGATTAGCAGTTCCCTGTCTCTCCTTCTATGCTTCAAAGATGATTTTTTCTTTATCTTTATGCTCACTTACAATAGAACCATCTTCCAAAGTGAGAGAAGTGATGGCGTGTAACTCACACGTTCGTTGCGAACCCCAAGAGGAAGGTATGATGCGCACAGCAGCAAGTTTTTCCTCAGAAAGAAACCAAGGTTTATCGAACCAGGAGGAGCCAAGAAGCACGTTGAAGGTTGATGGCGGCGGGATGTATTGCGGCGCAACACCAGAGATTCCGGCGCCAACGTGGAACCTGCACAACACAACCAAAGTACTTTGCCCCAACGAAACAGTGAGGTTGTCAATCTCACCGGCTTGCTGTAACAAAGGATTAGATGTATAGTGTGGATGATGATTGTTTGCAGAGAACAGTAAAGAACAAGTATTGCAGCATATTTGTATTTCAGTATAAAAAGAATGGACCGGGGTTCACAGTTCACTAGAGGTGTCTCTCCCATAAGATAGCAGGTTCGGCGAACAAATTACAGTCGGGCAATTGACAAATAGAGAGGGCATAACAATGCACATACATGACATGATGAATATAGTGAGATTTAATTGGGCATTACGACAAAGTACATAGACCGCTATCCAGCATGCATCTATGCCTAAAAAGTCCACCTTCGAGGTTATCATCCGAACCCCTTCCAAGTATTAAGTTGCAAAACAACAGACAATTGCATTAAGTATGGTGCGTAATGTAATCAATAACTACATCCTCGGACATAGCATCAATGTTTTATCCCTAGTGGCAACAAGCACATCCACAACCTTAGAACTTTCTCGTCACTGTCCCAGATTTAATGGAGGCATGAACCCACTATCGAGCATAAATACTCCCTCTTGGAGTTAAGAGCAAAAACTTGGCCAGAGCCTCTACTAATAACGGAGAGCATGCAAGATCATAAACAACACATAGGTAATAGATTGATAATCAACATAACATAGTATTCTCTATCCATCGGATCCCGACAAACACAACATATAGAATTACGGATAGATGATCTTGATCATGTTAGGCAGCTCACAAGATCCGACAATGAAGCACATGAGGAGAAGACAACCATCTAGCTACTGCTATGGACCCATAGTCCAGGGGTGAACTACTCACTCATCACTCCGGATGCGACCATGGCGGTGAAGAGTCCTCCGGGAGATGAATCCCCTCTCCGGCAGGGTGCCGGAGGTGATCTCCAGAATCCCCCGAGATGGGATTGGCGGCGGCGGCGTCTCAGTAAAGTTTTCCGTATCGTGGCTCTCGGTACTGGGGGTTTCGCGATGGAGGCTTTAAGTAGGCGGAAGGGCAGGTAAAGAGGCGGCACGAGGGGCCCACACCACAGGCCGGCGCGGCCAAGGCCTGGGCCGCGCCGCCCTGGTGTGTCGCCAGCTCGTGGACCCACTTCGACTCTCCATCGGTCTTCTGGAAGCTTCGTGGCAAAATAGGACCCTGGGCGTTGATTTCGTCCAATTCCGAGAATATTTCTTTACTAGGATTTCTGAAACCAAAAACAGCAGTAAAACAACGAATCGGCTCTTCGGCATCTCGTTAATAGGTTAGTGCCGGAAAATGCATAAATACGACATATAATGTGTATAAAACATGTAGATATCATCAATAATGTGGCATGGAACATAAGAAATTATCGATACGTCGGAGACGTATCAGCATCCCCAAGCTTAGTTCCTGCTCGTCCCGAGCAGGTAAACGATAACACAGATAATTTCTAGAGTGACATGCCATCATAACCTTGATCATACTATTGTAAACATATGTAATGAATGCAGCGATCAAAACAATGGTAATGACATGAGTAAACAACTGAATCATAAAGCAAAGACTTTTCATGAATAGCACTTAAAGACAGACATCAATAAGTCTTGCATAAGAGTTAACTCATAAAGCAATAAATCAAAGCAAGGGTATTGAAACAACACAAAGGAAGATTAAGTTTCAGCGGTTGCTTTCAACTTGTAACATGTATATCTCATGGATAATTGTCAACATAGAGTAATATAACAAGTGCAATATGCAAGTATGTAGGAATCAATGCACAGTTCACACAAGTGTTTGCTTCTTGAGGTGGAGAGAAATAGGTGAAATGACTCAACATAAAAGTAAAATAAAGGTCCTTCAAAGAGGAAAACATCGATTGCTATATTTGTGCTAGAGCTTTTATTTTGAAAACAAGTTGTCAACGGTAGTAATAAAGCATATGTATTATGTAAATTATATCTTACAAGTTGCAAGCCTCATGCATAGTATACTAATAGTGCCCGCACCTTGTCCTAATTAGCTTGGACTACCGGATCATCGCAATACACATGTTTTAACCAAGTGTCACAAAGGGGTACCTCCATGCCGCCTCGTACAAAGGTCTAAGGAGAAAGCTCGCATTTTGGATTTCTCGCTTTTGATTATTCTCAACTTAGACATCCATACCGGGACAACATGGACAACAGATAATGGACTCCTCTTTAATGCATAAGCATGTAGCAACGAGTTAATGTTCTCATATGAGATTGAGGATATATGTCCAAAACTGAAACTTCCACCATGATTCATGGCTTTAGTTAGCGGCCCAATGTTCTTCTCTAACAATATGCATGCTCCAACCATTAAGGTGGTAGATCTCTCTTACTTCAGACAAGACGGACATGCATAGCAACTCACATGATATTCAACAAAGGGTAGTTGATGGCGTCCCCAGGAACATGGTTATCGCACAACAAGCAACTTAATAAGAGATAAAGTGCATAAGTACATATTCAATATCACAATAGTTTTTAAGCTATTTGTCCCATGAGCTATATATTGCAAAGGTAAAGAATGGAAATTTTAAAGGTAGCACTCAAGCAATTTACTTTGGAATGGCGGAGAAATACCATGTAGTAGGTAGATATGGTGGACACAAATGGCATAGTGGTTGGCTCAAGGATTTTGGATGCATGAGAAATATTCCCTCTCGATACAAGGTTTAGGCTAGCAAGGTTATTTGAAACAAACACAAGGATGAACCGGTGCAGCAAAACTCACATAAAAGACATATTGTAAACATTATAAGACTCTACACCGTCTTCCTTGTTGTTCAAAACTCAATACTAGAAATTATCTAGAGTTTAGAGAGACCAAATATGCAAACCAAATTAGCAAGCTCTAGGTGTTTCTTCATTAATGGGTGCAAAGTATATGATGCAAGAGCTTAAACATGAGCACAACAATTGCCAAGTATCAAATTATTCAAGACATTTTAGAATTACTACATGTAGCATTTCCCGATTCCAACCATACAACAATTTAACGAAGAAGATTCAACCTTCGCCATGAATACTATGAGTAAAGCCTAAGGACATACTTGTCCATATGCAACAGCGGAGCGTGTCTCTCTCCCACACAATGAATGCTAGGATCTATTTTATTCAAACAAAAACAAAAACAAAAACAAACCGACGCTCCAAGTAAAGCACATAAGATGTGATGGAATAAAAATATAGTTTCAGGGGAGGAACCTGATAATGTTGTCGATGAAGAAGGGGATGCCTTTGGCATCCCCAAGCTTAGACGCTTGAGTCATCTTAGAATATGCAGGGGTGAACCACCGGGGCATCCCCAAGCTTAGAGCTTTCACTCTCCTTGATCATATTGCATCATTCTCCTCTCTTGATCCTTGAAAACTTCCTCCACACCAAACTCGAAACAACTCATTAGAGGGTTAGTGGACAATAAAAATTAACATGTTCAGAGGTGACACAATCATTCTTAAAACTTCCGGACATTGCATAAAGGTACTGGACATTAATGGATCAAAGAAATTCATCCAACATAGCAAAAGAGGCAATGCGAAATAAAAGGCAGAATCTGTCAAAACAGAACGATCCGTAAAGATGGATTTTATTGAGGCACCAGACTTGCTCAAATGAAAATGCCCAAATTGAATGAAAGTTGCGTACATATCTGAGGATCACGCACGTAAATTGGCTTAATTTTCTAAGCTACCTACAGGGAGGCAGGTCGAAATTCGTGACAGCAAAGAAATCTGTAACTGCGCGGTAATCCAAATCTAGTATTCACTTTACTATCAAAGACTTTACTTGGCACAACAAAACACAAAACTAAGATAAGGAGAGGTTGCTACAGTAGTAAACAACTTCCAAGACTCAAATATAAAAACAAAATACTGTAGAAAAAAACATGGGTTGTCTCCCATAAGCGCTTTTCTTTAACGCCTTTCAGCTAGGCGCAGAAAGTATATATCAAGTGGTATCAAAAGATGATGCATCTTCAGCGGGGTTTGGAGTTTTCTCAACCATGCATAGTATATTGGATACATAAGTTTCAGCGGCTCCCTTTTCATTAGTCTTGGGCTTGCTACTCTCATCAAACAAATTTTCAGGAACAAGCCAAGCATAGTTATTTTCTAACGCTTCATTCATCGCTAGGAGCTTACATGGTATTGGTGCTTTGATCTCCCCACCATCATTAATATTATTAGTGTACCTTACTCTCTCCATGTCCATCTTTTCAAGGATACTAACAAAATTGGTATAAGAACCAAGCATCTTATATTTAATAAAGACTTTTCTAGCCTCTCTTGCTATACTACCAAATTCTCTAAGAAGGGTTTCTAAAACAAAATCTTTCTTTTCCCCTTCTTCCATATCACCGAGTGTAAGAAACATGTGTTGGATTATAGGATTGAGATTAACAAATTTAGTTTCCAACATGCGAACTAAAGCAAGCAGCAGCAATTTCATAAGTAGGAGCAAGTTCTACCAAGTGTCTATCTTCAAAATCTTCAACGGTACTAACATGATTGAAAAATTCTTCTATATTATTTCTCCCAACTATAGACCCACGTCCTACCGGTATGTCTTTTGTGGTAAAATTAAAAGGAAACATGATGAATCAAGTAAAGTAAATGCAAGTAACTAATTTTTTTGTGTTTTTGATATAGTGTGCAAGACAGTAAATAAAGTAAAACTATTAACTAATTTTTTTGTGTTTTGATATAATGCAGCAAACAAAGTAGTAAATAAAGTAAAGCAAGACAAAAACAAAGTAAAGAGATTGGATTGTGGAGACTCCCTTTGCAGCGTGTCTTGATCTCCCCGGCAACGGCGCCAGAAAATATGCTTGATGGCGTGTAACTCACACGTTCGTTGGGAACCCCAAGAGGAAGGTATGATGCGCACAGCAGCAAGTTTTCCCTCGTAAAGAAACCAAGGTTTATCGAACCAGGAGGAGCCAAGAAGCACGTTGAAGGTTGATGGCGGCGGGATGTAGTGCGGCGCAACACCGGAGATTCCGGCGCCAACGTGGAACCCGCACAACACAACCAAAGTACTTTGCCCCAACGAAACAGTGAGGTTGTCAATCTCACCGGCTTGCTGTAACAAAGGTTTAGATGTATAGTGTGGATGATGATTGTTTGCAGAGAACAGTAAAGAACAAGTATTGCAGCAGATTTGTATTTCAGTATAAAAAGAATGGACCGGGGTTCACAGTTCACTAGAGTTGTCTCTCCCATAAGATAGCATGTTGGGTGAACAAATTACAGTCGGGCAATTGACAAATAGAGAGGGCATAACAATGCACATACATGACATGATGAATATAGTGAGATTTAATTGGGCATTACGACAAAGTACATAGACCGCTATCCAAGCATGCATCTATGCCTAAAAAGTCCGCCTTCGAGGTTATCATCCGAACCCCTTCCAGATATTAAGTTGCAAAACAACAGACAATTGCATTAAGTATGGTGCGTAATGTAATCAATAACTACATCCTCGGACATAGCATCAATGTTTTATCCCTAGTGGCAACAAGACATCCACAACCTTAGAACTTTCCGTCACTCGTCCCGCATTTAATGGAGGCATGAACCCACTATCGAGCATAAATACTCCCTCTTGGAGTTAAGAGCAAAAACTTGGCCGAGCCTCTACTAATAACGGAGAGCATGCAAGATCATAAACAACACATAGGTAATAGATTGATAATCAACATAACATAGTATTCTCTATCCATCGGATCCCGACAAACACAACATATAGAATTACGAGATAGATGATCTTGATCATGTTAGGCAGCTCACAAGATCCGACAATGAAGCACATGAGGAGAAGACAACCATCTAGCTACTGCTATGGACCCATAGTCCAGGGGTGAACTACTCACTCATCACTCCGGAGGCGACCATGGCGGTGAAGAGTCCTCCGGGAGATGAATCCCCTCTCCGGCAGGGTGCCGGAGGTGATCTCCAGAATCCCCCGAGATGGGATTGGCGGCGGCGGCGTCTCAGTAAGGTTTTCCGTATCGTGGCTCTCGGTACTGGGGGTTTCGCGACGGAGGCTTTAAGTAGGCGGAAGGGCAGGTAAAGAGGCGGCACGAGGGGCCCACACCACAGGCCGGCGCGGCCAGGGCCTGGGCCGCGCCGCCCTGGTGTGTCGCCACCTCATGGCCCCACTTCGACTCTCCCTCGGTCTTCTGGAAGCTTCGTGGGAAAATAGGACCCTGGGCGTTGATTTCGTCCAATTCCGAGAATATTTCTTTACTAGGATTTCTGAAACCAAAAACAGCGAAAACAAAGAACTGGCTCTTCGGCATCTCGTTAATAGGTTAGTGCCGGAAAATGCATAAATACGACATATAATGTGTATAAAACATGTAGATATCATCAATAATGTGGCATGGAACATAAGAAATTATCGATACGTCGGAGACGTATCAAGAAGCAATGGAGTTCCTTCTATATCTCTTAGTAGCCATATTATGAAATAACTTTGAATTGTCATCCCCAAATTTGGTCCATCTAATAATACATCTTTTTTCCAATATTCCTTTTGATGTTCCAATAATCTGAGCAGGTGTTGCTTGAGTATTTTCCTGAAGTTGGTTTCTGGTGAGATAAAGCTTTGTTTGCAATGTCTATGCAAAGAGGGAGCCTAGATATGGATTTACTCCAGAATTGAGGTCATATCTTAGTCTTTTCAATTTTGCATTTAAATTTGCAACACTATTAACTTTGTGGTTCGGTTTATTCCAGCTGTCCTCAACTGTTTGCATGAAACCATGATGGGCCACCCATAAGTTTTCAAATCTGAAGATTTTACTACCAGGGATAGCTGTTTGCATAGAAATGACACAAGGAACTCTTGCATCTGCACATGCTTTTTTGTAAACTCCCTGGGAGAACAAAGGCAAATAAACATATTTTTATTATTTGAGGCACCAAATTGATCTATTTAGAACAAGCAATCCTAGGAAACGCCATCGAGATTTGGTAATGCAGTTCTTCAACGATCAACTTCTACATATGTGTGCCATGCTTAACGGGCGCCCCTCCCCAGTATTATCACAATATTGTCGACGACGAGCTTAACAAGGTGATACAAACATTTCAGACCTACAATGCCACGTTGGTCCAGCGCCCCTGCCATGGGCGCTAGGCGGTCCCTGTAAACTTGATCGTGTATCTAACCTACAACTTGCGTCTATTCTATTTTGACTACTCTTTCTATCTTTATATATTAGGCCATGTTATAGGTGTTTGATCCCAACACATAACATTTCTATAATTACAAGTCTAATTGTAGCACTACTCGTACACATATTCGACACATATCCACAACAACACAACTCTTGGCAGGACATGTTCAACTGACCTAATTAATGACCCAACTCCTAAGTAGTGATAGCAACAACAATGATGTTACATATCATGGTGGAAACGTAGAATATGAGGTGTGCTAACCAATATCTAGGAATTGATAGAAGTAATTTTCAAAAAAGGGCATGATAGTGGTTCCGCTTCACATGGATTTTTTTGGTCAAAACTGTGAGGTTGACCAAGGGTTAGAAATGTGAGGTGAACAAAACTAAATGCAAGGCAACAATTGGGTGTAACATGGATTGCCCCCCTGACGACTACTCAAATTGTTCGCTCTTGCTATGATGGATGGTGTGAGTCTAAAGAGACATACCTACAAGAGAGATGACATTGATAAGCATGAACCATAGTATTGTAAAATAATATGCCCTTTATAATAGGCACGTGCATGGGCGTACCCAGGTAGAGCTGAGTGGGGGCATAGGCCCCCACTCAAAATATTGAATTCCCTTGGTCTTTGTACATATTTTGAAAGAAATTTACTAAAATTTACAAATTTAGAGAAGAAGTGCTCCACTCAAATGACATGCCCTCAGTCAGCATCTTCTCTGGGTCTGCCACTGGGCATGTGTTGCCAATCATAGGATAACCGTGATGATGAACACTAGCTATGGTTTAAAGTGTAGTGGAAGGCTGTTGAGGACACTAACATGAAGCATGATGAAAAATGTTGTGAAGTCTACTCATCTTGCTCTTCAGACTAGCCCAAAGAGTGACCCGTCAGTGTTAAAAGTAGTTAAACTACCAACCTGTATAGAAGTCATGTTGAGAAGGAAATATCTACTCATAATATACAAAAGATGGCCCAGTGCTAAGTCATTCCCAAGATGACGTAGTTTGAGCACCCAAGACTACCTAAAAAATATACCTCTAAGGTTGGTAGCCTACCTAGATATCCTAAACCGAATTTTATTTATGGCCTTCTTGAATCTTGGAGACAAGATTTTTTTTTAAAAAAAATGTGGTATTGTGTAACATCCAAAAATTTGTAATGTTAAATTTAGTTGATACAATTGTTCGACTTTGTTTAAAATTATCAAGGAAAAGAAACTTTTCAACACTTGTTTTAATTTTCTCAAACTTGACTTAAGACATTTGTTATGAGTGGATATACAATACTATCTGACTTGATTGTATTTTGGTTCAACCATTTGGACCCTTTAGTGCCAATCCAAGTATTTATTCAGTCATGTTTATTTTATTTTTAAGAGAGAATAGAAAGATTTTTCCTATTATGGTGGAGTAATATTTTAATCTGTCCCATTTGACTATTAAAGTTTCTTTAAAGTTGTGGATGTTTCAAATTGTTTTCTATCACTTGATTAAAATAGAAAACATAACTCATCTTCTATACCGTGTTTGGATTTCAGAAGAAACTGAAACTTCAATAGTTTTAAAACTTTGGGAGCGGTGTTCAAACTATTCGGTTTTGCTTTTCTTTTAAACATAAACTTTTTAACAAAGTTTGTCAAATGGTCCTACAAAATAAAATTTACAAAGTTTCATTTTGAAAATGTTTCAGTTCTTTATGAACTTGTTTTACTCAAAAAAATTAAGTCCTAATTGGAGTTTTGCTAAATAGCCATACAAGGAAATATATGCATAATGACATTTTGGTAACTTGGTATTGACAAAAAAATATTTTTATAAATTCATTTGAATTGTATTGGATTTTACAACAAAAATGTATGTTCACAAATGTCCTATTTCTAGATTTTCTAAAAAGCCTATAAGGCAAGTGTATAAAATCTAATTTTCGGGCTAGAAAAGTGTTCCTTAATGCCTAGATATTCTAGTAGGATTTTTTTGTAAAAAATCATTTTTTTTGTTTCGATCAATTTAGTGGCCTAAATATAAAGGAAAACGCTTACTATCAACCGACAGATTTCAGGCAGAAAATCGTTCATCGTTGTTATGCACGGTCTGTGCAAGTCTTTTCGTATGGCGTTTTCTATGTGGCCACCTGTAGCCTCTGGTAGCTTAGCTAGACTGCATGTTGCATGCATACAATATTTTTTTTATCTAGCACTCCATTCAATATTTGACCATCAGGAGAGGTAGGGCCTACATCCATAACTATTTTATCTGTTACACGCATATCTAGTTGCAATTTTTTGTTGTAACCGGTTTTGATTTTGATTTTTGTTGTAAATTAACATGTATATATATTTTCTTATTTTGCGCCCACACTTTTTTTTGTTGGCGCACAAACGAATTTTTTTGTTTTAATCCGCTTTGATTTTTGTAAAAGTAGCTAGTAATTTTTATTGTAAATTAGATTTTGTATTTCACGTCCATACTTATTATTGCCGCAATCACTTTTTTTGTATTTGATTATGATGTTTCTTAAAATAGCTGTTGATTTTTTGTAAATTGACGAGGAGATTTTGCCCACACTTGTAATTGCCGCAAACACATGGTTTTTTTTTGTTGTAATCAGCTTTAATTTTTGCTAAAATATTTGGTGATTTTTGTTGTAAATTAAAGTGTAGATTTTTTTTCTCGTTTCACTCCAACACTTTGTTGTAATCAGCTTTAAATTTTGTTAACATAGCTCGTGATTTTTGTTGTAAATTAAAATAGTCGCCTCGCTGGAGTTGAAGATAGGATTTACCGGCGAACCTGTGGGGATTCAGAGAGCAAAGGAGTGGATTTTTCTATTTTTGAGCTACCTAGATACCCTTTTTTAGGTGTAACTCCTGTGTGGCAATAGCAATTAGACTATTATATTTAAGTGCATTAGCTGCCACACGTGGGAATACTTCAACGCATAGAGCTGAGCACATGGTGGGTCTCCACCCACCTGGCCACAACAGCGCATAAAAGGCAGTGGCGCCTGCTCCCGCTTAACAACACAGCAAGAGAGCGATGTGAGGAGATTTTCTGATCGTATGGTGATCCAATGGTAGCGGAAGCAATTGATTTTAGCACTCTGGATCAGGCGACTGACCCCTAGCACGTCCCAAATATAAATCAGCAAGTAGAAACAACAAAAATATTAAAACAGAAAAGAAAAATAAGCGGGGGCGGCCAAGCCAACTCAACTAGCTAGCTGCTCATGGGCACGCACACCCGCGCACGTAGCACCATCAAGGCAGCAGGAATGTGCCGATGGATGCTTCCGTGGTCATCTTCCATAATAAGGGAACGTACGGGTTTTTGCCTCCTTGCCGTTATTTACGTTTTCTTTTTTTTTTGGAGCAACCGGCAGGAGCACTGCCTTTTCATTAAGCAAGAGGGAACAAAACGGTCCAGACTGTACAAAGAGAGGGCATTTTTTAGCTTAAGGTGGTAAAATGCCCATAACCCTCCATGAAAGACGAGCTACCAAAAAGAAAAACTAATCCGGCTCGGCCGGGATGACCGGGCCAAAACCATTTATAGCCCGATTCCTTTGGAGGATATCCTCGTTAGCGATGCTTGCGACCTCAAGGTAGGTAAGACGTTGTCCAGTGAAAATGCGCCGGTTTCGTTCCTTCCACGCGTTCCAAAGTACATATAAGAACCGGCCGCTGATGCGTTTCTTATCTTTCTACGGCTTTTCCTTTATCATGTCATTCCACCAGTCAGATATGGATTGGAAGTCGAGGCGTTGGTCATCGGAGGAGTCGCCATCCCAAGATTTGATAAGGTTCCAGACGGCCGCCATGAACGGGCAGTTTCTGCAGAGGTGGTCAGCTGTCTCAGGCTCGCTGAGGCACAAGGGGCATCGAGGGTCGTGAGGCCATCCTCGGATGGCAAGCATATCAGCGGTAAGGAGCTTTCCATGAAGGGCTAGCCAACCAAATAACTTGCATTTGGGCTCCGCATGTGCCGACCAAATCTTCATGGCATCGAAGCGGGCTTGGGAGCCAAGGAATTGTGCCTCATAGGCGGAGCTAGCGATGTAGGTTGAAGTGGCATTAAGCGTCCAGTCGATGTTGTCCGGCAACTCGGGGGCAAGGTTGATGGAGTGGACGGCCTCCCAGACGTCGATATATTGTGCGAGCTGTTGAGGCGAGTTAAGGGACGCGACGGAGCGGATCCGGTTGTTTTCACTTAGCTCTTTGGCGACCGTACGATTCTTCCTCGAGGCAATTTTGTAGAGGTCGGGCGCCCACTGAGATAGAGGGCCCCGAGCAAACCAGCTTGTCATGCCGGAATTTGGCTGTCTCCCCATTTCCAATGGTAACTTTAGTGGCGGCTCTGAAAAGGGACATGTCGGTGTCGTCGCATGGAAGCTTTGAACCAGACCAAGGGCGGTCCGGATCAGTCCACTGGATCCAAGGCCATCGTAAACGTAGGGCACGTCCAGATCTCTCAATGTCCGGAATGCCGAGACCCCCCAGCTTCTTTGGCCTACAGACCGTTTTCCAATTCACAAGAGCTTTCCCCTGGGCGGCATGTTCGCCCTCTTCGCCGGCCTAGACGAAAGTCCTGGCAATCTTGTTGATCCTATCACGAGCCCATTTTGGCAGAGGAATGGCAGTGGCATGGTAAATGCCAGTTGCCATGAGCACCGTCTTCGCAAGGACGACCCTTCCCGGTCTCGCAAGGTTCTTGCCGATCCAACCCGGTAGCTTTCCGGTGATCTTGTCGATTAGGGGATGTAGGTCCACCTTCCGAAGACGGTGGAAATGCAGAGGGAGCCCCAAATATTTTCCAGGGAAGCAAGCAAGCTTTGCGGGGAAGTCATTGAGAATTTCCTGAAGGTCCACGTCAGCGCAGCGCACTGGGAAAATTTCCGTCTTGGTCATGTTGGTGACAAGTCCACTGGCCTTTCCGAAGCAGCCGAGAATGGAAGAGATGGCACAAAGATCCTCCTTGCTGGGGTTTACGAAGATTCCAGCATCGTCCGCGTATAAAGAGATTCGGCAGCGGTTGGTCCTAGAGCGTATGTGACTCAGAATGCCCAATTGCGTGGCCGAGGCCAGGATGCGTTGTAGGGGGTCGATGGCGAGGATGAACAGCATGGGTGATAGCGGGTCTCCCCGTCCGAGGCCGCGGGCGTGGCGGAAAGGGGTGCCGGGTTCACCATTTAGCAGCACTCCGGACGTGGCCGAGGAAGGGAAAGACACACCCAGTCCCTCCAAGCTTGGCCAAACCCCAACGCTGACATGACGTCGAGAAGGTAAGCCCATCCTACGGAATCGAAGGCCTTGGAGATATCAAGCTTGAGGAATAGGCTCGGGGTCTTGTTAGCATGAAGTTCCCGTATGAGGTTCTGAACATGTAAGAAGTTGTCGTGAATGCTTCTTTTCTTGATGAAGGCGCTTTGGCACTTGGAGACGATATCCGGGAGCATTGGAGCCGGGCGATTGGCCAGAAGCTTGGAGAAAATCTTCAAAAGACTATGGATGAGGCTAATCGGCTCGTAGTCTCCCACCGAAGTGGCCTCAGCCTTTCTTGGGGATGAGGATGATGTTGGCGGAGTTGACAAGGCTGGCGCAGCCCTCCCGGAGATGGGACATGTGCATGATGGCGGCGATAATGTCGTTCTTGATAATGTCCCAACAAGACTTAAAAAAGGCGCCGATGTATCCATCCGGTCCAGGGGCCTTGACGGCAGGTAGGGAGAAGACGGCCTCTTTAATCTCATCGTTCGTAAAGGCGACGTCCAAGTCGGAGAGGTCATGTGGCACGTATCCGATGCTCTCCCAAGCGAGGCTCAGAGGCCTAGGTGCTTTGGTGCCAAGAAGATGTTTGAAGTGATGCAACAATACTTCTTCTTTATCTTTGGAAGTGATCGCCAATCCACTATTTGAGGCAAGGGACTGAATGTGGACCTTCCTTCTTCTCCCATTTGCACGCACATGAAAATTTTTTGTGTTCGCGTCGCCGGGCCGTATCCAAGTGAGACGAGAGCGTTGGCGAAGTTTAATCTTTTGGATGGAGAGAAGTCCCAAGTAGGAGCTCTTTATCTGTCGACGTAAGGCGCGCTCCTCATCGGAAAGCGGCCTAGCCTCCTCTGCGAGGTCCAGGCGCATTATGATTTCTTCTGCTGTAGCAAGCTGAATTCTAAGGTCGCCGATGCTCTTTCTCTGCCAGCATTTAAGGGCTTTGGCCGTTCGGGCAAGCTTGATGTGGATGCGGCGGATCGGGTCATTAGCCGAGATGGTTGATACGTCCAATTTGCATCACTATTTTATATCATAATTTGCTGTTATTCATTGATATATTTCATATTGGGACACAATACTTATGTTATTTCATCTATTTTGCATGTTTCATGATTATTTGGAGATCGCGCACCGGAGCCGGGATTCTGCTGGAAAAAGCACCGTCAGGATGCAATATTTCGGAAGATCAACTGTGGAAGGAAATTTTACCAAAAATCCTATTTTTTCAGATGACGAAGGAAGCCAGAAGGGGGAGCCAGCTGGACCCAAGGTGGGCCCAGACCACAGGCCGGCGCGGCCCATGGCCTGGTGCGCCACCTTGTGGTGTGGGGGCCCCACAGCCCCTTTCGCCTCTTTTTCTTCGCGAAACCCTTCGTCCCGAAAACCTAAGCTCCAGAGGGTACGTCGCGAAGAGTCACAGCCGCCTCTGCGGGGCGGAGAACACCAGAGAGAAAAGAGCTCTCCGGCGGGCAGGAATCCGCCGGGGAAATTCCCTCCCGGAGGGGGAAATCGACGCCATCGTCACCGCCATCGAGCTGGATATCATCTCCATCACCATCACCATCATCTTCATCATCATCACCGCCATCTCCACCGCAGCACCTCATCACCGCTGTAGCAATTTGGGTTTGATCTTGATTGTTTGATAGGGGAAACTCTCCCGGTGTTGATTTCTACTTGTTATTGATGCTATTGAGTGAAACCGTTGAACCAAGGTTTATGTTCAGATTGTTGTTCATTATCATATCACCTCTGATCATGTTCCATATGATGTCTCGTGAGTAGTTCGCTTAGTTCTTGAGGACATGGGTGAAGTCTAAATGTTAGTAGTGAATTATGGTTGAGTAATATTCAATGTTATGATATTTAAGTTGTGGTGTCATTCTTCTAGTGGTGTCGTGTGAATGTCGACTACACGATACTTCACTTTTATGGGCCTAGGGGAATGCATCTTGTACTCGTTTGCCAATTGCGGGGTTGCCGGAGTGACAGAAACCTAAGCCCCCGTTGGTATATCGATGCAGGAGGGATCGCAGGATCTCAGAGTTTAAGGCTGTGGTTAGATTTATCTTAATTACTTTCTTGTAGTTGCGGATGCTTGCAAGGGGTATAATCACAAGTATGTATTAGTCCTAGGAAGGGCGGTACATTAGCATAGGTTCACCCACACAACACTTATCAAAACAATGAAGATTAATCAGCTGTATGTAGCGAAAGCACTAGACTAAAATCCCGTGTGTCCTCGAGAACGTTTGGTCATTATAAGTAAACAAACCGGCTTTTCCTTTGTGCTAAAAAGGATTGGGCCACTCGCTGCAATTATTTCTCTCGCATTTTACTTACTTGTACTTTATTCATCCGTTACATCAAAACCCCCTGAATACTTGTCTGTGAGCATTTACAGTGAATCCTTCATCGAAACTGCTTGTCAACACCTTCTGCTCCTCGTTGGGATCGACATTCTTACTTATCGAAGATACTACGATACACCCCCTATACTTGTGGGTCATCGAGACTATTTTCTGGCGCCGTTGCCGGGGAGTGAAGCGCTATTGGTAAGTGGAATTGGTAAGGAAAACCTTTACTGTTTGTGCTGATTTTATTTCTGCCTGCTGCTATAAGTCATTATGGAGAGATCTTCTCTTCAATTTCTATTTGGGAAATCTACTACTACTGCAATGGTAGTGGATGAGGCGCCAGGTGAGGAAGTGATACCATATAAAATACCTATGAAAATTATTGAACGTGTTATGGATAACCGCTATGAAGGGGATGGAACTCGTCCATCCCGGTGATCATTTACTGTTTTTGCATGAATTATGCGGGTTATTCAAATGTGCAGGTATTGCTATGAATGAAGTTAGAAAGAAACTATTCTCTATATTGCTGTCTGGTAAAGCGGCGCATTGGTATAAATTGCTGAAGAATGGTGATTCTCTTGATTGGGAGGACATTGTGCCTTTATTTTATTCCAAATTTTATCCTCCAAGTGAAATTCACAAAGATCAGAACCGCATATATAATTTTTGGCCTCATGATGGAGAAAGTATTGCCCAAGCTTGGGGAGATTGAAGTCTTTAATGCTCAAATGCCCCATTCATGAGCTTCCTGGTAATGTTATTATTGATAATTTCTATGCAAGACTTTCTTTTCAAGACAAGACCTTGTTGGATACTTCTTGTTCTGGATCATTTACACGCAACAAAGAAGAGTTTAAAAGGGATCTTCTTGATCGGATCCAAGAAAATACCGAAGGTTGGCAGTAACGACAAGGATAGAGAATCAGGTATAATTTATGATTATAAATGCATTGAAGCTTTTATGGATACTCGATAAATTTCGTAATATGAGTGCTACATATGGTCTTGATTCTCAAGTTGCTGCAAATCTTTATAAAGCTTTTGCCTCTCATTATGAATTGCCTAAGAAGAATTTTGATAAGTATCATGAACCGTATAAAGATAAAATTGATTCATCTATTAATAAATGCGTTGTAGTTGAAACTGTTGATCATGTTATTCCTGAAGCTTATATTGAAAAAACTCCTTTCCCTGCTAAAATGAAGGAGTACTCTGTTATAAATAGTGCGGTTCATAAAAGTGAAAAGAAACCTATAGAACATGAAGAACAAATAAAAGTTGAACCTGCTGTTGCAATAGTTAAAGATCTTGTGACTGAAAATGTGGAGGATGGTCATATTATTTTATGTGAAGATGCTTCTAATATTGTTTCACATCCTAATAAAACCAAACAAGTTAGTGTTCCTATGCTATCTGTTAGAATTGGTGATCATTGCTATTATGGTTTATGTGATATTGGTGCAAGTGTTAGTGCTATTCCTTATGAGCTTTACACGGAGATTATGCACGAAATTGATTCTTGTGAACTTGAAGATATTGATGTGGTTATTCAGCTGGCTAATAGAGAAACTATTTCTCCAATTGGTATTGTTCGAGATGTGGAAGTTCTATGTGGTAAGATTAAATATCCCGCTGACTTTTTGGTACTTGGTTCTGCTGCTAGTGATTATTGTCCTATCATTTTTGGTAGACCTTTTCTAAATACTTGTGGAGCTATTATAGATTGCAAGAAAGAGAAAATTTTGACTAAATTTGCTGGTGAATCTTATGAGTTTAACTTCTCTAAATTTACCAAAACTCCTTATAAAGCTGATTTGCCTAGTAATGATTTTAAAATGGAGCAGTGTGCATCTATTGTTCTTGTTCCTAATAATCCTTTGCAGCAACATTTGGAGAATAGCGAGAGTGAAGTTTTTAGGAAAGAAAGAGATGAGCTTGAGGAAATTTTTCTTCGCCAACCTATTCTCAAGCATGATCTACCGGTGGAAGATTTGGGTACAACACCGCCACCAAAGGAAGATCCTGTTTTTGATTTAAAGCCTTTGCCTGATGATCTTAAATATGCTCATATTGATGATAAGAAAATATATCCTGTTATTATTAGTTCTAAACTTTCAGAGATTGAGGAAGAAAGGTTATTGGAAATATTGAAGAAACACCGAGGAGCTATTGGCTACACTCTTGATGATTTGAAGGGGATTTCTCCTTCTATTTGCCAACATACTATTAATATGGAGGATGATGCAAAGCCTGTTGTTGAACATCAGCGTCGTCTAATTCCGAAGATGAAGGAGGTGGTAAGGAATGAGGTATTAAAACTTCTTGAAGCTGGTATTATATATCCTATTGCTGATAGTAGATGGGTTAGTCCTGTGCACTGCGTTCCCAAGAAAGGAGGAATGACTGTTGTGCCTAATGATAATGATGAGCTCATCCCTCAAAGAGTAGTTGTAGGGTATAGAATGTGCATTGATATTCGAAAAGTTAATAAAGTTACTAAGAAAGATCATTACCCTTTACCATTTATTGATCAAATGCTAGAAAGGTTGTCTAAAAATACTCATTTTTGCTTTCTTGATGGTTATTCTGGGTTTTCACAAATTGCTGTTAAAACTAAAGATCAAGAAAAAACCACTTTCACTTGTCCCTATGGAACTTATGCTTATAGGCGTATGCCTTTTGGTTTATGTAATGCTCCTGCTACTTTTCAAAGATGCATGTCTGCTATTTTTCATGGCTTTTGTGAGAGTATTGTGGAAGTATTCATGGATGATTTTTCCGTCTATGGGAATTCTTTTGATAGTTGCTTGTGAAACCTTGATAAAGTTTTGCAGAGATGTGAAGAGACTAACCTTGTTCTTAATTGGGAGAAATGCCACTTTATGGTTAATGAAGGAATTGTATTGGGACATAAAATTTCCGAGAGAGGTATTGAAGTTGATAGAGCTAAAGTTGAAGCCATTGAGAAGATGCCCTATCCGAGGGATGTTAAAGGTATTCGTAGTGTTCTTGGTCATACTGGGTTTTATAGGAGATTTATTAAAGATTTCTCCAAGATTTCAAAGCCTCTTACTAATCTTCTTCAAAAAGATGTACCTTTTGTTTTTGATGATGATTGTAAGGAAGCTTTTGAAACTCTAAAGAAAGCCTTAACAACTGCTCCCGTAGTTGAACCTCCCGATTGGAATTTGCCTTTTAAAATTATGTGTGATGCTAGTGATTTTGTCTGTAGGCGCTGTTCTTGGACAGCGAGTAGATAAAAAACTGAATGTTATTCATTATGCTAGTAAAACTCTTGATGCTGCTCAAAGAAATTATGCTACAACTGAAAAAGAATTATTAGTCTGTAGTCTTTTCTTGTGATAAATTTAGATCCTATATTGTTGATTCAAAAGTTACGATTCATACCGATCATGCTGCAATTAGATACCTTATGACAAAGAAAGATGCTAAGCCAAGGCTTATTAGATGGGTACTTCTTTTGCAAGAATTTGATTTACATATTGTAGATAGGAAAGGTGCTGATAATCCCGTCGTCGATAATTTGTCTAGATTGGAAAATATTGCTTATGATCCTGTTCCAGTTAATGATAATTTTCCAAATGAACAATTGGCTGTAATAAAGGTGAGCTCGCGAGACAGTCCTTGGTATGCTGATTATGCTAACTTTATTGTTTCCAAGTACTTGTCTCCAACCTTTTCAGCTCAGCAAAGGAGGAAATTCTTTTATGACTTGAGGCATTATTTTTGGGATGACCCACACTTATATAAAGAAGGAGTGGATGGTATTCTGCGAAGGTGTGTTCCCGAATATGAACAACAAGAAATATTGAGTAAATGTCATGGTAGTGCTTATGGAGGACATCACGCCGGAGAAAGAACCGCGCAAAAGGTTCTACAATCAGGTTTTTATTGGCCAACTCTCTTCAAGGATGCGAGAAAGTTTATTTTATCTTGTGATGAATGCCAAAGGGTTGGTAATATCTCCAGACGCAATGAAATGCCTATGAATTATACTCTTGTTATTGAACCGTTTGATTGTTGGGGATTTGACTTCATGGGACCTTTTCCGTCTTCAGAAGGTAACACTCATATACTTGTTGCTGTTGATTATGTTACTAAATGGGTAGAAGCTATACCTACAAAAAGTGCTGACGGTGAGACTTCTTTAAAAATGCTTTTAGATATTATTTTTCCTAGATTTGGAGTTCCTAGATATATTATGACTGATGGAGGTTCTCATTTTATTCATGGAGGTTTTAGAAAAACTCTTGCTAGGTATGGTATTAATCATAGAATTGCTTCCGCTTATCACCCTCAAACTAGTGGTCAAGTAGAATTATCAAATAGAGAGATTAAATCTATTTTGGGAAAGACCGTTAATAAATCTAGAAAGAATTGGGCTAGTAAATTGAAGGAAGCACTATGGGCTTATAGAACTGCTTATAAAAACCCCATGGGAATGTCACCTTATAAAATGGTTTACGGAAAAGCTTGTCATTTACCTTTAGAACTAGAGCACAAAGCTTATTGGGGTGTTAGAGAACTAAATAAAGATCCTAAACTTGCCGGTAATAAGAGGTTGCTGCAATTAAGTTCTCTAGATGAATGGAGAAGTGAAGCTTATGAAAATGCTAAACTCTTTAAAGAAAAAGTTAAGAAATGGCACGATAGAAGGATCATCAAAAGAGAGTTTAATATTGGGGATAAAGTCCTATTGTATCGGTCTCGTCTCAGATTCTTTGCAGGGAAATTACTCTCGAAATGGGAAGGACCATATGTTGTTGAGGAGGTGTATCGTTCAGGAGCAATTAAAATTAGCTCTCTCCAAGGCAATGCTACGCAAGTGGTGAATGGACCAAGACTCAAGCATTATATCTCGGGTGATTCTTATAATGTTGATGTTGATATTATTCAAGTGGAAACACCGGAGGCTTTCATCAAAGGACAAATTGACAGTCCGCCGAACTCGACTTTGAATAGGTAACAAGATCGGTAATGAAAAGTTCGCAATTTACTTTCCGAACAATATTTTTGCTGTTTTTGGAAAATATGAAAAATTACGAGATCGAAACGGAGTCGAGGGGACGCACGAGGGCGTGCCCCCATAGGCCGGCGCGGCCTGGCCTGGGCCCGCGCCGCCCTATGAGGACACCGCCTCGTCGCCCCTTTCCGACTCTGGTTCGACCTGGTACTTTCCGTTTGTTCTAAAAAAATTTACTATATAATCCCCCGGACCCCTGGAGGTCCGTATATCGTTTTCTCGACGTGTTTTGTTTCGAGCTGTTTCTGCCAGGATTTGTCTTTGATCTAGGAGCACCATGGTCTCCCACAACAAGGACAAGGAGCCTTCGGAGGAAGGTATTCAAGACCCCGAGTTGAAGGAAGAAGTGAAGGAGGATGAAGAGGAAGTCGAAGAAGTTCCGCAAGTACGCCCGCGCACCACCATTGCAAGCATCGGAGTGGTGTCAAACCCGTTCAACGCCAAGAAGAGCGCACGGATTAGCACCGGAGGAGGAGTTCCACGTCATTACCTAGCTCCAAAGACATCTTCTTCGGGCACTTACCATCCCTTCCGCAATCTAATCTACAATAATCAAATTGAAAGGACTCCCAAGGCAGCATTGCCTAGCAATTGGGATATAGATCGTTCTAACACTGCAGGAAGGACGAAGCCTGAAGCTGAAGGTTGGGGAAATAACTCCAAGAATTGGGACTCGCCATCGGACATACTTCTTAATCGCGTCGAGCACAATTCGGAGATGATCCGCAACCTCATGTACAAGATTGACGAGCTTCAGGAGCTTGTGGAGAAGCTTGTGAGGAATTCATCACCACCACCGCCAAAGGAGTAATCCATCATCGGTATTGGCATCCTCTTGGTTTGTTCCAAGCTTGGGGGAGTGCCGCGGTATCACATCATCACTACCTTTTACTTTTTATTATCAAGTAGTGTCATATCATGAGTAGGGAAGTTATCGTATAAGATGGGTTGCAGTGTGGAAGTATCTCTCTTTTAGTTGGTTGTCTATGTATCCCTTGGTGTGAGTTATCGTTATGAAATATTAATGAGAAGTCTTATCATTTACATATTGCACACCTTATTTTAGTTTGCAATTTCTACTATATGATTGATCTTGATTTTAGTATTGGTACCACTTTGGGAGCATTGAGTAAATCTATTTGGTTTTGGCAAACTTAGCAATGGTCAATAATAACAACACTTTGAGTTCAAGAAGAATAGAGGAAATACATGTAGAAGATGTTATTATCTTTCTTATCAGTTCTTAGCTTAGTATTCTGAAGTTAAAACTGTTTGTGCTTACAAGTAAGATGCATGATTGTTTCTATCACATGTATATTTGTTTGTTTCTCTCAACTCTTATGCTTGCTATTTAACCTTGCTAGCCAAAGACCTGTACTGAGAGGGAATACTTCTCGTGCATCCAAACCTTAGCCCAAACCTATGTCATTTGTGTCCACCATATCTACCTACTGCATGGTATTTTCTGCCATTCCAAGTAAATACTTCATGTGCTACCTTTAAACAATTCAAAACGTATTACTCTTTATTTGTGTCAATGTTTTATAGCTCATGAGGAAGTATGTGGTGTTTTATCTTTCAGTCTTGTTAGGTAGCCTCCACTAATGGACTAGTGGCTTCATCCACTTATCCTATAATTTTGCAATAAGAGCTGGCAACGGGGTTCCCAGCCCCACTTAATCAACTTTCATTAATAATTCTCTTCACGTGTTTTGCTCCGATTCATCAGTAAGCAACTTAATTTTGCAATAGACACTCCTCCATGGTATGAGATTGTTGGAAGGCACCCGAGGATTCGGTTAGCCATGGCTTGTGTAAGCAAAGGTTGGGGGGAGTGTCATCCTTAAATAACTAAAATACATGTGTAAACAAAAGAGAAGAGGGATGATCTACCTTGCTGGTAGAGATAACGTCCTTCATGGGAGCCGCTCTTTGGAGGTCTGTTTGGCAAGGGGGTTAGAGTACCCGCTACCAGTCGTTGACAACGACAAACACCTCTCAAAATTTTACTTTTATTCTCTTTATATGATTTCAAAACTGAAAAAGCTCTAGCACATGATTTAATCCCTGCTTCCCTCTGCGAAGGGCCTGTCTTTTACTTTATGTTGAGTCAGTAAACCTATTTCCATCCATCTCAAGCAAGCATTTTAGTTGTTGTGATCAAACCATTATATTGTGATTTACTTCGTCATGTCTTTTATTCTTCCTTGTTTAGTACAAGTTTTACCTGAATGAATATAGCTTTGAAGGTCATCAATGATTAATATGATTGAGTATGCAAGTTTACCATAACCTTTAATATGAGAGCGCTGCTCAATAGATAAGTATAATCTGTTAACTGTTCTCTGACCAAGAACAAAGTTTGCCATCACCGATTATGATTTCTTATGCACCTTTATTTGTGATTACCTTATACTTGTTTCAAGTTGAGTTATATGAGGAAGTTGTTTACTATAATGTCTTGTGTGAATGAATATGATGCTTCTTGTCCGTATTTTATTTATCGACTCTTCACTCCATAAACATGTGTTCATGTTTACCGAGTTCAGTATCGCTTGGGGACAAGCGAAGTCTAAGCTTGGGGGGAGTTGATACGTCCAATTTGCATCACTATTTTATATCATAATTTGCTGTTATTCATTGATATATTTCATATTGGGACACAATACTTATGTTATTTCATCTATTTTGCATGTTTCATGATTATTTGGAGATCGCGCACCGGAGCTAGGATTCTGCTGGAAAAAGCACCGTCGGGATGCAATATTTCGGAAGATCAACTCGTGGAAGGAAATTTTACCAAAAATCCTATTTTTCCGGATGACGAAGGAAGCCAGAAGGGGGAGCCAGCTGGACCCAAGGTGGGCCCAGACCACAGGCCGGCGCGGCCCATGGCCTGGCCGCGCCACCTTGTGGTGTGGGGGCCCCACAGCCCCTTTCGCCTCTTTTTCTTCGCGAAACCCTTCGTCACGAAAACCTAAGCTCCAGAGGGTACGTCGCGAAGAGTCATAGCCGCCTCTACGGGGCGGAGAACACCAGAGAGAAAAGAGCTCTCCGGCGGGCAGGAATCGCCGGGGAAATTCCCTCCCGGAGGGGGAAATCGACGCCATCGTCACCGCCATCGAGCTGGATATCATCTCCATCACCATCACCATCATCTTCATCATCATCACCGCCATCTCCACCGCAGCACCTCATCACCGCTGTAGCAATTTGGGTTTGATCTTGATTGTTTGATAGGGGAAACTCTCCCGGTGTTGATTTCTACTTGTTATTGATGCTATTGAGTGAAACCGTTGAACCAAGGTTTATGTTCAGATTGTTGTTCATTATCATATCACCTCTGATCATGTTCCATATGATGTCTCGTGAGTAGTTCGCCTAGTTCTTGAGGACATGGGTGAAGTCTAAATGTTAGTAGTGAATTATGGTTGAGTAATATTCAATGTTATGATATTTAAGTTGTGGTGTCATTCTTCTAGTGGTGTCGTGTGAATGTCGACTACACGATACTTCACCTTTATGGGCCTAGGGGAATGCATCTTGTACTCGTTTGCCAATTGCGGGGTTGCCGGAGTGACAGAAACCTAAGCCCCCGTTGGTATATCGATGCAGGAGGGATCGCAGGATCTCAGAGTTTAAGGCTGTGGTTAGATTTATCTTAATTACTTTCTTGTAGTTGCGGATGCTTGCAAGGGGTATAATCGCAAGTATGTATTAGTCCTAGGAAGGGCGGTACATTAGCATAGGTTCACCCACACAACACTTATCAAAACAATGAAGATTAATCAGCCGTATGTAGCGAAAGCACTAGACTAAAATCCCGTGTGTCCTCGAGAACGTTTGGTCATTATAAGTAAACAAACCGGCTTGTCCTTTGTGCTAAAAAGGATTGGGCCACTCGCTGCAATTATTTCTCTCGCATTTTACTTACTTGTACTTTATTCATCTGTTACATCAAAACCCCCCTGAATACTTGTCTGTGAGCATTTACAGTGAATCCTTCATCGAAACTGCTTGTCAACACCTTCTGCTCCTCGTTGGGATCGACATTCTTACTTATCGAAGATACTACGATACACCCCCTATACTTGTGGGTCATCAATGGTTTTATTCCATGCTTCAGAAACAGTCTCCTTGAACCCTTGCATGCGCAGCCGGAATTCTTCGAACTTGAAGGAGGGCTTCGTGTTAGTGGAGACAGCCCCTTGAAGGAAAAGAGGCGCGTGGTCGGAACATGCAGAGGTAATGGCTTGGAGATGGGCATCCGGGAAAAGGGCGTCCCAGTCAGCGGTGCAGAAAACGTGATCTATCTTGGTGAGTACCGGGTCCACCTGGGCATTGGACCAAGTGAAGCGCCTCCCGTCCATCCTTATATCTTTGAGGGCGAGAAAGTCCCGGGCAGCCCGGAATTTGCCAATGAGACGGCGGTTGATATTAAGATTGTTCTTGTCCGAGGCCTTAGTGATGAGGTTGAAATCTCCCAACAAGAGCCAAGCATCGTGGGCGACGGTCTGCAGGGCCCTTAGCTCGTCGAGGAAGAGAAGCTTGTCGGCTTCAGTCTGCGGGCCATAGACACAGGTGATAAACCATGAGGTTCCATCGTCTAACATCGTGATCGACGCCGAAAGGGTGTTTTCGGAGGTGTGGACATCCGAGAGGGTGAAGTGTGCATCCGACACCGCGAGGATAATACCTCCAGACGTGCCGGTGGCGGGCAAAAAGGCGTAGTTAGCGATGAAGTTTTGGCCGAGGGTGGAGGAGATAGTGCCATTGTCGACGTTGTCAAGCTTTGTTTCCTGTAAACAGACGATGGAGGCGTGTGTGTCTCGGACGAGATCGCGTACAGCGTCGCGGTGTACTCTGCTGTTTAGTCCGCGGGGGTTCCAGTTTAGAATGTTGACGTTTTTCTGCGACATTAAGAAAACCCCGAAACCACGTAGAGGAGAAGCAGACAGTAGCAGTGGTTGTAGCTGTAGCCGGTTAGAAGTAAGCGGATGAAGAGGCATGGACTGAAGCACGATGAAAGGCGACGGTGACTTGGCTTACAGCAGATGGAGCACAAACAGTGGAGTGAGTAACTACCGAAAATAATCACGGCTGATTTGTTTCCAGGAATTATTTTTTGTTGAGGGTAGAATTTTTTTCCAGCCATGATTTCCCTTCCAACAAATATAACAATGCATCCATTACTTCATCTATCTATAATATAAACTCTTTTTTAATACTCACTCTGTTTCTAGATATAAATCATATAGTTTTCTGAGAAAAAAATTCATAATATAAGGTGTATTGCATTGCACCACTCCACTTGTATAGATAATACTTTCTGGGACTTGATTATGTTTTCTTATCTTTTGCAACGTTCTCTATTATCTCATATTAATTGTCTAGGGTTAATCCCGTCCAAACATGGTGTAATTTTTTCTCATTATACGATTCTTTAATTTTCGTACCAAAACTAAATGGCTTATATATAGAAATGGAGGGAGTAGTATTTTACCTTTCATATAACCCGTTTCCCACTGTTTCTGTATCTCCTAAAGACAACATTATTAAAATGCTTCATCGGTCTACAATACATGTTTCACTATATGTCTATCATACAAGTTTCCTCATATGACCTAGTAGTGATTTGCTTCCAAAATTCACAAGTATGATTGTGGTTCAATCATCTATACAAATGTTTCTAACAAGTTACAAAAATGCTGCAATCTAATCACTGATACATATCTTTTGATGCATGCTCCATATATGAACAATGATGGAAGCACTGAATTCCTCTATTATCTATGAACATTCTCGATAGTGCTGCAAGTGCTCATACATATTTCTATAGTACAAATTATTTATAGATCACTTAAATTCTTTTAACGCTTCACATAAGTTGCAAGCAAATAGATGCACGAGTGTGGATTTTTTACCACCCCCCCCCCCCCCGCCCCATGGGCTATACCACCCTCCTATCTGCCGTCCAATTTGCTATTGGAGATTCGGTCAGCCTTGCCAACCCTGCCACGACATATGTTTAACTACCGTAATGTATGCAGTTTGTTGTTATTGATTTACCTAAATACCCGTCGAGTTAAGTTGAGATTGTCAGTCTGTCTAACTAGTTCAGGCAGTCGATGCACAGACCTAATGCATCTCATGCCGGACAGGTAAATGCAATATTGTTTCAGTCCGTTTGACTTGTTCACGCTCAATTCAGGGACCTAATCGTTCTCTCTCTCTCCTCTCTAGGATTATCTCTGTCCAGCACGTATGCATACTTGGCCGTACCATTCACATGTTGTTGCGCAAATATCATAAATGTGAACTCTTTAAATGAACACAACACACAACCAGCATCTGAAAAAAATAGCGGACATAAAAGGTAGGAGCCCAATGTGCATCGCTATATAACAAAGGGACAATTTAGATGATTGTTAATCAGTACCGAAGATCACAAGGAGCTCTTCTTAAGTAGCACTATTAGTACAGACCCAACACACGATATAATATGACAAGAAAAAAACCCTAAAACATGCATGAATAGGCCATTTATTTTATACTGACATATCCTGCACCTACAACAGGTGTTTTTCAGATGCTCCATGCTAAATAGGATGTGTGAGCGAGTATATTATTCTTTCAAGAACGAATCTAGATGCTGAATCGAGCGGCTATCTAGGAGGTGGTATAGCCACCGGGTGGTAACACCACATTAGCCATAGATGTACTCTTCGAAGTTACAATTCTTTCAAGTACTAAGCATCTTCGCTTTCAGCTTGCTAAAATTTCCCAAAGCTCGGCCTTCCAGAAACAACGCCTATGAACAAGGGCCCTCCAGTGTGGCTGGTTCCCTTTCCTCGGGATAAAATCCGCCTCGGCTTCTTGATGATGGAAAATGGCTGAATAACAATAAGATGTGTGGATCAGCCAGTTAATGAATTAAAAGACTTAAATGGTATGGAAGCACGATGTACATGTATAAGAATGAATAAAAAAAGTATGAGCAATATATTTAGTAGCATGAATATGAATGAATGAAGATGAGTATCATTACCTGCTAACAAATATTCATGTCATCCCCAGTAACATTTATTATTGATGTATCATTACCTGCAAGCTATCCAAGTAACCTATTTTTACATCGTGTTGATCTTCTGAGATTCGGTCGATTTTCATGTTCGTTGGTGTGGTTACTTATCGGTCTCTTTCGATCTACGGTTATCATCATTAGCGAGGGTTGCTGCTCTAGTGCGCTGGTCCTTTGGGGTCATAGCACGTCGACTTTCCGTCTGTCTACTACAACAAGCTTTGCCTGGCGATCCGGTGATGGAGGGGCGAGGACAGCGGCGTGCCTTCGGCTTGTGCTAGTGTCTGTAGTCATTGTTAGGTGGTCCAAATACCCATTTGTAATTTCTTTTACTTTTTGGACTATTTGTATTATGATTGATGATTATTAATAGATCAGTGGAATTCTCGCAAAAAAATATTTTATTTCTATAACATAATTCACATTGGAGTACAACATTTTTTACGTAAATAAATTTAGCATCTCTACTATATTGACCAATTAAATCTTTAACATTTCTATAAACAAGTTCATGTTCATGTGTATTATATTATTTCTTTTATACAATATAACTTTTTAGAATATTCCCGCTGAAACGCACAGAGGTATATCCTTCTATTATATTTCATGCGAGGTGAGACAACAGTTACATCATTGGATTCATTGATAACACTTTGAAGTAGACCGTGTGGAGGGAGAACACACCGCGCTCCATCCCCATTTGGGGACTGATGTGGCTTGGAGGATACATGCTCGTTCCAGTAATTTATGGGAAGTGACCTTCAGATATTGTAGAATGGAGGGATGCTCAAAAAGTTTCGTCATTACTGACACTTTCCATTGAATTGGAGGGAGAAGGGTGGGTTGATGAAACTGGGGACAGTTCCTCACCCTCAATGGAGATTTGCCAGAAATGGGAAGAAGAACCCTGAGTATCGGACGATTGATAACTAGAATCGCTAATAGTCGTCGTGGATTGACTCGGACTTATAGAAGATGCCTCACTCGAAGTAGAATTTGCATCGAAAGGCTTGCACCCTATAACCCGTGACTACCACAGGAGAAAATGTAGAACAAAGAGACTTCCGGCTTCTTTGTTTTCCTCAAATATATCAAAGCTCTATAAGGATGCGAAAGAAACATGAAACGGTCACAGAAAGTCTCTCATCCGAGAAAAGTCCCTCTCGATCGGTCTACATAGTCTCATTTCTAAAAGGAAGTCTCGGCAAGCATATATAGTACCGCTATTATAGAAGTGTGAACTTGACATGTTTATGTAAAAGTTTTAGCGCAGAAGAGCTCATGTAGAAACGCCTTTATTGCTTTCAGTTAGTTAGCTCTGATTATGGATTTCCACCGCAGAGAAGCTCATGTAGAAACACTTTTATTGCTTTCAGTTAGTTAGCTCTGATGTTCATTCAAGAACTGTGGATACAAACATCGTAGTAGTGTACCCCAAAGCTAAGAAATGCCATATGTTCCTAGCAAGTGACACTCACGAGTCACGATTAGCCTTCTCTTCCTTGCTATATCACTAGTCTAAGCTCCTATTGTTTCAGGCACAAACAAATCTGTTAAAAGACAGATTGTTTTCTGTATTTAATCAGTAACTCAAAAAACGACATGGTTTCAGAAAAAAATTCCACATATTTTGGCTTTTCGCTAGAAAATTATGTATTAATCCATGTGTTTTGAGTTTTAACGCATCAGATGATATTTTTAATTTTGGAGCGCACACCCCCACCCCCCCACCCCCTCACACACACTCAAAAGATTAGGACGGTCTTAACACGGATTAATTAGGTTGGCCTGCCGTATTGGTATATTGTATCCGCAGAGATCCCACGTGTCCTCCTCATGATCGTGATCCCCACGTCGTCCCTGCTCGCCAGCGCAATCCCCATGCCCCTGCTCTCGGCCATGTCGGAGTCCCTGCAAGCATGTAGCTCCGGCAGCCACGTATCGATCCCGTTCGCCTACACCTCACGATCCCTGCCGGTTAGGGCGGTCATCTCCGTTCCTCATTGGGTCCTGGTGGCCATGTATGTCACGGTTGCCGCTTCACAACCGTCCTCCTCCCAAACCTCACACTACCCACGTCCTTGTCGGCTCACCCCTCCGCGCAGCCATCCTCCTCCCGAACCTGATTTTACATCCCCACATCGTCACTGGCTCCACATGCGTCCATCATCCAATCCTAGATGTCACTTCGACATCTTCCTCGCTGGCGTCGAGGGGTATGTTTGGTTGCCAACAATGCGTTTTCTCGCATGCGGGGATACGAAAAACAGGTGTTTGGATGTCGACGGGAAAAAGATTTCCTGCATCGCACAAACTTTAAAGCATCTGAACAGCTGTATTAGGGGGGCACTTGATTCGGCCGTTTCTAGCAATGCAGCCTCTTCTCGCGCCCGCTGGAGCCAAAATGAGCCGCGCTAATGCGAGGGAGGGATGACGGGAGCCCGCGCGCGCCGGGGAAAATATGGCGGGAGAAATTCGGGTCACCTCACTCCGATACTCCCCCATATTTACACCTCCCCATCTCACGCCAAAAGCCGCGCCACCATTTCCCCCTTTCGAGCTCTCCGTCCATAGCTGTTTGCTAGCGATCAAGATAAGGGACGGGATCTTTTCAAGCTGGTGGGCCTCCGTTGCAGCAGTTCTTTCTCCGCCGCCTGGCCGACATGTCGTTGTCTTCCTCCGCCGCGTCTGACTACCAGACCACTGTGAGTACCTCCCAACCCTAGCTTAGATGTACACTATAGCTGCTGGTATGTGTAGGGATAGAGAGTTCTTAGTTCATCTACTTTTTTTGCTTACTGGTTGCTTCGATCTGTAAGACCTAAAGTTGTTTTGCTTAGTTTGTTTCCTCGATATGTACTTGTAGAGTACTTTTGCTACGTTTAAGCTTTGATCTGTAAGTTCTTGCTTCGATATGTAAGGGTAGAGTAGTTTTGCTTAGTTCTTGTTTGGATCTGTAAGCCTAGAGTGCTTTTCTAAGATTTCTAGTGGGCGTTATTTCGTCAAACACCTGTTTGTGCATTCTTCTAAGTTACGTCGTCCATGTATAAGTGCGATAGTTGGTACGAGGATTGGTTCTACGATATGTACAACTATTCTGTGTACCAGCTATGCACTTATACATGGTAGCAGACACACAAGATTAGCATTGTCTTATGTTCAATCTGTGTGCACACAACATGTTTGGAACTTCACTGAAGGTTCTTACCGTGCCTGCTTGCTTGCTTATTTTTGTTGCATAATGTTGTCCTGACAGCTTCTACGTGTAAAAAAAGAAATAGCTTGCTTACATTTTTCTACTTTGATTGTCTGTATAGGACGCGAACTCTCCTGATCTGTCGCCCAAGTCCGTGTTGCATGCTGTGTAACTCCGGTACATCCTAGCTAGTTCCTGATAGTACCTGCCCTATTAGGAAGAAGAATAAAATGATATGGCCTACCGCTGTGTAGTTGGTGGAGGAAGGGACGACCGGAATTCATGTCTTCAGGAACTGTGACCTGAAAGCGATTGTGAGATTGTTCTGAAGTTCACTAGCCGTGTGGTTGGTGTCGCTCGGGTCTACAACCATCTGAGGCACGGGAGAGCAAGGTGGGTTCATGTATGAAAGCTCAAAAAGATGGAGGGATGCGTTGGACGGAGAAGATATCAGCTATCATGATGGACGATGATGCATACTATGCCTACATCAAGGTTCGTGCATTGCAACTTCTCTTGTACTTCATTCACTAAGTCATTTATGATGGATATTGTTAGCTTGCATATGAGGAAAAACTAAGTAACCTCATCATCGCAGACTCACCTTAGGAACATGGAGCTCATCAATAAGCCCATAGAGAACTATGCTCAGCTAAAGAAGATATACGCCGGCCGTGTTCCAACTGATCACACCCGCCGCGGTCCACTGTGCTCTGAGCCACCTCATGGATCGCAAGACACAAGCGACTAGGTATCTCGCGATGACCTCTGATACATGTCTTTTTAGCTTTATATCGTGTGTTTTATTAGCCGTGCGTTTTTTCTGCGTGTTGCTGAATACATGATATTTGCTGCGTGCATTTGGATGACACTCGGCAAAGAGAGATGTTTGCCGAATTTCAGACAAAAAACACTGGGCAAACGACGCCATAGTCAGAAAAAATAAATCTGGTAGTGACATGTTTTCAGGTTGAAACGCAGTATATTTGCCAGGTAAGAGCATCTCCACTCCCCCAGCATCCCCTCCCCAGGCCAGAAAGTTGGATTTTTTTTTCCCCAGTCGCGTCCCTAGTAGTCTAATTTTTGCAGGCATTGGGCCTAAATTACATCCGGCGATCGCAGGCCAAACCCAGGGCGCCGGGGAGCCCCTGCGGCCGCCAGATGTAGGCGAAAAGGGCGTGGGACCGGGTTGTCGGTGATAGAAGGCGGATTTCCCTCCACTTTTTCCACTCTCCCTCCATTTTGCCATGTTTTTGCAGATGGTTGGGCATACCAGATTTACCGGGACGACAACAAGAACGTCGAGTTCAAGTTCCTCACTCGCACCGAGAGCTGCAAGAAGTGGACGGACACGTGCACGGCGCTCGCCAAGGGCGGCGCCTACAACCCAATGGCCCCGGTGCCCGGCGTGGCCAAAGGCCGCCCGGAGCTCGGCAGAAGACAGGCAAGCGGCGAAGCTCATGGGCCCGCCGACCGGGCGGCTTCATGCTTCCCTGGAAAAGTGCATGACCGACGCCAGGACGCACGCCGTAGTGCAAGCCGAGAAGTTCGACGCGAGTTGGAAGACGATGTTGAAGAACCAGAGCATGCGGATCGACCTGCTCAAGGCCACCACCACGGCGGAGAAGAGGAACACGGACTGGGTGTTCCTCATGGCGTCCAATCCGGAGGTCATGGACGAGAAGGTGCAGGCGTGGTATGTGGCGCAGCGCGACATCATCCTCAACCAGCCCGCGGAGGGCGAGCCGGTCGCCGCTGCTTCCTCGCCCACGCCAACGCCGATCTCCACCCCGGATACCTCCGCAGCAAGCACTTCCGCAACGCCATCGCCACGGGAGGAGGAGCCCGTCATCGTCATCGCCGACGATGAGCCCACCGTGGCAAACGCCGAGGAGATCGCTGCCATCGACGAGGACCCGTCTTTCCGCCATCGGCAAGTGCTATTTAAAATCGCCATGTCTGTAATATGATCGCTAAACTTCTGCTTCCTTTTGTGAGCGATGATCGCCAAGCTTGTGGACGACGATTGGCAAGCTTCTAGCCTATTTTTATAGCGGGAAGGTTAACTTTCAAATATATCGCCGCTTTCGTCGGTTGCCCTGAGCTCGCCGATGGGAAACTGGGCCTCCCCATGCTGAAAATTTCATCCATCCAACGTTAAATAGCGCTGAATTTCAACCTGGGAAGCGTCAAACGAGTGGAGATGATCTAAAGAATCCCACCACGTGAATGTCCATCTTACTGACAAAATGCGGTGCAAACCGCGCCCCTTGCCGTCCTCCCATGCTGCGCGACCCTCCTGCCCGCGGTGGTGGTATGATCGGATCACAAAATTCCTTGTACGTATAGGTTCTGGATATGGTTTGCAGTTACGTGGCCGGGCATGAATCAATCTCGTATGGCACACATGTATATAGTTTTTTTTTTTGCGGGTAACACATGCATATAGTTAGTAGTGATCTGTTTTTGTTTACCGTACGCAGCCATGGTCCAGCTATAGCTGAT
Source organism: Lolium rigidum (assembly GCF_022539505.1). Classification (NCBI taxonomy): domain Eukaryota; kingdom Viridiplantae; phylum Streptophyta; class Magnoliopsida; order Poales; family Poaceae; genus Lolium; species Lolium rigidum. The sequence goes on along the minus strand of NC_061512.1, from coordinate 53,496,195 downwards.
CAAATCGAGTCGGTAGAGAGAAAAGAAATTAGCATATGTACGCCATCCGGGCATGAATAGATCTGGTCCGGCCGGTTGTTTGGGGTGTAGCGAACCGAAAGAACACGATAACTTTGTGGAAGGATAAACCTATTATTTAGGGCTGAACTTTTTAATATGTAAAGATAAAGATAAAGACTAAGATAAAGATTAAGATAAAGATAATGATTATCAAAAATAACCGAAATATGGTACGTAGAAACGTGTAAGTTTTCCATGACTTTATTCTTGAGTCTTGACACGTCAGCTGAGACCTGACTCGTGGAGTAGTATTTCATTATCGGCACGTACCAAGCGATCGAGTCAAAATCATCCGTTCCTCGTGAAGGTTGAAAGCAGCGGCACTGCGGCAGCACTCTTGGCGCGCGACGGCCTCTCTTGGTCTCGGCCGGTAGTCGTCGCGCGCGCGCCCGCAGGCTACGAGTCGGAGCGGGAATTCTATCCGAAGCCGACGCAGCCTCCTTAACTGCCATCCATATCCGACCCGACCTGAGCCTTTTTCTCCACCGGATATGCCAGCATATATAAATTCTGCCCCGCACCTGAGTTCCTCCTCCCAAGATTGTGATCGTCGTATCTTCTTCTTCACGAACAAGAAGGAAACGAACCTTTCCCAGCGGAAAAAGAGAGAACACGCAAGATTCCTCAGCGGCCTTCTCGTTTCGTCGGCGGGATCATGGTGGCGGCGGTCTTCGAGGCAATGGCAGAGCAGGTGGTAGCGCAGCTCCGGGAGGACTGCGCCACGCCGTTGGCGCGGCTGGATTCTGTGGCCGCGGCGATGGAGGAGGAGATGAGGGCGGGACTGCGGGAGGAAGGTGGGAAGATCGAGATGATCGTCTCCTACGTAGACGACCTCCCCAACGGGCACTGCGCGATGCCGGCGGCGCAGCTGGATGGTGTGGCCACGGCGACGGAGGAGATGAAGGCGGGGCTGCCGGAGGAAGGCGGGAGCAAGATAAAGATGATCGTCTCCTACATCGACAACCTCCCCAACGGGTAATCCTTCACTTGGCCGTTTCCGTATTCCTTTCATGTAAATTTCTTCATAGAATCGGGCATTACATGCATACATATCTTGCTTGAGTTTGTTTTTCCGTGATGATTGTTAGCGGAAATAAGAGTCCATGAACATGTATTAATATTTTTCCCTAGCCTACAGTCTTTTCTTTTCAGCTGTACCTAGCGCCCTAGCCTAAGTCTGAATCCTACTCCTAGTAGTTGCCTTCATTATATGAGTAATTTTCAAGACAAATCTACGTGTAACTTTCAACATCCAATAACAATAATTAGTTCAAAACTAGTGGTGCTTAAGTTTTTAAAGTTTGACAAAACCTATATCCAGAATTTCATATTTTATGCTGACTATATGGCTATATATAAGAGTGTGTCCTTTCCCTAATCCGTGGGCTTACATTCTGTGCTACTGAATTTAGGAGCGAAGAGGGCTTGTTCTACGCGCTGGACCTCGGAGGAACAAACTTCCGCGTCCTGCGCGTGCAGCTCGCGGGCAAGGACAAGCGCGTCGCCAACCTCGAGTCCAGGGAGGTCTCTATTCCTCCTCATCTCATCTCAGGAAGCTCCGCGGTTAGTACACATGTTTTTTGCAGCTTCCAAGTTTCATCACCATGAATGCGTGTCCCTTAACTTGCATGTGGTTGGCTCATTCGACATCATGTGATGCCTCTGCAGGATCTGTTTGGCTTCATCGCGTCTGCTCTGGCCAAGTTCGTTGCCGACGAAGGGCCGCAGAACAAAGTAGTATTGGGTGGCAAGCAGAGGGAGCTGGGGTTCACCTTTTCTTTCCCCGTCAGGCAAACGTCCGTTGCATCTGGCACGCTCATCAAGTGGACCAAGGAGTTTGCGGTAGATGACGCGGTAAGCACTCCCTATATATATGTTCAACAAAATCCATCTCTCACCTAGAAGTATCATGTCAGAGTTGTAGCATTCGCTTGAAAATCATCTGAAATTTTGCCAGGTTGGTGAAGATGTGGTAGCTGAATTGAAGACGGCCATGGAGAAGCAAGGCCTGGACATGCGTGTGTCTGCTCTGGTTAGTTCTCTCGTCCGGTTTTGATTAGTCTCATCAGGGATCTTCCCTTCTGAAGAAAAAACAGACAATGCTCTTACATCATTGTGACATAACATGTTCATGGTTCAGATCAATGACACCGTCGGAACGCTGGCTGCGGGCAGCTACAACGACGAAGATATTGTCATCGGCGTTATACTGGGTACTGGCTCAAACGCTGCATATGTCGAGAAGGCAAATGCCATACCCAAGTTGAACGGAGAGTTGCCGCAATCAGGAAATATGGTAGGGTTTATAGATAGATAGACTTTTTCACTTCTGAATAACTAGTGTGCAGTGCACCATAACATTTGTCAATCTCTTCTCACTCTACTTATTTCTTCCTTTCAGGTTATAAATACAGAGTGGGGTAACTTCAATTCGCCTTGCCTTCCAATCACAGAATATGACCAAGCACTAGATGAGGAGAGCGTAAACCCCAGAGGCCAGGCAAGTTTTCTGCAGAAAAAAAACATATAATTCGATCTCATCCATGTTAAAACTTTACTTTCACTCTGTTGTATTAGCTAACAATGGCTCCCTTACACAGATCTTCGAGAAGCTGATTTCTGGACTGTATCTAGGCGACATCGTGAGGAGGGTGCTTCTTAAGATTGCCACGCAGTGTTCGATTTTCGGCGATGTCGACAGCACGAAACTCAGATCTCACTTTGTTCTCAGGTAGGAACATTGCTAACTGCATTACAGCATGGCATGTCTTTGATTTGTTTAATTTGACGTGAATACGACCCCGATGCGATGTATCCTGATCAAAATCTCCCCTCTCTCCGTGTGTCACGTTCAGGACTCCTGATGTATCCGCAATGCACCACGACGAAACACCTGATCTCACGATTGTGGCTGAGAAACTGGCTGCAAATCTGAAGATCGCAGACACATCCTTTGAGACTCGCAAGATGGTGGTCGAAATCTGCGACATCGTCACCACCCGGTCTGCCAGGCTGGCTGCAGCAGGGATCGTGGGGATCATGAGGAAGATCGGGAGGGGCACCCCGGATGACAAGAGGAAGACGGGCATCGCGATCGACGGAGGGCTGTTTGAGCACTACGGCAAGTTCCGGCAGTGCCTGGAGAGCACGCTGGTCGAGCTGCTGGGAGAGGAGGCGTCCAAGTCGGTGTCTGTCAATCTCACCAAAGATGGGTCGGGGCTCGGAGCTGCCCTCATTGCGGCTGCTCACTCCCAATACACCAACTGATCAAATTTGAGCTTCTGTCTGTCGCTTGCTGTTGTTGAAGTGTGTAAATAGTTCTCTATGAAACGAGCGGTCACTGAAAATGAGTCTTATGTTACTTATCGCAATCTCCACTTTCTAGTTTCTATAGTTTGGAGCTGATTTGTTTGCGTTACTACATACAAACGAAATTCAAAATTTCCTGGCTTCTGTTACTTGTTTTTTCTTGTGTTTGAAGCAGTCCAAAGTAGAGCAGCTAAGCAAAGACAGTGAATTTCAGAATTTTGTGGCGATCTTTTGTACAGCTCAATGAAGAAATTGTGCCAATGAGTTGATTAATGGTCCATGCCTTAGACTCTACCAAAAGCAATCACCTACATGGTAACCTTTACCTAGGAGAAATAGCAAAACTGAAATGGATGGTCCGACTACTGCTCCGATACATGTATTAATATTGTTGACATCGTCGTGTTTAGTAAGATTAGACAAGAGTTTTGCTACACCTACGGAATTCACATACACAATGAGCCTTACGGGATTACGTGGCGTTGTGGTGGGCTGACACCCCGAAAATCGCAGCACCTGATTTTTTCTGAACCAACCCAGCGCCTCCACTTCATCCCGTAACATTTGTTCATAAGAAAACTTCCCGTAGGTCTAGTATTATTGATTAGACAATAGGCAAACCTTGTCAGGGTTTGCAGGTTCCAAATATTTGACTGGTTTATTTGAGAACCTAGAGAGATTTCCAAGGATATCATTTGACTGCAGTAATTCAATAGGGAATATGACTCTACATTCATATCAGAGTTGCTAAACACATGAGAAATACTGACATGGCACAAACACTAGCATCACAAACTAGTAAATCCTTACATCTGCATCAAGAAGCATACGTGAACATCTTTGACATAATAGTTTTCCACTAAGTTCAGCAGGTACAAAAAGAAACTACATACATCTTTTATGGTCTAGCATATCTAATGAGAAAAATAGAAATTACACAAATTCGTAATACAACTGCTGATCCGAATGCAAGCACGTAAGATTACTCCTCTTCCATGGCATCACCCTCGGTGACCTCAGGCTTTAGCTTGAGCTGTGTGATCTTTGTGGACAATACCTCTGCAAGCAACAGATGGGATTATGTTTTAACTTGGTAACTCTCGAGCACCGCTATGTATATGAATCGCCACACTTACCAGTATGACCTTTCGCGAAGCTAAAACCCTTCGAGCTAGCGTAAGTCCTTGGATTTGGTTCCTGGTGGGTTCTCAAGTACTCCGTTTTCCCCTGGTATTGTTAACGGGAAACTTGGTTAGTTAGTGAAAGGGGACCTCTAGTGCATTATACTACTGAATATCACACAAAGAAAATCAGGCCTTATTCTCTATTTTCTTAATGTGAGCACTTAGATAATAAAATGCTACTGTGTATCACCTGCTTTTTTTTTACATGTGTATCACCTGCTTTTTTTACATGTGTATCACCTGCTTAGTGTTACACAATTTGCATCTAGTAATTTGTCCCACATGGTAAAAGGCATAATGCACTTGCATAGATAACTAAGTTGAATGTTTTATTTACGAGTCAGCCATGTGCAACAAAGAAAAAAACGAGATTACCTTACGTCAAAAAAAAAAAAAAAACGAGATTACCTAGGAGGAACTACGTAACATTTTATATAAAAGAAATAGGCACCCAATTCGAGTTGAAGAAGACTCAAAAATGGGTGGTGGGGTTATGCAACAAAGACTTTCAACGTGGAGCACTAGAAAATTAAAATGAGATGAATAGTTTGGGAAGTCATTCGCTGCCAAGTGACAAGTGAACATTTCATCAAGTGTTTGCTAACACTTTGAAGTAGTGTCTGTCATCTATGGAAACAGAACTAGCATACCTTGGTTATTACACAAACATCCACGTTGCTGCCACTCCCCAAGTCATTGAAGATACCAGCACATATTGCATCAGCTACAAGTTGTATTCCCTCCCCCCTCTAGAGGATAAAAATAATTCTTTAGTACAACGTTGCTATTTTTTTGGAACATAAAAAACAAGGACTTTGATCTGCAGATGCTACTTAGGACAGCTCGCATGAAAACATAATCAGGTGAAGGAACCAATGAATTCTTCACTTACAGTGAGGCCTTCTTTGTACCTCGATTCAAACACAGACATTGCAGCAAGGGATCCAGAACCCATCGTGGCAAAAGGAAGAGTATCTGTGGAACCATGTGGATAAACCTAGGGATGCAAAAGTTAATAAATTATCCAGAACTTCTTTTCCAGAAGATCATCAAACAAGTGTACTAATAGATACTTACAGTGTGAAGATGTGGTCCAGTTACATCTACTCCGCCAAGAACCAGGGCAGCACTAACATGACCTTGGTAGTTAAACAGGTGTGTCTTCAGTAGTGTAAGGGCGGTCACAACTCTTGACTCGCGACTAGTAGCATAACGGTGAAGCTGTAGCTGGGAGCTGACCATATCTGGAGTAAGAGCAGACATTACGATGTTTGTGTGACAGATGCACAAACGAATACACGGAAATAAACAAGGATTAGTTTGGTTTTTTTAGTCAATAACTTCTTACCTGTCACAGCCTCCGTGTCAGCAGCAGTTCCAGCACCACAGCAGTATATGTTCGGTGCCATGAAATGAATTTTCTCGCAGTTCTTATCAGCAACTATAGGACCCTCAGTTGCCCTTGTGTCTGCCCCAAGAACTACACCATCCTATATATGAAACATAGTTCATTATCAGGTAACTCTTCATGATAACAGATAACCACAAAAAGGATGCCAGTTCCAAACCATATTGCACAATCTTCCAACCAAGTATACATCATCAGCCGAGGCAGTGGTTTTTTTTGTTGTTATGGCAATTTCTGTGCAAATCTACGTGAGACGTGAGCTCAGTCATAGTTATTAAGCTCAACCTAAGGTTATTGCTTTCAATGGTCAATATTTATTTCCAATAGCTCCTTTGGGATAGTGCCATAGAATGTATCGATCTTAAACTGCCCTTGGTTGTCAGTAGATTCATGGTAGAAATTGCATTATGAACTGGTTATGTTTGAAGGAATATGTATACCCACTAACCAGGTAGAGGCTATATATAAGAAGCAAAGAAACTATTGTTTAGTCCATATAGTTGCATCTGTAAATTAGTAAGTAGAAACACTTTTCTCCTCGCCACTCCTCAAATGCCGTAAGCTCATTATTTGGTGAGGGTGCAATTCTTGTCTCGAAATTACACAGAAAATAATGAGGCAAATTGTCAGGATCTTATCTGGAGTTTTCCATTAAAACTTTATTAGTCAAAATACCAAGAAGTAGGACGTGATCCATAAGTAGTTGTTTCATGGTTACTACCTCCGTTGGGGATTATAAGGCCAGTGTGTATTTTTAGGTTGTCAATTTGACCTATAACATAAATTGTACAATACAAAAATTATGCCACTAGAAAGTAGAACATCTAAACTTTCTGATGGCATATGTTTTGTAATATATATTTTCTATTACGTTAGTTAAATTTATGACATAGGGATACGTGGGAGCCTTATAATCCCTAATGGAGGGAGTACATGTCATGCATACCCAATAAACCATGTGATGTTCTTATTGCCAAGTGAGCTCAAAGATATCTCAGAATTAAACAGTAGGACAGAGCATACATTTATGTTGTAAAATATCACTTTCTGTATTATCAAAATATCATTGAACATGGACTTATTTTTGGGTCATTGATTCAGATTTACTCAAGAGCACCTAACCCTGGACTAAACTCATCAAGTACAAACATGTGTGTGCTAGCAAGTGCGAAATCATGACCTTCAGCAGGCCGTTGATTCCAATGCATGAGCTTGACAAAACACTAGAGGCCTGGAAGTAAAGCAACAATATATTTCACATTTTTGACACTTTTTGTTTAACATTTTGTAATTTTTCTGCGCAGTAAAAGACCACAGTGAAACAGTGTGTCTTGGTACACTGGCTTGTAGCCACGAAACAGGTGGGTTGCATCTACCCGGTTACATTCCATGAAGGATATGAATCATACACTTTTGTATAAGAAGTATCAATACGTGATCACTCATTTTAAAAGGGAAAATCCAATTTACTTGGATATTACTGCTGAGCAAGTGAGATGTGTGGAGGAAGTAAAACGACTTAATCTTTCTTAAAACATAATAGTTAGCCCCATAAAAAATCATATGCCAATGAACCAAGTAAGCCTCAACTTTGTTTTTCGTGATTTTACATACTTAGTTTGGCTTAGCCGGAAGCTCTGTCACTTATATGTTGTTTAATCCAGAAACAAGTGGTGTTAAATTCTAGCTAGACTGTATGATTATATTTTCATTTTGTCTTGCATTTCCTACAAGCTTCTTCTTTTGGAACTAGCTCTATTTTGCATCTCAATGAGCACTCGGGTAGCTGGATAATAATTGTGTAGGTTGTTTTTCAACACTACAGTGCTCCATCAGAATGCAATAGAGACGGTGAAGATCAAGTCACTACTGACCTGAAACACGAGGCCGACGATGGTGGTTCCGGTCTTCCTGAACCCGGGCATCTTGAGGCCGTTCTTCTCCAGCATGGCGTTCCTGCGGCACAGGTCGAAGCTGAAGCCGCCCTTGGCGGGGAGTTCCATCGATCCGGCCATCCTGCACGCAGAAAACGATTCAAGATCGCGGTTCCACCGAATCACCCGCACAGATCCGGGGTTCCGCCGCCGGAGCGGCTGGCGGGGCAGGAGGGAACCCGCGGCCTGGCCGGCGGTCGACGGGAGAGGGAGAGAGAGTTCCCTCTCGCCTTTGAGAGAGAGAGAGAGAGAGCAGAGAAGAGAAAGAGTAACAACCAGTTGGATCTCCTGAGTTCGCCGGAGCCGCCGTACCTGATCAGTCGGCGACGAGGTAGCTTGGCGTTCTTCTTGGCTCTTCGGTTTGGGTACTTTGTGGAGTTGGATTGGATTGGGGGAGAAGAAAGGAAAGAGACCCGATGGACCCTGTCATGATTAGCTCGGCCCATTTTATCGTTGAACAAGGAAGCTTTTTTTTATTTACAATAAATATCATATATATATATGTTTTTTTCGAGAAATCTACCGATCTATTAATAATCATCAACAATAGTATAAATAGCCTAAAAATAAATAAAATTACAAATTGGTACTCGGACCACCTAGCGACGACTACAGACACTAGCACGAGCCGAAGGTGCGCTGCTGAAAGGATCGTATGACACCTAGGGGGTGAATAGGTGTTACCTCAAATTTTAATTTTTTTCAATTTAGGCTTGATGCGAAGGTAAAATCTCTAGATATACAACTATGTGAATTCACCTATATGATAGGATACAAGCAACAATACAAGATACAAGATACAAGTAGTAAAGACGGTAAGAGGATATAGAGGAATCGGGCCTGATTGATTTGGTTGATCAGCATTTTTTATTCTGATTTGATGAGTTGACAAATAAAATGTCCATCTATAATTGTTATAACATTATAGAACCTACATAAAATTTATCACCGATTTAATCAACGGTCACGAAATTTTTGATTAGACGGAACTAAGATTTAATTAGACGGAGGCTAGGTTCCGTGCTAATCACCTTAAAAGAGCTCCTAAAAGTAAGTTCATGCATACTAGTGCGTATATATAGTGCTGCAATCCAAGTGTGAGCTTGACAGGTTTATGTAAGTTTGGGTATTCGTTCATCTTTTGTGGATGAGCTACGGTAAAAGAAAAAGGCTCATGTAGAAAGATATTGCTTTCAGCAAATTAGCTCCCACGGTCATTCAAAAACTGTGAATAAAATGTGCACTCCAAAGGCGTGAAACGATTATGTGTTCCTTGTGTTACTTCTCGTGCATTGAGAAATACGTTTATAGTACAATCACTACGGGAAAAACAGGCGCTGCCGTGCAGCCTATCTTTGCCGTGAGCCGCTGCACGGCAAAGATTTCTTTGCCGTGCGCAGCAAGCAGACCGCACGGCAACGACAGCACCCACGGCAAAGTCTGGGAGCAGCGCACGGCAAAGAAACCAAGCACGGCAAAGAAAGACTTGGCGCACGGCAAAGCAATATCTCACGGCAAAGTCTGGGAGCAGCGCACGGCAATGATAGTCGGACGGCAAAGTCCCTGCAAGCCGCACGGCAAAGAAACAGCGCACGGCAAAGGCCTGGGCACTGCCGTGTCTCGCCCCTTTGCCGTGCAGACAGACCAGTTGCACGGCAAAGGGTCCTTTGCCGTGCGCTGCTCCCTTTGCCGTGCGCCAATATACATTTTATTTGTTTTTCTAACTATTTTATTTCATCTACTACTTATGTTTATTTTGTTAATTAGTTTTTCTTTTTAATGACTATTTATTACACTATGTGCAATACAAAATTAGTCTCCATGTTCATCCCCCACATATATCAGGGTTCCGGTGCTCCGGCGGCCGTCCCCCTCCTTCCCACAAAAACAGCGGGACGGCGGGTCTACCCCCGTTGATTTCTCCGCGCGAGGGTGCACAATGTACTTTTTCATTCTTTTAGGTTTGTTAGGGTTAGGTTTTAGGTCCACTTGCAAGTTTTGGTGGCATTCCGGTGCTCCGGGGGTCATTCCCCCTAAAAACGGCCGTCCGTGGGCCCTAGATGGTCTACCCCCTAGATTTCTCCGCGAGGTTCCACCAATATACCTTTTCATAGGTTTAGGTTTGTTTAGTCCATGGACATATGGAAAACCATGTGTGGCACCCTTTGGCACAGTCTAGCCCCTGATATACCCGCGGCGGGACACTTCACCGTACACGTCTAGTAATCTGTTAAGTGTTATCGCCCGAAGGTGAGGAATGTCAGACCGGGGATCCATGCCATGCACCATTTGGTGAATCACACCTTGCACCACACTTTCACACATAGCATAGGCCCACATGCAAGATTTGGTGGGGTTCCGGTGCTCCGGCGGTCGTTCTCCCCTCCTCCCCCCCAAAACAGCGGAACGTGTGCCCTGGCGGGTCTACCCCCTAGATTTCTCCGCGCGAGGGTGCACAAATGTACTTTTTCATTCTTTTAGGTTTGTTTAGTACATATACACATGGAGAACCAAGATTGGGACCCTTTGGCACATACACCCGCAGCTCGAGCCATTATCACACGATCGACGGTGTGCTCGATCTATCGGTTAGGGTTCGGCGTAGGGTTAGGGCTAGGGTCTAGGGTTTAGGGGAGCTACTTTTGCACAATTACACCTTGCATCACACTTTGACACATAGCATAGGCCCACATGCAAGATTTGGTGGGGTTCCGATGCTCCGGTGGTCGTTCTCCCCCTCCTCCCCCCCAAAACAGCGGAACGTGTGCCCTGGCGGGTCTACCCCCTAGATTTCTCCGCGCGAGGGTGCACAAATGTACTTTTTCGTTCTTTTAGGTTTGTTTAGGACATATACACATGGAGAACCAAGATTGGGACCCTTTGGCACATACACCCGCAGCTCGAGCCATTATAACACGATCGACGGTGTGCCTGATCTACTGGTTAGGGTTCGGCGTAGGGTTAGGGCTAGGGTCTAGGGTTTAGGGGAGCTACTTTTGCACAATTACACCTTTCATCACACTTTGACACATGGCATAGGCCCACATGCAAGATTTGGTGGGGTTCCGGTGCTCCGGCGGTCGTTCTCCCCCTCCTGCCCCCAAAACAACTGGAACGTGTGCCCTCGGCGGGTCTACCCCCTTATCCCCGCGCGAGGGTGCAACAATGTACTTTTTCATTCTTTTAGGTTTGTTTAGGACATATACACATGGAGAACCAAGATTGGGACCCTTTGGCACATACACCCGCAGCTCGAGCCATTATCACACGATCGGCGGTGAGCCTGATCTACTGGTTAGGGTTTGGCGTAGGGTTAGGGCTAGGGTCTAGGGTTTAGGGGAGGTACTTTTGCACCATTACACCTTGCAACACACTTTGACACATAGTATAGGCCCACATGCAAGATTTGGTGCGGTTCCGGTGCTCCGACGGTCCTTCTCCCGCTCCCCCCCAAAACAGCGGAACGTGTGCCCCGGCGGGTCTACCCCCCTAGATTTCTCCGCGCGAGGGTACACCAATGTACTTTTTCATTCTTTTAGGTTTTTTAAGGACATATACACATGGAGAACCAAGATTGGGACCCTTTGGCATACACCCGCAGCTCGAGCCATTATCACACGATCGACGGTGTGCCTGTTCTACTGGTTAGGGTTCGGCGTAGGGTTAGGGCTAGGGTCTAGGGTTTAGGGGAGCTACTTTTGCACAATTACACCTTGCATCACACTTTGACACATAGCATAGGCCCACATGCAAGATTTGGTGGGATTCCGGTGCTCCGGCGGTCGTTCTCCCCCTCCTCCCCCCAAAACAGCGGAACGTGTGCCCTGGCGGGTCTACCCCCTAGATTTCTCCGCGCGAGGGTGCACCAATATACTTTTTCATTCTTTTAGGTTTGTTTAGGACATATACACATGGAGAAACAAGATTGGGACCCTTTGGCACATACACCCGCAGCTCGAGCCATTATCACACGATCGACGGTGAGCCTGATCTACTGGTTAGGGTTCGACGTAGGGTTAGGGCTAGGGTCTAGGGTTTAGGGGAGCTACTTTTGCACCATTACACCTTGCACCACACTTTGACACATAGCATAGGCCCACATGCAAGATTTGGTGGGGTTCCGGTGCTCCGGCGGTCGTTCTCCCCCTCCTCCCCCAAAACAGCGGAACGTGTGCCCCGGCGGGTCTACCCCATAGATTTCTCCGCGCGAGGGTGCACCAATGTACTTTTTCATTCTTTTAGGTTTGTTTAGGACATATACACATGGAGAACCAAGATTGGGACCCTTTGGCACATACACCCGCAGCTCGAGCCATTATCACACGATCGACGGTGAGCCTGATCTACTGGTTAGGGTTCGGCGTAGGGTTAGGGCTAGGGTCTAGGGTTTAGGGGAGCTACTTTTGCACCATTACACCTTGCACCACACTTTGACACATAGCATAGGCCCACATGCAAGATTTGGTGGGGTTCGGGTGCTCCGGCGGTCGTTCTCCCCCTCCTCTCCCCAAAACAGCGGAACATGTGCCCCGGCGGGTCTACCCCCCTAGATTTCTCCGCGCGAGGGTGCACCAATGTACTTTTTCATTCTTTTAGGTTTTTTTAGTACATATACACATGGAGAACCAAGATTGGGACCCTTTGGCACATACACCCGCAGCTCGAGCCATTATCACACGATCGAGGGTGAGCCTCGATCTATCGGTTAGGGTTCGGCGTAGGGTTAGGGCTAGGGTCTAGGGTTTAGGGGAGCTACTTTTGCACCATTACACCTTGAACCACACTTTGACACATAGCATAGGCCCACATGCAAGATTTGGTGGGGTTCCGGTGCTCCGGCGGTCGTTCTCCCCTCCTCCCCCAAAACAGCGGAACGTGTGCCCCGGCGGGTCTACCCCCCTAGATTTCTCCGTGCGAGGGTGCACCAATGTAATTTTTCATTCTTTTAGGTTTTTTTAGGACATATACACATGGAGAACCAAGATTGGGACCCTTTGGCACATACACCCGCAGCTCGAGCCATTATCACACGATCGATGGTAAGCCTGATCTACTGGTTAGGGTTCGGCGTAGGGTTAGGGCTAGGGTCTAGGGTTTAGGGGAGCTACTTTTGCACCATTACACCTTGCACCACACTTTGACACATAGCATAGGCCCACATGCAAGATTTGGTGGGCTTCCGGTGCTCCGGCGGTCGTTCTCCCCCTCCCCCCCCAAAACAGCGGAACGTGTGCCCTGGCGGGTCTACCCCTAGATTTCTCCGCGCAGGGTGCACCAATGTACTTTTTCATTATTTTAGGTTTGTTTAGGACATATACACATGGAGAACCAAGATTGGGACCCTTTGGCACATACAACCCGCAGCTCGAGCCATTATCACACGATCGACGGTGTGCCTGATCTACTGGTTAGGGTTCGGCGTAGGGTTAGGGCTAGGGTCTAGGGTTTAGGGGAGCTACTTTTGCACAATTACACCTTGCATCACACTTTGACACATAGAATAGGCCCACATGCAAGATTTGGTGGGGTTCCGGTGCTCCGGCGGTCGTTCTCCCCCTCCTCCCCCCAAAACAGCGGAACGTATGCCCCGGCGGGTCTACCCCCCTAGATTTCTCCGCGTGTGGGTGCAACAATGTACTTTTTCATTCTTTTAGGTTTCTTTAGGACATATACACATGGAGAACCAAGATTGGGATCCTTTGGCACATACACCCGCAGCTCGAGCCATTATCACACGATCGACGGTGTGCCTGATCTACTGGTTAGGGTTCGGCGTAGGGTTAGGGCTAGGGTCTAGGGTTTAGGGGAGCTACTTTTGCACCATTACACCTTGCACCACACTTTGACACATAGCATAGGCCCACATGCTAGATTTGGTGGGGTTCCGGTGCTCCGGCGGTCGTTCTCCCCCTCCACCCCAAAACAGCGGAACGTGTGCCCCGGCGGGTCTACCCCCTAGATTTCTCCGCGCGAGGGTGCACCAATGTACTTTTTCATTCTTTTAGGTTTGTCTAGGACATATACACATGGCGAACCAAGATTGGGACCCTTTGGCACATACACCCGCAGCTCGAGCCATTATCACACGATCGACGGTGAGCCTGATCTACTGGTTAGGGTTCGGCGTAGGGTTAGGGCTAGGGTCTAGGGTTTAGGGGAGCTACTTTTGCACCATTACACCTTGCACCACACTTTGACACATAGCATAGGCCCACATGCAAGATTTGGTGGGGTTCCGGTGCTCCGGCGGTCGTTCTCCCCTCCTCCCCAAAACAGCGGAACGTGTGCCCCGGCGGGTCTACCCCCCTAGATTTCTCCGCGTGAGGGTGCACCAATGTACTTTTTCATCCTTTTAGGTTTGTTTAGGACATATACACATGGAGAACCAAGATTGGGACCCTTTGGCACATACACCCGCAGCTCGAGCCATTACATGGAGAACCAAGTTTAGGGTCAGGGTTAGGGTTACGATTTAGGGTTAGTGTTTAGGGTTAGGGTTAGGGTTAGGGTTAGGGTTACGATTTAGGGTTAGTGTTTAGGGTTGGGGTTAGGGTTACGGTTTAGGGTCAGGGTTAGGATTACGGTTTAGGGTTGGGGTTAGGGTCCGACGGTATTGTCCCCCTCCCCCCCAAATAGCGATTTGTGCCTCGGCGGGTCTACACCATAGATTCCATGAGCCACCCCTTCTCTAACTTATTCTTCATCAAGACAGTAAGGTTTAATATAATTCTGAAATAGAACTGAATGGTGTCGACAATTAAAATGGTGAAAATCAGGTTTAATATACTTTTGAAATAAGAAGGAACTAAAAAAATAAAAATTAAAAAAATATCTTTGCCGTGCAGTGCCGCACGGCAAAGAGCTGTTTCGCACGGCAAAGGCCGTTTGGCGCACGGCAAAGCTGGTGCGCACGGCAAAGGAAGAAGGGCGCACGGCAAAGGCAGGTGGACGGCAACGTCCAGATCGGTCAATTTTTTCCCTTATCCTCACCCCGACCACACACGCCCCGACACCACACACGCTCCTCCTCCCTCCACGGCCCTCCTCCTCGCGCGCCGCCGCCACGCTCCTACTCCTCGCGCGCCGCCTCCACGCTCCTCCCTCCACGGCACGTCGCCGCTGCCTCCCTCCTCCCTCCACGGCCCCATCGTCGCCGCCTCCCGCCACCACACACACGCCACCGCCTCCCGCCACCACACACACGCCGCGCGCCCCTGGTCCCTGCTGCCCCGTCGAGCCGCCACCACCACCTCTGGTCCCTGCTGCTGCCCCTGCCCGTGCTGCTCGCTCCCGGCCACCACCACCCGCAGCTCCGGCCGCCACCACCCGCTTCAGCTCCGTCCGCCATCCCCTATAGGTAAGATATCTAGTGTAGCTAGATTGTAATGTAGGATTTAGTGTTGATTTTAGTGTAGTATAGGATTTAGTTTAGGTAATGTAGTGTAAATTAGAAATAGGATTTTAGTATGAACGAAATGTGGAGAAGATGGACATGCGGTCGCAAGTGGGAGGCGCCGGCCGTGGAGTGCGGGTGTGGCCAGTTGAAGGGGAACTAGGCACATGCGGGGAGATCGGGCGTAGTGAGGTTTTGTGAATACCTCGGGCGGGTGCGGGCTGTAATTGTAGCGCGTTTCCAGACCCATATGTTAATGTGCCGGGAGGAAATTCTTTATGGTGAAGCAATATCGTTATACCACTATTGTAAAAAATTCTTGTTGACTATTTTATTTTTTGTATGCAGGCGATGCTTCGAGGTGGACACAAGGGGCGGCGTCGCGGGGGTGTTTGACGGGGCGTTTCGGATCTTCTTCGACGATTCTCTCAGAGGGTCATTGGTCTTCTTCACCGGCAGTCGATCACGCTTCGAGGGTGAGAATCCGTTCGCCTCTCTTGTACCTAGGTTTTTTGTGTGTCTAGATCACCAAGTCTGTCGCGATACCTAGGCATCTCTTCCCGACCGTAAGGGTTACGTGGATAAATATGCATTAGTGGTCTCGCATATTATGAACCGTAACTCTTACGGCATTTATCGGGACAGCCGGCGGATGCGTAGTTGGGTACGTTCTCCCTGCTCTACCCCGATCCGAGACGAGATTTCGGTAGCGCCTCCCCGTTGTTCTCCGGATGCACACCCCTCTCGGCTTTTTGCCGAGACGTGTATCGGGAGAGCAGCGGGGAGGTGCTGCCAAAATTCTGTCTCGGATCGGGGTAGAGCTGGGAGAACGTACTCAATCTACGGATCCGGCGGCTGCTAGGAGCCCACCTAGTAGAGTTTCAGGTTGATGCACGCGTAAAAAAGATATGATGCATTTATTTCCTATTTGATATATAAATGCTATGTTCGTCTGTTTTGTTGCTGATTAGAGGATGGATAATCGTGGCTGGATGTACGATGGTAGAATCAGTCAGTGGAACTATACTGATGAATGGGGAGAAAAGACCGAGCAGTTTGTGGATAGGGCGTTTGCCATCGCTAGCAGACCTATAAGAGTTTGGTGCCCTTGTAGTAAGTGCGCTAACCAAAAGGCACAGGACAAGGACACTATGAGTATGCACTCGATCAAGTTTGGGTTCACACCGTCCTACAAGATTTGGACTTACCATGGAGAAAAGGCAAAGAAACGTGCTAGGAAGGAGGTGCGGTAGATTCAACCAAGGGGGGAATATGACACTGGTTTTGATAGGTGCTTAGAAAACTTGGCTAATGGTAATGTGCCTGAAAGCTCTCATGTAGAGGTGGAGACACCTCAGGATGCGGAGACAAGTGAGGACCTGAAGGAAAACACAAAGGAGTATTATGAGGCTCTGTTTGCTTCGCAGAAACCCCTACATGAAAATACAGAGGTTACCCAATTAGATGCCATCGCTCGCCTTATGGCCTTGAAGTGCCATAGGAACTTGTGCGAGAGATGGGTTCGATGAACTTCTGGTCATCGTAGGCAGCCTTACGCCGAAAGGGCACCTCTTGCCGCAAAACTTCTACTATTCGACCAAATTGCTCGGTGACCTTAAGATGTCATCTCAGCGAGATACACGCATGTCCAAAGGGATGCATGCTATTCGGAGAGGAACACGGCGACACAAATTATTGCATCAAATGCAATTCCTCTAGGTACTTTGAGGTAGACCGCAATGGTGATGGTCGAAGAGGCGGACCACGATTGCCAAGAATATCCTCCGCTATCTTCCGAGTTCTACCGAGGATCCGGCGGCTCTTCATGACCGAGGATATCGCCCAGCAGATAAGGTGGGCCGTGGAAGGAAACGAGATACACCGACAAGATGATACATCCGTCGGATGGTACTGCATGGAAGAACTTTGTCAAGAAATTTCCACTGAAAGCGAGGTGACCCGAGGAGCGTAGCGATTGCGATATCAACCGATGGGTTCAATCCATATGGTATGTCGGCTGCAGTATACGGTTGTTGGCCGGTGTTTGTTATTCCCATGAACCTCCCCCGGCGTCCGCATGAGATCGAGAGAACATGTTTGTGACGATGATAATCCCGGGGCCCAAATACCCGGGTAAGAACATCAATGTGTACCTGGAACCGCTGGTGGATGACTTGGTTCGTGGCCGGGAAGGTCGCGGGATCCGAACATATGACGCATCAAAGAAGGAGTACTTCGATATGTATGTGTGGTACCACACGTCCCTGCATGACCTGCCGGCACGTGCTTTGTTCTGCGGGTGGTGTACACATGGGAAGTGGCCTTGCCCACGGTGCGGGACGAGCCGTTACTTTCTTCACGGCTAAACAAGGGAGGCAAGTATTCATGCTTTGATGAAGCTCGACGGTTCCTTGAGCGGAGGCATGCATACAGGAGTGATGTAAAGAGTTTCAAGAAAGGCCGTGTTGTCCGTGGCCCGAAGCCAATTCCGAAGACCGGAGCGAAATCAAGGCCGAGTTAGATGCTCTTCAGCCTAGCCACTGATGGGAATGGTTTCTTGGGATATGGGGAGACACACCAATGGACTCACAAGCCGTGCTTATGGAAGCTCCCTTACTTTGAGTTTCTCGAGCTCCCGCATAACATTGATGTAATGCACACCGAGAAGAATATCGGTGAAGCCATTTGGAGCACGATTGTGGACACCGAGAAGACGAAGGATAACATAAAGGCTCGAATTGATCAAGAAATGTGGTGTGATAGGCCGGAGTTGAACATGCAGCCACCTAATGGTGCCAAAAAAACTTGGACTAAGCCACACGCTCCGTTCCTGCCTCACAAAGGCCCAAAAAGGGAGGTCTTCCAATGGATGAAGGACTCCTTGTTTTTCCCCGATGGGTTCGCAGCCAACCGGATGAGGGCCTGAACATTGAAACGCTGCGAGTACAAGGACTGAAGAGTCATGACTACCACATATGGCTTGAGCGGATAATGCCGGTGATGATTCGAGGCTATGTCCCCGAGAAGACTTGGCGAGTGCTAGCGAGGTTGAGTTTTTCTTCCGCCGATTTGTGCTAGAGAGTTAGACACTAAAGTGATTGAGAAGCTGGATGAAGAGGCACCCGTGTTGCTTTGCGATCTAGAGAAGATCTTTCCTCCAGGGGTTTTTAATCCGATGCAACACATGATCCTGCACCTCGCGGAGGAGTGCTTAAAGGGGGCCCGAATTGGGGCCGTTGGCGGTTTGGTCCCGAGAGAGAAACACAAAAGCTTTGTCAAATGACCGGCAATAAATGCAAGATCGAAGCATCCATAGCCGAGGCAGTCCTGAACGTGGAGGTGGCAAACTTCACCACTAAGCACTATGATCCCAACATTCCCACAAAGCACAACCCGGTCCTCCGTTACAATGCCGCCAACAATGAAGAAGTACCCAAGCTTAGCATCTTCGTGGGGCTTGGTGGCAAGTCAAGTGGCTCGAAGCCGTACAGAACGGACCTACATGAGCGGACCTTGATCCACTCGTATGTCTTAAACACCATGGTCGAAGTGAAGCCGTACATCGAGTAAGTGCGAACCATTTAATTATTCGCAAACATTCACTCGTATGTTCGTGGCTAACTCTTCCTCTTTTCATCGGTATAGGAAATTCAAGGCTATACATTGGAAGAATACCCACGGGGAGCCTACCCGGAAGAATCCAAGCAAATTTTCGATAAGGGCGGCGGTTTCGGTTTCAGTAGCTGGTTTTGTAATTTGGTACTATTCTATCCAAATTAGCTAGCACTTCCAACATTTATCGGTCATTTCTCGTTCTAAACTTCTTGTGCTAAGATTGTAGGCAAGAACTGACAAAGAGATGAAGTCGGAGCTAAGAAAAATTGCTAGGGGCTTTGACCATTCCGTAGAAGCGTTCAACTCGTATGACGTGAACGGGTATCGCTTCCAGACCCATCAATACACAACAAGCCGGCCCAACGCGAAGACAATAAATAGCGGGGTGGTATGTCAAGGTGATGATGGGCTCCATTACTATGGAAGAGTCGAGGGTATATACGAGCTGAATTACGGGTTTCACAAAGGGCTAAATCCCGTCGTCTTCAAATGGCATTGGTTTGACCCACGTCGGGTGAGACGGGATCCTGAAATTGGGTTGGTTGAAGTTCAAAGGAACTCCTTTTATAAGGGAGAGGATGTGTACATCTTGGCTACCCAGGCCTTTCAAGTATTCTATCTCCCGTACGCGTGCAAAAACCCGACAAAACGTCTACATGGATGGGATGTTGTGATGACGGTGCCTTCACGCAATAGGCCGCCCCGCCAAACAAGGACGATTACCGCCGCGTAGACCCCTCGGCAAGGAGTGTCGAGTTTTATCGGGAAGAAGGGCTCCCCGGCCATTTCACAATCGGCTTGCCGACTATCGATGACATGGTCGTAGACGATGAACAAGAAGACGCGGGCATGGATGGAGACAATGCGAGAAGATGAAGGCGAGGATGTTTGTGCCCCGGAAGACCTGAGTTTGCTCGAGGCGTTCAAAGCAGGGATTGACCTCGATGCGAGATGGACCACCTCCAGGTTTCATTGATGATTATTGGTTCGCCGAGCCCGATGACGATGAGGAGACACGCGGTCCAATCACGGATGGCGACACGGGCTACTGATCTATGTAGTAGTAATTGTGAGGCTAGCCTATTTGTAATAACTACGTGTAACCGTGATTGTCTAGCTAGGTTATTTGTAAGAACTCCGTGCTATGTTTGAGAGAACTCTATGCTAGCTATTTGTTGCTTCCACTAATTAATGTTCATCTATTTGCATTATTGTTGCTTTCATTAATGTTCATCTACTTATATTTCTGTTGCTTTCACTAATATTTATCTCTTTACAATATTGCATACTAATAAACCACTCTCTTCATTTGTGTTTGAAGGTGATTGAAGCATGCCGCCAAAAAAAGAAGGGGTGGCGGTCTTACAAAGAAGCTCAAGGACTTGGTAGGTGTAGGGTCTTCGAGGCGGGGCCGAGCTACTACCCCCCTCCTAGCCCCCTCCCGTCGCTCCCCCGAGTGCACGTGCGACCGCGTGGGAAGAATGCGACGCGGGTACTCACTCCTACTCCTAGCCCTCCTCCTGCACGATGATGATGATGATGAGGTGGAGGACCAGGAGCACCACGGGGGTGGGGAGGACCAGGAAGAGGAGGAGGGGGTTGGGGAGGACCAGGAGGAGGAGGGGGTGGGGAGGACCAGGAGGAGGAGGAGGGGGACGAGGAGGACCTCTCGGAGGATGAGGGGTTGGGGAACTTACCGTTTGATCCTGATCCAAACCTAGTTTGGGATGCGCCGCCGGATTACGAGTACGTTCCAGCTTTGGAGAGGCTGAGGCCACGTGATAGGAGGCCATATCGGCGTGGGATAACACGGCTCCCGCGCTGAAGCACTTGGAGCTACAGCCATGTTGTTCTAGTGCCCTATGGAAGGAGGTACATGTTAATTTTTGTCATTTCGTTATCGCAATTTTGTCATTATCAAAATTATTATCACATACATATTGATGTTGTCGTTTCATGGTGCAGCTCGTTCACGTATGAAGACCCGTCGCGAAGCCGCCACGTGGGTACTCGAACATCCTTGGGGGCCTACTTAGAAGGTATTTCCCTGGGATAGTCAATCTCCCTAGTGGTGGCTGCGACGTAGCTTGGAGGTGGTGGCACTACAGACCTCGCGGAAGATGCTCTTGGCCGCGGCACCTTGGCGGACTGCGTTGTTGGCAAATTTTGGGTACGTGACTTTGGACTTCTTACCATTCATACACTCTCCTTGGTTGACAATAATTGCACTAATTCCCCTTGTTTTACCTATGTGCATGGTTGCAGAAATACTTCAAGAAGGCCGAGGGCAAGGAAAATGTGTGCGATGATGTCCTTCACCAGCTTGCAAGGAAGAGGGTGACTGGCATGCACTACGAGGCACGTATTCAGTGCGTCCGCGACTGGCATGCCGACCGCTTCGTCCAAATGACTAAGGAGGACGCTCACGACACGCTCATGCAGCCGTGGCAGTACATGCAGGTATTTGCATTTGTGTGTTATTAATTTCTTTATCGTCATGTAGTTTATTTTACCATAATGGGTTTATCTTGTGCATGTAGAACCCTTCTCGGTGCGTCGGCGAAGACGACGGGTGCTTCCTTGCGATGGTCATGTGGTGGACATGCCCCCGGTACCTCAAGAAGCACGAGGAGGGCAAGAAGAAGCGGGCAGAGATGCGAGGTGGATCGCATATCCAAGGCAGCCTCCCCATCTCTCTTCACCTGCAGAAGGAGGTGAGCAAATTAATAGTTCATTCATTATTTGAATTCATGTTATATATTTGCTAACTCTGCAAGGGTGTGCCACTTCACTTTATTACATGTTCTCTTTTGCAGGAAGTGAGGACAGGAGCGAAGCCTAACGTCTTTGCCGTGCTGAAGAAGATGAAGCAAAGGAAGACGCCGCATCCTGAGATGGGGTCCGTGTGGGTTAACCCGCAATCCGAGACCCGAGTGCACGTCCTATGTCTCCAAGTTCAAGCGAAGTACGGCGAGGAGGCCAACCCAGAGGCTGAGGACTTTGACCCTGAGGTTGCGGTGCTTGCGGGAGAAGGCTTGAAGCATGGCCGCCTATGGTTTGGTGACGGGGTTGTCGACCCAACGACGGTTCCCTCTCTCCGCCAGATCCGTCGTGGTCGTAAGAGCGGCCAGCCCGAGGTAGAGCCCGGCCACGGGCTCCGGATCTAGGCATGTCGAGCGATTCACGGGTATGTTCTTCCTCCGGCCTCTACCTTTCCTTTACATGCACATGCTTTCCATTGAAATGTTAATGACATCGCGGACACATCGTAGGCGGAGATGGCAGAAAAGGAGCAAGCGGCCCAGGAGCACGCACGGAACTTGGAGCGGCAGGTTGCGGAGTATCGGCGGCAGCGAGGCACGGATGATGTTGCGGATGCAACAGCGACAGCGAGATGATGCAGCGACATCGAGCACGGATGAGCTGGCTGATGAGCCGGACGGCTCTGTCTTCTCCACCGGGGAGTATTCCTGCTCCTCCACCTTACTCCATGCCGTGGATGCCGCCACCGCCCACTCGGACCCCGGGGACACCTCTCACCGTGAACAACATGAACATCATCCGGAGCATGAACCGCGGTGAGTCCTCTTGTGCCCAACCCGCTACTTGTACTTGTTCAAGTGTTCAATATGCAAATGCAAATGTTCATTCCATCAACCTTGTAGATTATATGTCACAAGGCAATGACGATGAGGCCGAGCGGAAGCGGAGGAGGACAATAAGGTTGATGGCATGGTCTTCATGTGTGTTGATGGATTTGTGGACATTGCACTTGTTATGGATTGTACTTGTACTTGATGTGTGTTGATGTATTTGTGGACATTGCACTTGTTATGCATAAACTATGTGTGTTGATGTATTTGTGGTGTTGTTGATGTGTTTGGTGATGCTATGGTGAATATATATGTTGTATATGTTATATATATGTGAAATGCAATTTTGAAATGCAGGGATTAGTGGAAAACAGAAAAAAAATAAAAAAAATCCAGGGGCCTTTGCCGTGTGTATGCACACGGCAAAGGACTTTTGGTCACTTTGCCGTGTGCATACACACGGCAAAGGCGCCACGTGGAGCTCACCTGTGCTCCTGGCACGCTGCTGGGTGTGCTGGAGGAGGCTTTGCTGTGCGGGCTGGGGTGTTGCCGCACGGCAAAGGGAGCACGTCCGGCAGAGGCAGGCGCACGGCAACGAGGGGGCGCACGGCAAAGACTGATGGCGCACGGCAACGAGGTGGCGCACGACAGCGAGGTGGCGCACGGCAACGAGGTGGCGCACGGCAAAGGGTCGCGCGCACGGCAAAGATCCCGCGTACGGCAAAGGGGCGGCCGCACGGCAACGTTGCGCGCGCACGGCAAAGGGGCGGCCGCACGGCAACGTTGCGCGCGCACGGCAAAGGCCTTTGCCGTGCAGTTTGGTCAGGCGCACGGCAATGTCTTCGTTGCCGTCGGAGGCGTTGCCGTGCACACGTTGCCGTGCGTCGACGCACGGCAAAACCTTTGCCGGGCAAATAAGGGTCTTTGCCGTGCGATCTGTCGCACGGCAAAGAATTGTTTTCCCGTAGTGAATACGTGACGAAGAGCATAAAGTTGCAAAGTTCATGGTGTGCTGATGAGTTAATTTATAGAGTTTAAACAGAATGCTTAGCAGTTTCCCTTCATGGAGAGAATTAACTGGTTCATTAGCAAGAAACCAGCCTAAAACCGTAACACATATGCCAATGCCGTCATGAAACACGACCACATCTAACAGACCGGTCGACCTGACCACCCACCCACATGAAGCACACACACGATATCTGGAAGAAGGGAAGACCACCGTAAACTCATGTCCGTTTTTGAAACAAATGACATAACCTATAGTTTACTAAACATCCAAGAAAACAAACGGAATAAAATTATGCATATCAAATCATTCTCATAGTAAAAGTCGTATACTTTGTGTTGGTAATAATATATACTATATATTTTTTTGTTTAGAAAAGACTCAAAGCCCCTAGCCTCATTGATTGATGCACACAGCCGCAATCTCTGATTTTACCACATATTAGAACCTTTTGTGGATTGATATTAGACGGCTAAACCGTACGAGCCCGACTTCACTAGAATTGGGCTTAATAAGTTTTATCATGATAACTTTTCAGATGAGTCTAGTGATACAAGTTAGATTTGGACAAACTTTGTTACAGTCTGCATAGAAATGACATGGCGATGCTTATTCGCATATTTCCCCCAAGAAGATGGGGCAACCTTTAAGAAGGTTTGTCCTCCGTAATTAGTGGCTACCATGCTCGATTGCTCCTAGTGCTAGAGCTAATGCGGAGAGCCGTCAGGCCATCAGGGGATCCCTCTTGCTGACGGGTTGCATTTCACTCCTGTTTGTGAAATCGTATTTAGTGTGGTCACTAAAATACGTCAAAGGAGCATGATAGAAAGGCACCTATGATGTAACCCATGAAGACGAATGCACTTTATAAATTTCGATGATCGACCAGGATAAAATCATTTCTATTTTGTTTTTTTTGTTTTTCTCCAACATATCAGAGAAAATAAGAAAATAAATGTAAGGCTAGCGTGACATAATCACACTTGGCTCATATGTACATGATGCATGTAGTCTTGCTTTCATGGAAGGTCCGGGGAGCATCTACATATATACATTTTATAACGGTGTCATTCTAGTAGTGTGAACTTGCATGTAAGTTGGGGTATTCATTTGTTTTGTGTTCTTATGGTTGCATTTAGGAACTACAAGTGGTGTAATGTAAGGTTGAATATTCATTTGTTTTGGGGTTCTTCTGGTTGAATTTAGGAGCTACTAGTAGTGTGAACTTGCATGTAAGTTCGAGTATTCATTTGCTTTGCGGTTCTGGTTGAATTTAGGAGCTACTACTAGTGCATGTAAGTTCAAATTATATTCATTTGTTTTGCGGTTCTTTGGTTGCATCTAGGAATTGTGAATACATTAAATTAAAAAAAGTAATGTGTTTGGTATCAGTTTATATGTGGGTGTTATGATTTTTAATCGAAATATGAAAGCAGAATACAACAACATTTTCCATTGAGGTGGATTGATCCAGCTTTTCCAAAATAATTTTACCTTTTTTCGCTTGGTTGACAGGTTGCTCTTTTTTGTGACAACTTTTGAATAGTAGATTATAAATAAGGCTAGTGAAACATAGTTCAACATCCACAAACTAATCCTAAAATAAGTGACAAATCACATGAAATTATGCAGCCCATGGAGTGCTCAATATTTATTTTAAGTTCATACATATAGCTATCAATTTTCTTCCCAAAAATGTGGGGCAGCTGAAACATTCTCGTCTCTCCACATCAACTCTAGAAGATACTCTAAAAAAGTGGTATAAGAAACCAGTTTTGAGTATACTAAAAAACAATATTCTTTTATTCTGCTGCATGTTCTGTTGTTCAAATACTCAAAATATTCCTATATTTATCACATTTCTATGCATTATACAAACATTACATTTCTGCTATTGTCACACCTGTATGCATAGTTCAAAAATAAACATCTCAAATAGATAATTCAAGCATTACATTCCAAATTCATAGTTCAAACACATAATAGCTGAAACAACATAGTTCAAGCACAAATCTAAACAACATAATTTGATAGAACATAGTTCGAGCACATTCATCTGGCCGCTTCTGCATCCTCAGGGTTAGATGACGGGTGCGCTCCTCCTTATATGAAGCGGTATCTATTTCCGTTTCGTTCAACCTGAATTAAATCTATTTTTATTCCTCGATAGAGATGTTGTTAGTCAAGTGATGCTAGGAAACATTGAGCTTCTCGGCCTCCCACCTTTCCTCCGCTCGCTTCTTTACCCACACAACATCTTGCTTCGCCTTGTGGCAATAATGCTCCGTGACCCTTATCTTCAAGCTTCATGTTTATCCTATTCCTCCTCCTTGGCATGTGATGAGCGCAGATTAGACACCGTTGGGGAACCCCAAGAGGAAGATATGATGATCACAATAGCAAGTTTTCCTTCACTAAGAAATCAAAGTTTAATCGACCCGTATGAGAAAGACGTGACTTCTTGATACGTCTCCAACATATCTATAATTTCTTATGTTCCATGCTAGTTTTATGCCAATACCTACATGTTTTATTCACACTTTATAATGTTTTTATGCATTTTCTGGGACTAACCTATTAACAAGATGCCACAGTGTCAGTTTCTGTTTATTATGTCTGTTTATTGCAGAAAAGGCCCAAAAACCAAAGTGCTCGGAAAAATCCAGAAAAATCACATAAATTCTATTTCGCCAGAAGACCCACGAAGCCAGAAGGGCTAGGCCAGAGGAGGCCCACGGCCTCCTCCCTATGCCTTGGCGCGGCCAGGAGGGGGCGGCGCCGCCCTATGGGGTGGGCCCCTCAGGCACCCCCTCGCGTCGCCCTTTCGTCTATATAAAGCTCCTGCTCCGAAAACCCTAAAAAGATCGACGATTTCTCCAGAAGAGTTCCGTAGCTCCGCCGCCACCAAAAACCCTAATTCGGGGGACAGAAGTCTCTGTTTCGGCACCCTGCCGGGACGGGGAATTGCCCCCGGAGCCATCTCCATCGACTCCATCGCCATCTTCATCGCCGTTGCTGTCTCCCATGATGAGGAGGGAGTAGTTCTCCCCCAAGGCTGAGGGCTCTACCGGTAGCTATGTGGTTCATCTCTCTCCCATGGTGTGATCTTTATGTGATCATGAGCTTTGTAATCTAGTTGAATATGTAGATGCTGCTCTTGTCTATTATGCACTCTAGAGGTTACTTTAATATGAACTCCGGAGTTACTCTCCACGGTGTGATGGTGACAGTGTGCGCATCGTGTGTGATTCCTTTATGACGTTGTGGAGCTTGTTTACTCCGGCTTGAGGTGAGCTTTTGCAGCCCTACATAATGAATGGTGTTTATTATCCAACAAGAGAGTGTTTGAGAGTAGTATTTATTTATTCAGTTATGAGATCATTGTTGAGAGTGTCCACTAGTGAAAGTATGATCCCTAGGCCTTGTTTCTAAGCATTGAAACACCGTTTCCAACAAGTTCTGCTACATGTTCGCTTGCTGCCATTTTTATTTCAGATTGCAATTACTACTTATAATCATCCATATTACTTGTATTTCACTATCTCTTCGCGAACTAGTGCACCTATACATCTGACAAGTGTATTAGGTGTGTTGGGGACACAAGAGACTTCTTGTATCTTAATTGCCGGCTTGCTTGAGAGGGATATCTTTGACCTCTACCTCCCTGAGTTCGATAAACCTTGGGTGATTCACTTAGGGAAACTTGCTGCTGTTCTATAAACCTCTGCTCTTGGAGGCCCAACACTACAGGAATTTAAGCGTGCGTAGACATCAAGCTATTTTCTGACGCCGTTGCCGGGGAGGTAAGGTAAAAGGTATTCACATCCTCCGACTACTAAGCTATTTTCTAGCACTGTTGCCGGTGTGTGAGTACTCGAAGCTATTTCCTTTAGATTCTGCAATTATATCTTTTTGTTTCTTGTTTTTATTTCACTAGTTAGGCTTAATGGGAAACAACAAAAATATTAGAGATCTTTATAGTATTTATCTTGAGTTAGGACATGATGTGTTTGAAGAGAGAATTAAAAAACCCATGGAACTTTGTTTGCAAAATAGTTGTAGCAATGTTTTTAGCATGAATTCTTTGAATACTATTATTTTTAATGCTATGGAAAAGTCTAAGCTTGGGGAAGCTGGTTGTGATATTTTTAGTCCCCCAAGTTTTGAGGAGAAAATTTTCTTTGATGATACTTTGCCTCCCATTTATGATGATTATAATGATAGTGTTATTTTGGTGCCACCTACTATGGAGGATAAAGTTTATTATGATTATACCATGCCTGCAATTTATGATGATTACAATGATGGTTGTGATAGTTTTACTCCCACTATTACTAATAAAATTGATTATGCTTATGTGGAGAGTAATGATACTTTTATGCATGTGGATCATGATAAGAATGCTTTATATGATAGCTATATTGTTTAGTTGATTCATGATACCACTGAAAATTATTTTGAGAGAGGAAAGTATGGGTATAGAAATCTTCATGTTACTAAATTTCTTCTCTTTATGATGAATGTTTTGAGCTTTCTCTTGATTTGCTTTTATTTGCTGGGTACTTTAAGACCTACTTGGTCCTTATGAGAGAGGAGACATGATTTCATATATCACAATAATATTAAGTCTCCTCTCCTTGTGTTGAAATTTTTGAAGTTACACTTGTTTTGTCTTCCTATGCTACTCACTTTGTTCTTCATTGACTTGTTTTCTTACAAGGCTCCTATGCATAGGAAGAGTGTTAGATTTAAACATGTTTTATATATGCTTCTTGATGCTCTCTTTTCAACTCTCATCTTTATGTGAGCATCATGAAAATCACTATGCCTAGCTAAAAGGCGTTAAAGAAAAGCGCTTATGGGAGACAACCCATCGTTTTTATTTTCTGTTATTTTTTGCTTTTCTTTTTGTTTTGAGTCAAGGTTCTTGTTACTTCTGTAGCAATACCTTTGTATCTTTATTTTCTTTCTATGTTGTGCCAAGTAAAGTCTTTGATAGAAAGTTGATACTAGATTTGGATTTTTGCGCAGAAACAGATTTTTAGCTGTCACAGTTTTGAGTTTTTCTCTCTGTAGAAAAAACTAAAAATCTTGCAAAAATTCATGAGTAATCCTCATATATGTACGCAACATTCATTAAACTGGAGCTTTTCCATATGAGCATGTTAAGTGCCTCGAAAAAATTCGTCTTTACGGACTATTCTGTTTTTGACAGATTCTGCCTTTTATTTCGCATTGCCTCTTTTACTGTGTTTGAGTGGATTTCTTTGCTCCATTAAATTTCAGTAACCTTGGGGAATGTCCAGAAGTGTTGGGAATGATTGTGTCCTTGCTGAAAATGTGAATTTTTGATTATGCACTAACCCTCTATTGAGATTGCTTTGAGTCTGGTGTGAAGGAAGTTTTCAAGGATCAAGAGAGGAGGATGATATAATATGATCAAGAAGAGTGAAAAGTCTAAGCTTGGGGATGCCCCCGTGGTTCATCCCTGCATATTTCAAAAAGACTCAAGCGTCTAAGCTTGGGGATGCCCAAGGCATCCCCTTCTTCATCAACAACTTATCAGGTCACCTCTAGTGAAACTATATTTTTATTCGGTCACATCTTATGTGTTTTACTTGGAGCGTCTGTGTGTTTTTATTTTTGTTTTGTTATTTTCATTCTATGAATAAATCGTATCCTAACATACTTGTGTGGGAGAGAGACACGCTCCACTTTTTCATTTGAACACTGGTGTTCTTCGTTTTATTTTTCATGTTCATGGCAAAAGCTGAAAGCTGCTGCACTTATTGCTTTTTGGTTGGAAACAGAAAATGCTTCATGTGGTAGTTGGTATATTGTCTTGAATAATTTGATACATGGCAATTGTTTTGAGCTCTGAAGTAGATCATGTTTATGCTCTTGCATCATGTAGTTTAAACCTATTAGTGAAGAACTACCATAGAGCTTGTTGAAATTTGGTTTGCATGATTGGTCTCTCTAAGGTCTAGATATTTTCTGGTAAAAGTGTTTGAACAACAAGGAAGACGAGTGTAGAGTCTTATAATGCTTGCAATATGTTCTTATGTAAGTTTTGTTGTACCGGTTTATACTTGTGTTTGCTTCAAACAACCTTGCTAGCCAAAGCCTTGTACTCGAGAGGGAATGCTTCTCGTGCATCCAAAACCTTGAGCCAAAACCTATGCCATTTGTGTCCACCATAACTACCTACTATGTGGTATTTTTCTGTCATTCCAAGTAAATACTTCATGTGCTACCTTTAAACAATTCAAAAATTTATTACTCCTTATTTGTGTCAAGGTTTTATAGCTCATGAGGAAGTATGTGGTGTTTTATCTTTCAATCTTGTTGGGCAGACTTTCACCAATGGACTAGTGGCATCATCCGCTTATCCAATAATTTTGCAAAAAGAACTGGCAACGGGGTGCCCAGCCCCAATTAATTAACTTTCATTAATAATTCTCTTCACATGTTTTGCCCTGATTTATCAGTAAGCAACTTAATTTTGCAATAGACACTCCTCCATGGTGTGTGAAATGTTGGAAGGCAACCGAGAATTTGGTTAGCCATGGCTTGTGAAAGCAAAAGGTTGGGAGGAGTGTCATATATAAATAAAACTAAAATACATGTGTAAACAAAAGAGAAGAGGGATGATCTACCTTGCTGGTAGAGATAACGTCCTTCATGGGAGCCGCTCTTTGAAAGTCTATTTGACAAGGGAGTTAGAGTGCCCACTACCATTCGTTGACAACAACAAACACCTCTCAAAACTTTATTTTTATGCTCTCTTTATGATTTCAAAACTTAAAAAGCTCTAGCACATGATTTAATCTCTGCTTCCCTCTACAAAGGGCCTATCTTTTACTTTATGTTGAGTCAGTTTACCTACTTCTTTCTATTTTAGAAGCAAACACTTGTGTCAACTTTGTGTGCATCATTTCTTATGTGGTTGCTTATTGCACTCATCATATTACTTTGTGTTAACAATTATCCATGATATATACATGTTAAAAGTTGAAAGCAATTGCTGAAACTTAAATCTTCCTTTGTGTTGCTTCAAAACCTTTTATTAAGAATCTATTGCTTTATGAGTTAACTCTTATGCAAGACTTTTTGATGCTTGTCTTGAAAGTACTATTCATGAAAAGTTTTTGCTATATGATTCAATTATTTAGTCATTATCTTTTTGTTATGATCAAGATTATGTTGGTAGCATGTCACTTAAGAAATTATTCTTTTTATCGTTTACCTACTCGAGGGCGAGTAGGAACTAAGGTTGGGGATGCTTGATACGTCTCCAACGTATCTATAATTTCTTATGTTCCATGCTAGTTTTATGCCAATACCTACATGTTTTATTCACATTTTATAATGTTTTTATGCATTTTCTGGGACTAACCTATTAACAAGATGCCACAGTGCTAGTTTCTGTTTATTATGTCTGTTTATTGCAGAAAAGGCCCAAAAACCAAAGTGCTCGGAAAAATCCAGAAAAATCACATAAATTCTATTTCACCAGAAGACCCACGGAGCCAGAACGGCTAGGCCAGAGGAGGCCCATGGCCTCCTCCCCATGCCTTGGCGTGGCTGATGACGCATAGAGCACACGCCCGTTGGGAACCCCAAGTGGAAGGTGTGATGCGTACAGCAGCAAGTTTCCCTCAGTAAGAAACCAAGGTTTATCGAACCAGTAGGAGTCAAGGGCCACATGAAGGTCGTTGGTGACGGAGTGTAGTGCGGCGCAACACCAGGGATTCCGGCGCCAACGTGGAACCTGCACAACACAATCAAGATACTTTGCCCCAACGTAACAGTGAGGTTGTCAATCTCACCGGCTTGCTGTAAACAAAGGATTAAATGTATAGTGTGGAAGATGATGTTTGTTGCGAAGAACAGTAAAGAACAATGTTTGTAGTAGATTGTATTCAGATGTAAAAGAATGAACCGGGGTCCACAGTTCATTAGTGGTGTCTCTCCAATAAGAAATAGCTTGTTGGGTGAACAAATTACAGTTGGGCAATTGACAAATAGAGAGGGCATAACAATGCACATACATATCATGGTGACTACTATGAGATTTAATCAGGACATTACGACAAAGTACATAGACCGCTATCCAGCATGCATCTATGCCTAAAAAGTCAACCTTCGGGTTAGCATCCGCACCCCTTCCGAGTATAAAGTTGCAAACAACAGTACAATTGCATTAAGTATGGTGTGTAATGTAATCAACACAAATATCCTTAGACAAAGCATTGATGTTTTATCCCTAGTGGCAACAAGACATCCACAACCTTAGAACTTTCTCGTCATCGTCCCGCATTCAATGGAAGCATGAACCCACTATCGAGCATAAATACTCCCTCTTGGAGTTACAAGTATCAACTTGGCCAGAGCCTCTACTAGCAACGGAGAGCATGCAAGAACATAAACAACACATATATGATAGATTGATAATCAACTTGACATAGTATTCCATATTTATCGGATCCCAACAAACACAACATGTAGCATTACAAATAGATGATCTTGATCATGATAGGCAGCTCACAAGATCTAACATGATAGCACATGAGGAGAAGACAACCATCTAGCTACTGCTATGGACCCATAGTCCAAGGATGAACTACTCACACATCAATCCGGAGGCGATTGATACGTCCAAAACGTATCTACTTTCTCGAACACTTTTGCTATTGTTTTGCCTCTAATTTGTGTATTTTGGATACAACTAACACGGACTAACGATGTTTTCAGCAGAATTACCCTGGTGTCTCGTTTTTGTGCATAAATTCAACTTTCAGGAAAATCCCCGGAATTTATGTCGAAGGGCTTATTTTTCCAGAAGATTCATGGAGCCAGAAGGGCAGGCCTGGGGGAGGCCCAGGGCCCCCACACACTAGGCCGGCGCGGCCTGGAGGGGGCGCGCCGCCCTACTGTGTGGCCGCCTCGGCAAGCCTCTGACGCCCCCCTCTGGACTATTTAAGGGTTTCGATCTAAAAACGCGAGACGGGAAGTCGAAGTCGCCAGAAACCATCCAGAACGCCGCCACCATCGCGAAACTCCGTCTCGGGACCGAAACTCCGTTACGGCACTCCGCCGGGACGGGAATTGGAGGAGATCATCGCCATCATCACCACCGACGCCTCTCCATCGACCAGCAATATTTCCCCCATCCATGTGTGAGTAATTCCCCCGCTGTAGGCTGAAGGGGATGGTAGGAATTGGATGAGATTGGTCATGTAATAGCATAAGATTGTTAGGGCATAGTGCCTAGTATCCGTAATTGGTACTTCGATGATATTGTTGCAAGTTGTTATGCTTAATGCTTGTCACTAGGGCTCGAGTGCCATGATCTCAGATCTGAACATGTTATTGTTTCATGATGATATTCATTGTTTTATGATCTTACCTGCAAGTTGTATACACATGTCGCTGTCCGGAACCCGAGGCCCCAAAGTGACAAAAATTGGGACAACCGGAGGGGAAGGCGGTGATGTGAGGATCACATGTGTTCACGGAGTGTTAATGCTTTGCTCCGGTACTCTATTAAAAGGAGTACCTTAATATCCGATAGATTCCCTAGAGGCCCGGCTGCCACCGGCTTGTAGGACAAAAGATGTTGTGCAAGTTTCTCATTGCGAGCACGTACGACTAAATATGGAACACATGCCTATGGATTGCTTAGTACTTGGATACCGTTTTATTACTATCTGCAAATGCCCTACTTTGATTGTTACATGAGTTTCTCTCATCCATGCAACGCCCGTCATCCATCCCTGTGCCTACAGTATTTTAATCCTGATGTTTACTATAATCACTACTTGCTGTCTTTGTTACGCCGTCGCTGTTATTTCACTACCGCTTCTGCTATAAAATTGTTACTACTCGATAAACTCTTGCGAGCAAGTCTGTTTCCAGTGCAACTGAATTGACAACTCCGCCGTTAAGGCTTTCAAGTATTCTTTGGCTCCCCTTGTGTCGATTCAATAAATTGGGTTTTACTTCCCGCAAAGACTGTTGCGATCCCCTATACTTGTGGGTCATCAAGACTATTTTCTGGCGCCATTGCCGGGGAGCATAGCTTTATTTGGAAGTTCACTTGGATTGATATTGTTCGCTGCAAATTCTCCATCATGGGTAAATCTCGCGATCCTAAAGTCGCCATATTACCATCCACTACAAGAAAAGGTACAACTCTGAGTACCTCTCGCTGCTCTCGATTCACCATCCGTGATAAGTCAACTTGTTTCACCACCACAAGCTTCACTTGCTGGTACTTCTGCTGAATCTGAAAATTCTTATAATTTTGATGATGCTTCTGCTGTGCTTGATGATAGTGGTTCATTGGGATCTTTTCTAGATGCTACAATTGCTAGGTCTAGACAAATTGAACATACTGAAACTCCTAATGAAAATGCTGCTACACATGTTAATTCACCTGAGTCTGTTGAATATTCTAGTGATGATACTGATGAGGATTATGTGGAACTTGATGATGATTTTATTGATAAATGCAATGCTACTACTGATGCAAGAAAAATTAAAAAGTTGCTTGCACAACATACTGTTAGATATAAGCTATCTCCTGATCCTAAATTTGCCACATCTCCTATAAACATTAAGGATAAGGATTATGCTTTTTCTCTTGATTTATCTCATATAGCTATTGTTGAGAAAACACCCTTTTGTGGTACTGAAAAAGAAAGTGATGTAGAACACATGAATGAACTTTCTACTTTGAGTAGCTTATTTTCTGATGATGTCAAGATGCGTACTTATTTTGTTGCTAAAATTTTTCCTTTCTCATTAAAGGATGATGCTAAAACTTGGTATAATAGTTTGCCTCCTGGTTCTATTGATAGTCCAAGTGGTTTGCTTGATGTTTTCTTTCGGAAATATTTTCCTGAAGCTTGGGCAAGATTTTGCTCTCTTATCAGAGCTCGACCTGGACATGATCTGGAAAAGCATGATTTACTTGATATATTTTATAGTGGACTAACCATTGAGCCTAGAGCATACTTGGATAGTTGTGCTGGTTGTGTTTTCAGGAAAAGAACTCCAGACGAAGCTGAAGAATTATTGGCTAAAATAGGCCGGAATCATGATGATTGGACTACACCTGAACCAGCTCCGACACCGATATTGAAGAAGAGGAGTTTAATTAAATTAAATTAAATGATGAAGATATGAGGGATGCCAAGAAATCTCTTAAGGAGAAAGGTATAAATCTGAAGATGTGAAGAACTTACCTTCCATAGAAGATTTATGCAAGATAATTCCCCCTTCATCCATGATTGAGGTAAACTCTCTTCAACGCTTTACTAGGGAAGATATTCCGTATTCAAAACCTCATGCTCAATGCTTAGATGAGTTTGATAATTATATTGTTAAGCAAGAAAATTTTAATATGAGAGTAGAGACTCATTTAATGGAAAATTCTCAAGCTATTAGCAATTTGCATGATATTGTGGAGAGAACCTCCAATGATGTTAAGATGCTTATTAAACATTTTCATATGGTTCAAACTCAAATTGATCAACTCACTAAAGTGCAAAATGACTTGTTAAAAAATAGTTCTAAAGAAAAACATGCTTATGAAGTAACAACTAGAGGCGGTGTTTCTACTCAGGATCCTCTATATCCTGAGGGGCATCCCAAAAGAGTTGAACAAGATTCTCAACGAATTGAACCTAGTGCTCCTTCTAAGAAAAAGAAGAAGAAACATAAAAATGTTGTAGAATCCTCTGAACCTGTTAATGATCCTAATAGTATTTCTATTTCTGATGCTGAAACTGAAAGTGGTAATGAACATGATAAAGATAATGATAAGAATGATGCTTCTGATAAAGAAGAGGTTGAAGATGAACCTGAAAAGCATGCTAAAAATAAAAAGTATACTAAAGAAGATTTTATTGCTAAGAAACATGGTAATGAAAGGGAACCTTGGGTTCAAAAGCAAATGCCTTATCCTGCTAAGAAACTAAAATCAAAGGAAGAAGAACACTATAATAAATTTTGCGATTGGATGAAACCTTTATTCTTGCAAATCCCTTTGACTGATGCTATTAAATTGCCTCCTTATTCAAAGTATATGAAAGATATTGTCTCTAACAAAAGGAAAATTCCTAATGAGGAGATTTCCACTATGCTTGCTAATTACTCTTTCAATGGCAAAGTTCCAAAGAAGTTGGGCGACCCAGGTATACCGACTATTCCTTGTTCTATTAAGAATAATTATGTTAGAACTGCTCTATGTGATTTGGGAGCAGGTGTTAGTGTTATGCCTTTTTCTCTTTATAAGAGACTTTATTTAGATAAGTTGATACCAACTGATATATCTTGCAAATGGCTGATAAATCTACTGCTATTCCTGTTGGTATATGTGAGGATGTTCTTGTTCAAGTTACTAATAACTGCTTGATATTAACTGATTTTGTTGTGTTGGAAATGCCTGAAGATGATAATATGTCTATTATTCTTGGGAGACATTTTCTTAACACCGCAGGGGCTGTTGCTGATTGCAATAAAGGAAAAGTTACTTTCAATGTTGCTGACAAGGAGCATACCGTTTATTTCCCCAAGAGGATTGATAAAGTATGTGGAGTTAATACAATTTCCAATGTGAGAACTATCAAAGTTGGAGTTATTGATTGTCCTATATATGAACCTAAGGAAGGATATCAAAATATTATGATTGGATCCATATCAATACAATTCAAGGTAACATGATTGATTTGAGGTTTCTTTCTTCTTATGCTATGTAAAATTTATTTGGTGGCAAGACTTGATCAACCTTGTTAACAAATACATTTTATATGCATAGAGGAGCTAAAAAACATTTCTTTTCTTCCTCCACTTGTTCTACTTGCTGTAGAACTTTTTGATTTGCAAAGTTCTTTAGTTGTATAGAGATTTCAAAATCTTTTTCTGCCCAGTAATAATAAATTTAATACCCAGAAATGTGCATTTTTCAAAGTTTTCAAAAATCCACAAAAATTATACCGTTGGTCTTATTTTTCGAAGAGGCACCTGGGAGCACCTGGGGATGACCAGTGGGGCACCCCAGGGTGGCACCCCACCAGCCGGCGCGGCCAAGGAGGGGGGCGCGCCACCCTGTGGTGTGGGCCCCTTCTTGCCCCACTAGTTCATCTCTCTCTCCCATCTCATTCTCTCTCCCAAAAAAACTCGCACCAGCTTTCTCTCACTCGCGTTTCTGCTCAAGAGCTCAAGATTTCTCGATCTCTTTGCTCAGCCCAGATTTATGTCTGAAATTTGGCACATTTGCTCTCCGGTATGTGACTCCTCCGATTATCCAAGTAGAATTTTGTTTGGTTAAGTATATCTTGAATATTTTGCTGCTGTAGGTAACATGTTTAGTGAGCTTGCATGCTTGTTCTAATTTGTAAGAATTATTTTTGATGCATGTTTAGTACTCTAGCAAGTCCCTATAGTAGTTTCCCTCAATTATATGTCACCAAATCAAATTTTATAATTTTTGTTGAAAAATTTCAGAAAATGGAGTGGAATAGTCATCAACTAAACCAACAAGAATTGGAGGTGCAACAAGTTATGAGAGTTCGCCGTGAAGAGGGAGTATATCCTTCTTACTACCCGTGCGTTGATTTTATGAGGAGTGCGGGAATCTTGCAAGATGTTCAAAATCTGATTTCCAATGCAGGGTTGGGAAGTTTTGTTGTTGGTGAACCATACCAATATGCAAAACTGACCATGTCTGTAGTGCAGGATTTTGAATTCAATTGGTTTCAATCTAACCCCATGGTTCGATACAAAATTTATAATAAAACTGTCAACTTGCCTCTTGATGATTTTTGTGCAGCAATTAGAGTGCCACAATGGGGATCATGTGAGAAGATTAGGGGACTACCGCAAGAGCTCTTGAGTCTCTACAAGATGATTTGTCAAGGAAGAAGCTTCTCAGAGGATAGTGGTAAAATCAGTAGTATTCAACTCCCAGCTATTCGCTACTTTGCTTATTTCATCACCAAGTGCGTTCTTGCTAGGAAGAATGCAAGTAAGTTATCTATCCAGGATTTAGCATTCCTAGCTGCTGCATTACAAGGTGATAGTACTTATAATTTGAGTGCTTTGATAGCCTATAGACTTTCTACTAACCGTGAGAAGGGAGGAATTTGTGGGGGTCTCATCGCCTCTCGTTTATTAGCTATGCATGGTGTAGAACCTCACCATCTTGATATTCCGCTCTTCATAGAGAAACTTGACATAGTCTCCATGATTAAACATGAATTTGTTTCTGATTCGTCTAATTTGAGTAACCTGTCTTACAAGATAACATTTTACAAGAAAACTTGGAGAACACCTAAGAAAACTGAAAGACTAGTAGGATTGCCTGCACCTGTTCTGTTTAACATTGATTCCAGGAAGGATTGGTCAGTCACGGAAGGTGAACTGAATGCATACATAGAGGGAGATGGCCATCATGCAAGGGACGGCACGGAGGAGGCCGAGGAACACCTCGACTCGTCATCCGATGCAGCAAGTTCTTCGCATCAACATTTTGGGCATGAGGAGCCTTCACCCTTTTCTTCTGCACGGGACCTTATTATGACTACGCCATGTATGATCCACCGGCGTGGAACCCTGACCCTCGCTGGGGTTGATCTCCACTTAGGCCAAAAGCCTAAGCTTGGGGGAGGTATACCGGCATCACTCATTCTTTGCATATTATAGTTGCTGGATACTTGTATATACTTGTTTAGCTTCTTTAAGTGGTTTTCTAATAAGAGGGAGATGATATTTGGGGAAGTGCTGCCTGAAAACAGATTCTGGACTGATACCAAAAAAAATCTCAAAAACAGCCAGAATATTATTTTGCGAATCCAATTTTTGTGCATGTTCCCCAGGTTGTTATCTAACTTTCATTAGTTGAGCACTTTTCAAGCTGATCAGCGGAAGAATTTCTTAAAAATCGATTACAGTACTGCTGTCAAGTTTGACGAACTCCTGTTGCTTTGTGTTTATATGACTCTTCTAGTTTTCATTTTCTTGTTTTTGCTTTGTTTCTTTCCTAAAACACAAAAAGACCAAAAATATTTCTGTTGTTTCTCTTCACCATTTGCTTATTTTGGTTTCTTGCTTTGCTTTATTTGCTATCATTGGTTTGCTATAAGAAAATCCAAAAAGATTTTGCTTTGTTTGCTTGTTTCCTTTTGTTCTTGTTTCCAATTCGAAAACACAAAAATATTTGTTGTTCTTCTTTGGTTTTGTAAAGTTCATTTTGGAGTTCAATGGACTTCGGTGGCTGGAGCGTGGTTTTCATTTCATATTATTCAAGCTACACAAGTGAAAGGCAATAATGACGATCTACGACAATTCGATTGTGGTGAGAGGCTGGTATGAACTCTATTTGTTTTCATTTTTGTACATATACTCATCCATGTGAGCATGCTTAGTTGGTTCATGTGAGGTATATGTCATTTAAGAAAGTCTAGTAGTTCATGATCTCTCATGTTTAGCTCCAGTTTATTAATATAAGTAGCATGTCATGGATGTTTGCTTGCGTTGTTTTATTCATAAATAGGTATGACATTGTGGTATCCTCCTCTGAATAATTCATTTGAATCGACTTGGCACATGCTCACGCATGCATATGACTGAACAAAAGTCAATTAAGCCTCGATGATTTACTTTGCCTCGAGTTCTTGTATCACTTTTATGCCTCCGTTAATTTATTTTGCCACAAGCATGATTATGACGATTCATCGCTCTCTTGATTGTCGCTCCCCAGTCTATTGCTAGCCTTCACTTGTACTGAGCGGGAACGCTGCTCGTGCTTCCAAACACCTGAAAACCAAGTTATTCCAAAGTGTCCACCATAAATACCTATGCATGGCATTTCAAACCATTCCAAGTAAATTCTCATGCGCTACCTTTAAACCTTCAAAATGCTTCTCAATTTGTGTTAATGTTTTATAGCTCATGAGGAAGTATGTGGTGTTTATCTTTCAACCTTGTCATTTACTTTTGACAGACTTCCATAATAAGAGCTGGCAACGGGGTGCCCAGCCCCAATTAATCAAACTTAATTCTCTTCACATGTTTTGCCCTGATTCATCAGTAAGCAACTTAATTTTGCAAATAGACACTCCTCCATGGTATGAGATTGATGGAAGGCACCCGAGGATTCGGTTAGCCATGGCTTGTGTAAGCAAAGGTTGGGGGGAGTGTCACCCATAATAAAACTAAAGTACGTGTGTAAACAAAAGAGAAAAGGGATGATCTACCTTGCTGGTAGAAATAACGTCCTTCATGGGAGCCGCTCTTGAAAGTCTGGTTGGCGAGGTAGTTGGAGTACCCATTACCATTCGTTGACAACAACAAACACCTCTCAAAATAATTTTACTCCTGTTTTTAAAAATGAAAAGCTCTAGCGCATGTTAATCCCTACTTCCCTCCGTGAAGGGTCAATCTTTTACTTTTATGTTGAGTCGCCATCCTTTCTTTGAGCACTTTCTTGAGAGCACAACTGTCATTCTTAGTATAATATGCTTGTCCCAAAATGTGATTGACTGTGGTATAACTTTGATGCTTTTATCTTTGACAATCTCTACTTCTAGTCTTTCCATGAACTTCAGAGGTGCCCGAGCATTTATGTTTTGCTGTACAAATACGGGCAAGCGAGATACCACTTTATCATATCCTTTTATGAACATTGCAATCCTGCTGATAGTCATGATTCATGATGCTTATTATTAATTTGTTGGTACCTTTCCATGATTGATATAACTATTAGATGATTTTATTTGCATGTATCTTATTATGAATTGCCTAAGTACTTGTCCATATCGTGAGAATATCTACATCATATGAACAAATGTGTTCGTGAAAGTTCTTTTATCGCACTCGGTTGTTAACTGAATTGCTTGAGGACAAGCAATAAGCTAAGCTTGGGGGGAGTTGATACGTCCAAAATGTATCGACTTTCCCGAACACTTTTGCTATTGTTTTGCCTCTAATTTGTGTATTTTGGATACAACTAACACGGACTAACGCTGTTTTCAGCAGAATTGCCCTGGTGTCTCGTTTTTGTGCAGAAATTCAACTTTCAGGAAAATCCCCGGAATTTATGTCGAAGGGCTTATTTTTCCAGAAGATTCACGGAGCTAGAAGGGCAGGCCTGGGGGAGGCCCAGGGCCCCCACACACTAGGCCGGCGCGGCCTGGAGGGGGGGCACGCCGCCCTAATGTGTGGCCGCCTCGGCCAGCCTCTGACGCCCCCTCTGGACTATTTAAGGGTTTCGATCTAAAAACGCAAGACGGGAAGTCGAAGTCGCCAGAAACCATCCAGAACGCCGCCACCATCGCGAAACTCCGTCTCGGGACCAGAAACTCCGTTCTGGCACTCCGCCGGGACGGGGAATTGGAGGAGATCATCGCCATCATCACCACCGACGCCTCTCCATCGACCAGCAATGTTTCCCCCATCCATGTGTGAGTAATTCCCCCGCTGTAGGCTAAAGGGGATGGTAGGGATTGGATGAGATTGGTCATTGATGCGTGCAGTTGACACGTCCGTTGGGAACCCCAAGAGGAAGGTGTGATGCGCACAGCGGCAAGTTTCCCTCAGTAAGAAACCAAGGTTTAATCGAACCAGTAGGAGTCAAGAAGCACGTTGAAGGTTGATGGCGGCGGGATGTAGTGCGGCGCAACACCAGAGATTCCGGCGCCAACGTGGAACCTGCACAACACAACCAAAGTACTTTGCCCCAATGAAACAGTGAGGTTGTCAATCTCACCGGCTTGCTGTAACAAAGGATTAACCGTATTGTGTGGAAGATGATTGTTTGCAGAAAACAGTAAAACAGTATTGCAGTAGATTGTATTTCAGTATAGAGAATTGGACCGGGGTCCACAGTTCACTAGAGGTGTCTCTCCCATAAGATAAACGAGCATGTTGGGTGAACAAATTACAGTTGGGCAATTGACAAATAAAGAGGGCATGACCATGCACATACATATTATGATGAGTATTGTGAGATTTAATTGGGCATTACGACAAAGTACATAGACCGCTATCCAAGCATGCATCTATGCCTAAAAAGTCCACCTTCGAGGTTATCATCCGAACCCCCTCCAGTATTAAGTTGCTAACAATAGACAATTGCATTAAGTATTGCGCGTAATGTAATCAGTGACTACATCCTTGAACATAGCACCAATATTTTATCCCTAGTGGCAACAACACATCCATAACCTTAGAGGTTCTTGTCACCCCTCCAGATTCACGGAGACATGAACCCACTATCGAGCATAAATACTCCCTCTTGGAGTTACTAGCATCAACTTGGCCGGAGCATCTACTAATAACGGAGAGCATGCAAGATCATAAACAACACATAGACATAACTTTGATAATTAACATAACAAGTATTCTCTATTCATCGGATCCCAACAAACGCAACATATAGAATTACAGATAGATGATCTTGATCATGTTAGGCAGCTCACAAGATCCGACAATGAAGCACAATGGGGAGAAGACAACCATCTAGCTACTGCTATGGACCCATAGTCCAGGGGTAGACTACTCACACATCACTCCGGAGGCGACCATGGCGGCGTAGAGTCCTCCGGGAGATAATTCCCCTCTCCGGCGAGGTGCCGGAGGCGATCTCCTGAATCCCCCGAGATGGGATTGGCGGCGGCGGCGTCTCTGGAAGGTTTTCCGTATCGTGGCTCTCGGTACTGGGGGTTTCGCGATGGAGGCTTTAAGTAGGCGGAAGGGCTGGTCAGGAGGCAGCACGAGGGGCCCACACCACAGGGCCGCGCGGCCAAGGGGGGGGCGCCGCCCTAGGGTGTGGCCACCTCGTGGCCCCACTTCGTCTCCTCTTCGGTCTTCTGGAAGCTTCGTGGCAAAATAGGACCCTGGGCGTTGATTTCGTCCAATTCCGAGAATATTTCATTACTAGGATTTCTGAAACCAAAAACAGCAGAAAACAACAATCGGCACTTCGGCATCTTGTTAATAGGTTAGTTCCAGAAAATGCACGAATATGACATAAAATGTGCATAAAACATGTAGATAACATCAATAATGTGGCATGGAACACAAGAAATTATCGATACGTTGGAGACGTATCAGCATCCCCAAGCTTAGTTTCGCTCGTCCCGAGCGGGTAAAACGATAACAAAGATAATTTCTCGGAGTGACATGCCATCATAACCTTGATCATACTATTTGTAAAGCATATGTAGTGAATGCAGCGATCAAAACAATGTATATGACATGAGTAAACAAGTGAATCATATAGCAAAGACTTTTCATGAATAGTACTTCAAGACAAGCATCAATAAGTCTTGCATAAGAGTTAACTCATAAAGCAATAATTCATAGTAAAAGCATTGAAGCAACACAAAGGAAGATTAAGTTTCAGCGGTTGCTTTCAACTTATAACATGTATATCTCATGGATATTGTCAACATAGAGTAATATAATAAGTGCAATAAGCAAGTATGTAGGAATCAATGCACAGTTCACACAAGTGTTTGCTTCTTGAGGTGGAGAGAAATAGGTGAACCGACTCAACAATGAAAGTAAAAGAATGGTCCTCCATAGAGGAAAAGCATCGATTGCTATATTTGTGCTAGAGCTTTGATTTTGAAAACATGAAACAATTTTGTCAACGGTAGTAATAAAGCATATGTATCATGTAAATTATATCTTACAAGTTGCAAGCCTCATGCATAGTATACTAATAGTGCCCGCACCTTGTCCTAATTAGCTTGGACTACCAGATCATCACAATGCACATGTTTTAACC
This sequence comes from Lolium rigidum, assembly GCF_022539505.1. Lineage (NCBI taxonomy): Eukaryota > Viridiplantae > Streptophyta > Magnoliopsida > Poales > Poaceae > Lolium > Lolium rigidum. The sequence goes on along the minus strand of NC_061512.1, from coordinate 53,452,889 downwards.
AAGTGTCACAAAGGGGTACCTCTATGCCGCCTGTACAAAGGTCTAAGGAGAAAGCTCGCATTGGATTTCTCGCTATTGATTATTCTCAACTTAGACATCCATACCGGGACAACATAGACAACAGATAATGGACTCCTCTTTTATGCATAAGCATGTAACAACAATTAATAATTTTCTCATATGAGATTGAGGATATTGTCCAAAACTGAAACTTCCACCATGGATCATGGCTTTAGTTAGCGGCCCAATGTTCTTCTCTAACAATATGCATGCTTAACCATAAGGTGGTAGATCGCTCTTACTTCGGACAAGACGAACATGCATAGCAACTCACATGAAATTCAACAAAGAGTAGTTGATGGCGTCCCCAGTGAACATGGTTATCGCACAACAAGCAACTTAATAAGAGATAAAGTGCATAAGTACATATTCAATACCACAATAGTTTTTAAGCTATTTGTCCCATGAGCTATATATTGCAAAGGTGAATAATGGAATTTTAAAGGTAGCACTCAAGCAATTTACTTTGGAATGGCGGAAAATACCATGTAGTAGGTAGGTATGGTGGACACAAATGGCATAGTGGTTGGCTCAAGTATTTTGGATGCATGAGAGGTAATCCCTCTCGATACAAGGTTTAGGCTAGCAAGGCTATTTTGAAACAAACACAAGGATGAACCGGTGCAGCAAAACTCACATAAAAGACATATTGTAAACATTATAAGACTCTACACCGTCTTCCTTGTTGTTCAAACTCAATACTAGAAATTATCTAGACCTTAGAGAGACCAATTATGCAAACCAAATTTTAGCATGCTCTATGTATTTCTTCATTAATGGGTGCAAAGTATATGATGCAAGAGCTTAAACATGAGCACAACAATTGCCAAGTATCACATTACCCAAGACATTATAGCAAATTACTACATGTATCATTTTCCAATTCCAACCATATAACAATTTAACGAAGAAGAAACTTCGCCATGAATATTATGAGTAGAAACTAAGGACATACTTGTCCATATGCTACAGCGGAGCGTGTCTCTCTCCCATAAAGTGAATGCTAGGATCCATTTTATTCAAAAAAAACAAAAAACAAAAACAAACCGACGCTCCAAGCAAAGCACATAAGATGTGATGGAATAAAAATATAGTTTCAGGGGAGGAACCTGATAATGTTGTCGATGAAGAAGGGGATGCCTTGGGCATCCCCAAGCTTAGACGCTTGAGTCTTCTTAGAATATGCAGGGGTGAACCACCGGGCATCCCCAAGCTTAGAGCTTTCACTCTCCTTGATCATATTGCATCATACTCCTCTCTTGATCCTTGAAAACTTCCTCCACACCAAACTTAGAACAACTCATTAGAGGGTTAGTGGACAATAAAAATTAACATGTTCAGAGGTGACACAATCATTCTTAACACTTCTGGACATTGCATAAAGCTACTGGACATTAATGGATCAAAGAAATTCATCCAACATAGCAAAAGAGGCAATGCGAAATAAAAGGCAGAATCTGTCAAAAACAGAACAGTTCGTATTTACGAATTTTATCGAGGCACCATACTTGCTCAAATGAAAATGCTCAAATTGAATGAAAGTTGCGTACATATCTGAGGATCACTCACGTAAATTGGAATAATTTTCTGAGTTACCTACAGAGAAAAAAGCCCAGATTCGTGACAGCAAAGAAATCTGTTTCTGCGCAGTAATCCAAATCTAGTATGAACTTTTCTATCAACGACTTTACTTGGCACAACAAAACACTAAACTAAGATAAGGAGAGGTTACTACAGTAGTAAACAACTTCCAAGACACAAAATAAAAACAAAGTACTGTAGGTAAAAACATGGGTTGTCTCCCATAAGCGCTTTTCTTTAACGCCTTTCGGCTAGGCGCGTAAAGTGTGTATCAAGTATTATCAAGAGACGAAGTGTCAACATCATAATTTGTTCTAATAATAGAATCAAAAGGTAACTTCATTCTCTTTCTAGGGAAGTGTTCCATACCTTTCTTGAGAGGAAATTGATATTTTATATTACCTTCCTTCATATCAATGATAGCACCAACGGTTCGAAGAAAAGGTCTTCCCAATATAATGGGACAAGATGCATTGCATTCAATATCCAAGACAACAAAATCAACGGGGAAAAGGTTATTGTTAACGGTAATGCGAACATTATCAACTTTCCCCAAAGGTTTCTTTGTAGAATGATCAGCAAGATTAACATCCAAATAACAATTTTTCAGCGGTGTCAAGTCAAGCATATTATAAATTTTCTTAGGCATAACGGAAATACTTGCACCAAGATCACATAAAGCATTACAATCAAAATCTTTAACCTTCATCTTAATGATGGGCTCTCAACCATCCTCTTGCTTTCTAGGAATAGAGGCTTCGCGCTCTAATTTCTCTTCTCTAGCTTTTATGAGAGCATTTGTAATATGTTGCGTGAAAGCCAAATTTATAGCACTAGCATTAGGACTTTTAGCAAGTTTTTGCAAGAACTTTATAACTTCAGAGATGTGGCAATCATCAAAATTCAAACCATTATAATCTAAAGCAATGGGATCATCATCCCCAATGTTGGAAAAAATTTCAGCAGCTTTATCACGAGCAGTTTCAGCGAGTTTTAGCAGTTTCGAGCAGTTTCTCGCGCTTTGCATTAGAAGTGGAAACATTGCTAACACCAATTGTTTTATTATTAATAGTAGGAGGTGCAGCAACATGTGTAGCATTAGTATTACTAGTGGTGGTAATAGTCCAAACTTTAGCTACATTCTTCTCTTTAGCTAGTTTTTCATTTTCTTCTCTATCCCACCTAGCACGCAGTTCGGCCATTAATCTTATATTCTCATTAATTCTAACTTGAATGGCATTTGCTGTAGTAACAATTTTATTTTCAATATCCCTACTAGGCATAACTTTCAATTTTAAAAGATCTACATCAGCAGCAAGACTATCGACTTTAGAAGCAAGTATATCAATTTTCCCAAGCTTTTCTTCAACAGATTTGTTAAAAGCAGTTTGTGTACTAATAAATTCTTTAAGCATGGCTTCAAGTCCAGGGGGTGAACTCCTATTATTGTTGTAAGAATTCCCATAAGAATTAGCATAACCGTTACCATTATTATAAGGATATGGCCTATAGTTATTACTAGAATTGTTCCGATAAGCATTGTTGTTGAAATTATTATTTTTAATGAAGTTCACATCAACATGTTCTTCTTGTGCAACCAATGAAGCTAATGGAACATTATTAGGATCAATATTAGTCCTATCATTCACAAGCATAGACATAATAGCATCAATCTTATCGCTCAAGGAAGAGGTTTCTTCGACATAATTTACCTTCTTACCTTGTGGAGCTCTTTCCGTGTGCCATTCAGAGTAGTTGATCATCATATTATCAAGAAACTTTGTTGCTTCACCAAGAGTGATGGACATAAAGGTACCTCCAGCAGCTGAATCCAATAAATTCCGCGAAGAAAAATTTAGTCCTGCATAGAAGGTTTGGATGATCATCCAAGTAGTCGATCCATGGGTTGGGCAATTTTTAACCGAGAGATTTCATTCTTTCCCATGCTTGTGCAACATGTTCAGTATCTAATTGTTTAAAATTCATTATGCTACTCCTCAAAGATATAATGTTAGCAGGGGGATAATATCTACCAGTAAAAGCATCCTTGCATTTAGTCCATGAATCAATACTATTCTTAGGCGAGAGATAGCAACCAATCTTTAGCTCTTCCTCTTAATGAGAAAGGGAACAATTTTAGTTTAATAATATCACCATCTACATCTTTATATTTTTGCATTTCACATAGTTCAACAAAATTATTAAGATGGGCAGCAGCATCATCGAACTAACACTGCAAAATTGCTCTCGCATAACAAGATTCAAGAAAGCAGGTTTAATTTCAAAGAATTCTGCTGTAGTAGCAGGTGGAGCAATAGGTGTGCATAAGAAATCATTATTATTTGTGGTTGTGAAGTCACACAACTTAGTATTTTCAGGGGTGGCCATTTTAGCAACAGTAAATAAAGCAAACTAGATAAAGTAAATGCAAGTAACTAATTTTTTTGTGTTTTTGATATAGCAAACAAGATAGCAAATAAAGTAAACTAGCAACTAATTTTTTTGTATTTTGATTTAGTGCAGCAAATAAAGTAGTAAATAAAACTAAGCAAGACAAAAACAAAGTAAAGAGATTGGGATGTGGAGACTCCCCTTGCAGCGTGTCTTGATCTCCCCGGCAACGGCACCAGAAATTTGCTGCTGGCGTGAAGTTGGCGTGGGAGATAGAAATCTTTGTGGTGTAACTTTTCTTCAGTTCCCCGGCAACGGCGGCAGAAATTTGGTTGATGCGTGCAGTTGACACGTCCGTTGGGAACCCCAAGAGGAAGGTGTGATGCGCACAGCGGCAAGTTTCCCTCAGTAAGAAACCAAGGTTTAATCGAACCAGTAGGAGTCAAGAAGCACGTTGAAGGTTGATGGCGGCGGGATGTAGTGCGGCGCAACACCGGAGATTCCGGCGCCAACGTGGAACCTGCACAACACAACCAAAGTACTTTGCCCCAACGAAACAGTGAGGTTGTCAATCTCACCGGCTTGCTCGTAACAAAGGATTAACCGTATTGTGTGGAAGATGATTGTTTGCGAGAAAACAAGTAAAACAGTATTGCAGTAGATTGTATTTCAGGTATAGAGAATTGGACCGGGGTCCACAGTTCACTAGAGGTGTCTCTCCCATAAGATAAACATCATGTTGGGTGAACAAATTACAGTTGGACAATTGACAAATAAAGAGGGCATGACCATGCACATACATATTATGATGAGTATTGTGAGATTTAATTGGGCATTACGACAAAGTACATAGACCGCTATCCAAGCATGCATCTATGCCTAAAAAGTCCACCTTCAGGTTATCATCCGAACCCCTCCAGCATTAAGTTGCTAACAACGGACAATTGCATTAAGTATTGCGCGTAATGTAATCAGTGACTACATCCTTGAACATAGCACCAATGTTTTATCCCTAGTGGCAACAAGCACATCCATAACCTTAGAGGTTCTTGTCACCCCTCCGCATTCACGGAGACATGAACCCACTATCGAGCATAAATACTCCCTCTTGGAGTTACTAGCATCAACTTGGCCAGAGCATCTACTAATAACGGAGAGCATGCAAGATCATAAACAACACATAGACATAACTTTGATAATCAACATAACAAGTATTCTCTATTCATCGGATCCCAACAAACGCAACATATAGAATTACGGATAGATGATCTTGATCATGTTAGGCAGCTCACAAGATCCGACAATGAAGCACAATGGGGAGAAGACAACCATCTAGCTACTGCTATGGACCCATAGTCCAGGGGTAGACTACTCACACATCACTCCGGAGGCGACCATGGCGGCGTAGAGTCCTCCGGGAGATAATTCCCCTCTCCGGCAGGGTGCCGGAGGCGATCTCCTGAATCCCCCGAGATGGGATTAGCGGCGGCGGCGTCTCTGGAAGGTTTTCCGTATCGTGGCTCTCGTGACCGGGGTTTCGCGACGGAGGCTTTAAGTAGGCGGAAGGGCAGGTCAGGAGGCGGCACGAGGGGCCCACACCACAGGGCCGCGCGGCCAAGGGGGGGCCGCGCCGCCCTAGGGTGTGGCCACCTCGTGGCCCCACTTCGTCTCCTCTTCGGTCTTCTGGAAGCTTCGTGGCAAAATAGGACCCTGGGCGTTGATTTCGTCCAATTCCGAGAATATTTCATTACTAGGATTTCTGAAACCAAAAACAGCAGAAAACAGCAACTGGCACTTCGGCATCTTGTTAATAGGTTAGTTCCAGAAAATGCACGAATATGACATAAAGTGTGCATAAAACATGTAGATAACATCAATAATGTGGCATGGAACATAAGAAATTATCGATACGTTGGAGACGTAGCATAAGATTGTTAGGGCATAGTGCCTAGTATCCGTAATTGGTACTTTGATGATATTGTTGCAACTTGTTATGCTTAATGCTTGTCACTAGGGTCCGAGTACCATGATCTCAGATCTGAACATGTTATTGTTTCATGATGATATTAATTGTTTTATGATCTTACCTGCAAGTTGTATACACATGTCGCTGTCCGGAACCCGAGGCCCCAAAGTGACAGAAATTGGGACAACCGGAGGGGAAGGCGGTGATGTGAGGATCACATGTGTTCACGGAGTGTTAATGCTTTGCTCCGGTACTCTATTAAAAGGAGTACCTTAATTTCCAGTAGATTCCCTAGAGGCCCGGCTACCACCGGCTGGTAGGACAAAAGATGTTGTGCAAGTTTCTCATTGCGAGCACGTACGACTAAATATGGAACACATGCCTATGGATTGCTTAGTACTTGGATACCGTTTTATTACTATCTGCAAATGCCCTACTTTGATTGTTACATGAGTTTCTCTCATCCATGCAACGCCCATCATCCATCCCTGTGCCTACAGTATTTTAATTCTGCTGTTTACTATAATCACTACTGCTGTCTTTGTTACGCTGCTGCTGTTATTTCACTACTGCTTCTGCTATAAAACTGTTACTACTGATAAAGTCTTGCGAGCAAGTCTATTTCCAGGTGCAGCTGAATTGACAACTCCGCTGTTAAGGCTTTCAAGTATTCTTTGGCTCCCCTTGTGTCGAATCAATAAATTGGGTTTTACTTCCCGCGAAGACTGTTGCGATCCCATATACTTGTGTGTCATCAGCGATCATGGTGATGGAAGAGTCGTCCGGGAGATGATTCCCCTCTCCGGCAGGGTGCCGGAGGCGATCTCCTGAATCCCCCAAGATGGGATTGGCGTCGGCTGCGTCTCTGGAAGGTTTTCCGTATCGTGGCTTGCTGGCGCAAAGTTGACGTGGGAGTTAGAGATCCCTGTGATGTAACTTTTCTTCAGGTCCCCGGCAACGGCGCCAGAAAACAGTCTTGATACGCATACAGCACGCGACCGTTGGGAACCCCAAGAGGAAGGTGTGATGCGTTCAGCGGCAAGTTTTCCCTCAGTAAGAAACCAAGGTTTATCGAACCAGTAGGAGCCAAGAAGCACGTTGAAGGTTGATGGCGGCGAAGTGTAGTGCGGCGCAACACCAGGGATTCCGACGCTAACGTGGAACCTGCACAACACAACCAAAGTACTTTGTCCCAACGTAACAGTGAGGTTGTCAATCTCACCGGCTTGCTGTAACAAAGGATTAGATGTATAGTGTGGATGATGATTGTTTGCAGAAAACAGTAGAACACGTATTGCAGTAGATTGTATTCGATGTTAAGAATGGATCGGGGCCCACAGTTCACTAGAGGCGTCTCTCCGATAAGAATAAGCATGTTGGGTGAACAAATTACAGTTGGGCAATTGACAAATAAAGAGGGCATGACCATGCACATACATGATATGATGAGTATTGTGAGATTTAATTGGGCATTACGACAAAGTACATAGACCGCTATCCAGCATGCATCTATGCCTAAAAAGTCCACCTTCAGAGTTATCATCGAACCCCTTCCGGTATTAAGTTGCAAACAACGGACAATTGCATTAAGTATGGTGCGTAATGTAATCAACAACTACATCCTTAGACATAGCATCGATGTTTTATCCCTAGTGGCAACAAGCACATCCACAACCTTAGAACTTTCCGTCACCGTCCTGCATTTAATGGAGGCATGAACCCACTATCGAGCATAAATACTCCCTCTTGGAGTTACTAGCAAAAACTTGGCCGAGCCTCTACTAATAACGGAGAGCATGCAAGATCATAAACAACACATAGATAATAGATTGATAATCAACATAGCATAGTATTCTCTATCCATCGGATCCCAACAAACACAACATATAGCATTACAGATAGATGATCTTGATCATGTTAGGCAGCTCACAAGATCCGACAATGATAGCACAATTAGGAGAAGACGACCATCTAGCTACTGCTATGGACCCATAGTCCAGGGGTGAACTACTCACTCATCACTCCGGAGGTGACCATGGCGGTGAAGAGTCCTCCGGGAGATGATTCCCCTCTCCGGCAGGGTGCCGGAGGCGATCTCTAGAATCCCCCGAGATGGGATTGGCGGCGGTGGCGTCTCTGGAAGGTTTTCCGTATCGTGGCTCTCGGTACTGGGGGTTTCGCGACGAAGACCTTAAGTAGGCGGAAGGGCGGAGTCGGAGGCATCACGGGGGCCCCACACGCTAGGGCCGCGCGAGCCCCCCTGGGCCACGCCGCCCAAGTGTGGCGGCGCCCCGTTACCCCACTTTGTCTCTCCCTCGGACTTCTGGAAGCTTCGTGTGAAAATAGGCCCCTGGGCGTTGATTTCGTCCAATTCCGAGAATATTTCCTTACTAGGATTTCTGAAACCAAAAATAGCAGAAAACAACAACTGGCTCTTCGGCATCTCGTTAATAGGTTAGTGCCGGAAAATGCATAAATATGACATAAAGTATGCATAAAACATGTAGATATCATCAATAATGTGGCATGGAACATAAGAAATTATCGATACGTCGGAGACGTATCAGCATCCCCAAGCTTAGTTCCTGCTCGTCCCGAGCAGGTAAACGATAACAAAGATAATTTCTGGAGTGACATGCCATCATAACTTTGATCATACTATTGTAAGCACATGTAATGAATGCAGCGATCAAAACAATGGTAAATGACATGAGTAAACAAATGAATCATATAGCAAAGAATTTTCATGAATAGTACTTTCAAGACAAGCATCAATAAGTCTTGCATAAGAGTTAACTCATAAAGTAATAATTCAAAGTATAGGTATCGAAGCAACATAAAGGAAGATTAAGTTTCAGCGGTTGCTTTCAACTTGTAACATGTATATCTCATGGATATTGTCAATGTAAAGTAATATAACAAGTGCAATATGCAAGTATGTAGGAATGAATGCACAGTTCACACAAGTGTTTGCTTCTTGAGGTGGAGAGAGATAGGTGAACTGACTCAACATAAAAGTAAAAGAAAGGCCCTTCGCAGAGGGAAGCATTGATTGCTATATTTGTGCTAGAGCTTTGATTTTGAAAACATATAGAGAGCATAAAAGTAAAATTTTGAGAGGTGTTTGCTGTTGTCAACGAATGGTAGTGGGCACTCTAACCCCCTTGCCAGACAAACCTTCAAAGAGCGGCTCCCATTTTATTTTTATTTTTGGGTGGCACTCCTTCCAACATTTCTTTCACAAACCATGGCTAACCGAATCCTCGGGTGCCTGCCAACAATCTCATACCATGAAGGAGTGCCTTTTTTATTTTAGTTTTATTATGATGACACTCCTCCCCACCTTTGCTTTCTCAAGCCATGGCTAACCGAATCCTTCGGGTGCCGTCCAACAATCACATACCATGGAGGAGTGTCTATTTTTTTGTTAATTAATTTGGGACTGGGAATCCCATTGCCAGCTCTTTTTGCAAAATTATTGGATAAGCGGATGAAGCCACTAGTCCATTGGTGAAAGTTGCCCAACAAGAATTAAAGATAAACACCACATACTTCCTCATGGGCTATAAAACATTGACACAAATCAGAGGTGATAAATTTTGAATTGTTTAAAGGTAGCACTCAAGCAATTTACTTTGGAATGGCGGAGAAATACCATGTAGTAGGTAGGTATGGTGGACACAAATGGCATAGTGGTTGGCTCAAGGATTTTGGATGCATGAGAAGTATTCCCTCTCGATACAAGGCTTAGGCTAGCAAGGTTATTTGAAACAAACACAAGTATGAAGCGATACAGCAAAACTCACATAAAAGACATATTGTAAACATTATAAGACTTCTACACCGTCTTCCTTGTTGTTCAAACTCTTTACTAGAAATTATCTAGACCTTAGAGATACCAATTATGCAAACCAAATTTTAGCAAGCTCTATGTATTTCTTCATTAATAGGTGCAAAGTATATGATGCAAGAGCTTAAACATGAGCACAACAATTGCCAAGTATCGCATTATCCAAGACATTTTACCAATTACTACATGTAGCATTTCCCGTTTCCAACCATATAACAATTTAACGAAGAAGATTCAACCTTCGCCGTGAACATTATGAGTAAAGCCTAAGGACATATTTGTCCATATGCAACAGCGGAGCGTGTCTCTCTCCCACACAATGAATGCTAGGATCCATTTTATTCAAACAAAACGAAAACAAAAACAAACAGACGCTCCAAGCAAAGTACATAAGATGTGACGGAATAAAAATATAGTTTCACTAGAGGAAGCTGATAATGTTGTCGATGAAGAAGGGGATGCCTTGGGCATCCCCAAGTAAAATAAGATCTTTGGCTTTTGTTTCGTCCAACTCCGAGAATATTTCCTGTACAATTTTTCTGAAATATAAAACAGCATAAAACAAGGAACTGGCACTGCAACATATTGCCAATAGGTTAGTGCCAGAAAATGTATAAAACTGCAACGAAGTGTAAGGAAAACATATATAAATTGGTGTAAAACAAGCATGAAGCATCAAAAATTATAGATACGTTTGCAACGTATCAGCATGTCGCTTGGCTCACTCTAAATCTTGAAGATTATGGGAGGAGCATGCTACAATTAACATTGTTGGCGACAAATTTCACACCGTCACCACTTGCATGGGAGGGGCGTCGCGCGACTGCCAGTCTCATTGTCATTCGCGGTGAACTACCATGAAATGTTGTCATCCCAACAGACGGGAGGAGTGGGACCCGATGCACTGCAATAGTGCACAAAATGGAAAGATTTTAGGCTCGTCTAATCTTCTTTGTCTTGTTTAGATTTTGAAAAATAAAATCATTTTTCAACCGAAGCATGTGAAATATCCGAGAAGTGTAACTACGCTAATGCGCTCAGTTTTTCTTAACTAAACAAGTTTTCCATGTATGCTCGTGCGTTTAGTTATAAGTGCAGTATAGAAGCAAACAAAAAAATCGGAATAATATTAACACGCGAAGCGACAACCTGTATCTAACTGGATTCACAGATAACACCAACAGGTGGGACGGTGTGGCGGGAGATCTCATAACACTCTATTTCCCTTTGGCGACTCACATGGCTTCAAGACTTTGTTTTCCTCATATATATGGGGGCATATGCTATGCACTAGCTCAATAGGATGTACTAGTGTACTAGGAGGCACAAGAGCCATCAGATCAGTCCAGATAGCTGCGGGCGAGCTGCATGCCCACTAGATTCGAACATTTTGCGACAACACCCCTTTAGGAAGCCTTGTCTTTTACAAATTGTGTCATTTCCTGAAAACCCCCAGCCTAGTTCGTCTCATCTTCGTTGTTCTGGATGAAATTTGCCCTAAAATGTTAATCTCTAGTCTCTGCATCGGCGGCGGCCCAGCGATTGGAGAGCCAGATGACGTACCTCTCCTCTCCGCCCAGCTCGACTTTTCTCCCCATTCTTTTGTACATATTGAACTGCAGTCTCACAGTCCGGATTATGTAGCTTGACTTTTTTTGTTTTGCAATCTACTGAGTTTTGAGTTTTGCCACACATGCTGGGGATTCTAGGTCCTAATGGATTGCGTACATCTGCTCCGCGCTGAACGGGAGGGGTAGAGGAGCAAGCGGGTTAGCCGTTGTTAGACATGCAGCGGCGGCGCTGCACAACTTAGTTAGAAAATAGAGAACTTAGATTTGCTAGGTCGCTGAGTACGAGTCCAGGCGGAGGGACATCTTTATCAAAATTTACAGCTGCCGGTGGGTCTGTGTGCTAAATGGGCACCCAAGTAAACGCCCAACAACCTGGTTGAATCTGGATGGTCTATTCCATATCTGATGGTACGTATTGGCTAGTACATTAGTACATCTGACCAGGCTAGTTCACAGCATATGCTCCCCATATATATCAAAGCTACATAAATTGAAAGTTCTCAGTAGGCATTCTCATCCTGGGGGATTCACTTCTATGTGTACATACTCATTTGTAAAAGAAAGTCCCGGCAAGTATATATATATATAGCATTGCTATTCTATAAGTGTGTTATTTGTGATCGATGCCCTGTTGAGAGTTCGAGCTTCATGTTAAATAGGTGTAGAAAAGCCCCACACAAAGCATGTACATAGAGCATATAATACTAGGTAGAGTACTACTCTATACCGGTATTACACATATATAGGATTACATTGTTTGACACGGTTGACATGTTTATTTAAGTTTTGATATGCATCCATTCTTCGGATTACCCACCGCAAAAGAGCTCATGCAGAAACATCTTGCTTTTAGGTGGTTATTACTTATTAGGTCTGACGTTCATTCAAGAACTATGAACAAAAACTACGCAGTGAAGACAATGTTTAATTTGTCCTTTTTATCTGTAATAAATAATGAACCTTTCTAAACACTGGACTGTTTTATGCTGGAATATTAGGGGGCTTAATGTCATGTCTAAACAGCTTGCTCTTATGAATGTTGCTACTACCAGTGGTTGCTCTGTTATATGTTTGCAAGAGACTAAAAAAAGTGATTTTGATATATCTTTTATTAAATCCTACTATCCTAAAAAATTTGATGATTATGTTTTTATTCCATCAAGTGGTGCTTCTGGTGGATTAATAATTATCTGGGACAGTTCTGTATTCTCTGGCATGATTATGCATTGTGAATCTTTTGCCATCTCTGTGCATTTCACATCTACACAATCTTCACAGTCATGGACACTGGTCAATGTTTATGGTCCTTGTCAGGGTGAGAGAAGACAAGATTTTGTGCACTGGTTATATAACCTTAATATTCCAGATGATGGAGACTGGCTTATTTTAGGAGATTTTAATTTCATAAGATCTCCAGAGAATAGAAATAAACCTGGTGGCAGTGTGACTGATATGTTTATATTCAATGATATTATTAGAGAGCAAAATTTAAGTGAATTGCCTATCAAGGGGAGGAAATATACCTGGAGCAATATGCAGGAGGATCCATTAATGGAGCAGCTAGACTGGTTTTTCACTTCTTTACATTGGACAACTGCCTTTCCTGCTACAAGTGTCACTACACAGGGAAAACCAATTTCTGACCATGTACCTTGTGTTATTACTATCAAGACAGCTATTCCTGCCAGTAAGGTTTTTAGATTTGAATCTTATTGGGTTGCACATCAGGGATTCCAACAAACTGTGAAGGAAAGTTGGTCCAAACCAACACATAAAAAGAATAGTGCTGCCAATCTAAATGCTAAATTTAAGAGATTGAGACATGACCTTAAATTCTGTAGCAAGTCCATTTCCAAGTTAACTATTTGCATACAAAATACAAATAATGCTCTGCTTGAGCTTGATATTATTGAGGATTGTAGACCTTTATCCCTTGCTGAAACAAATTTCAGGAAGATACTCAAGAAGCACCTGATTAATCTGTTGGAATACCAAAATGCCTATTGGAAGAAGAGATGTACCATTAGGTGGACAAAATTTGGTGATGAAAACACCAAGTTCTTTCATTCCATTGCTACTGAAAGGCACCAAAAAAATTCTATAGCATCTTTGCAAACATCTGATGGGACCTGTGTCACTGAATATTCAGACAAAGAGATAATTATTTATGAGACTTATAAGCAGAGACTTGGCACCTGCTCTACTCCTGCTATGCAATTTGATCTAGAAGTTTTGATTGAACCAAAAATTGGCCTGCATGATTTATCTCAGCCATTTACTAAAGAGGAGATTGATGAGGTTATAAAGCAAATGCCTGCAGACAAGGCACCTGGGCCTGATGGCTTTAATGCGCAATTTTTAAAATCATGTTGGCAGATAATAAAGGAGGATATTTATCAGTTGTGCTTTGAATTCTATGAAGGACAACTGGATTTGGAGAGCATTAATATGGGTCATATCACTCTCATACCAAAAATTGGTGTTCCAGAGGGAATTAATGATTATAGACCAATCACACTTCTTAACTGTGTGCTCAAAATTGTAACCAAGTTGTTGGCCAACAGATTACAGAAAGTGGTCTTACAAATTGTACATCAAAACCAATATGGATTTCTTAAGGGGAGGAACATACAGGATTGTTTGGCATGGGCATATGAATTTTTGTACCAATGCCAGCAGTCCAAAAAAGAAATAATTCTCGTAAAACTAGATTTTGCAAAAGCTTTTGACACTATTGATCATTCTGCCATGATTAAAATTATGAAACAGATGGGATTTGATGACAAATGGCTTAATTGGATTCACATGATATTTTCCTCCGGAAAATCTGCAGTTTTACTTAATGGTGTTCCTGGCAGACAATTTCATTGCAGAAGGGGAGTTAGACAGGGAGACCCTCTATCTCCTCTCATCTTTGTGCTAGCTGCAGACCTTTTACAGTCTGCTATTAATAAGGCATTCCTTCAAGGTATCTTGAAGCTCCCTTTTCAGTCTGAATTCATCAAGGATTTTCCAGTGGTTCAGTATGCAGATGACACCTTAATAATTATGCAAGCTTGTTCTATTCAAATAGCTATAATGAAGGATATTCTCAATAAGTATGCCTCTTCAACTGGTTTGCAAATCAATTTCCATAAATCTTCTCTGGTGCCAATTAATCTCTCAGTAGGAAATGCTCAGAATATGGCTGCTCTATTTGGATGTATTGTTGCTATTATGCCATTTACTTATTTGGGATTGCCCCTGGGAACAACAAAACCTACAGTACAGGAGATGATGCCTCTCATAGCCAAACTTGAAAGAAGGGTCTCTGCTTCCTTTAATATGATCGTCATATAGTGGAAGAGTCTCTGTGGTAAATTCTTTGATCACATCTATAGCAACTTTCACTATGTGCTCTCTGAAGATTAATCCTAAGATTTTGGAGACTGTTGAAAAAATTAGAAGACATTGTTTATGGAACAAAAGAACAGAGGATGGGGAGAAATGTAACTCCCTAGCAGCCTGGGATATGGTTTGCAGACCTAAGAATAAAGGAGGCCTTGGAGTGCTAAATCTTAAAATTCAGAACCAAGGTTTGCTTTTGAAATACCTACATAAATTCTACAACAAGGTGGACACTCCATGGGTACATTTGATTTGGAATACTTATTACAAGGAGCATATCCCTCATAGCACTGCTCCATGTGGATCATTCTGGTGGAAGGAGGTATTCAAATTAACACCTATCTTTAGAGGAATTGCAACAGCCAAGATTGGAGATGGCACCTCTGTACTATTTTGGAAAGACTCATGGCTGCCACATATTAATAATGAGGAATTTCCAAGAGCTTTTTCTTATGCCATCAGGGAGGATTCTTCAGTTAAGGAATTTTTAAGCGCCACCAGTTTATCATACAACTTCCTCCTCCCACTATCTCCAGAAGCTATGAATGAACTAAGAATGCTCCAAACACAAACTCTGGATTTCACACTTACAGCAAATACTCATGATACCTGGAAATATGCCTGGGTGTCTGATTGTTACTCACCAAGAATGTATTATAAATACTTCTTCAGAGATATTACACCCCATTGTGCCTTCAAATGGATCTGGAAGTCCAAATGTACACCCAAGTTAAAATTCTTTGCATGGCTGGTGGTATCTGATAGGTTGAATACACGCAACATGCTTAAAAGACGACAGTATCACATCAACTCATCATATGACTTTGTACTTTGTGACAAAACACTAGAAGAAACAATTGAGCACTTACTCTTTCACTGTGAGTTTAGTACTTCTTGCTGGACTGAACTGAACTTCCACTGTCAACAAAGCGGTACAAGATTACAGATTATTGAGAAAGGGAAAGGACAATGGAAAAGCTTGATGTTCATGGAAATCTTCACTGTTGGAGCATGGTGCATATGGAAGGAAAGAAACGACGTGATATTCAACAACATAGCTCCGATGTTGCAATCCTGGAAGAGAAGGTTCAAAGAGATTTTCCCATTGTTAATTCATAGGTCCAAAAAGGAAATGCATTCCTTTATTCTTGACTTCTCAAACAATCTCTAGAAAAAAGTAGTCTTGCTTAACCTTTGCTTTTGGGGATACTATCCTCATCGATGTACAGTGTATGATGTAATCTGATACTTCTAAAGTAATACAAAAGGAAAACAGTAGGAGCCTTTCCTACTGTTAAAGTTTCAAAAAAAAAACTACGCAGTGCACTACAAAGCTGAGACATGTCATATGTTGACACTCACACAATTTGCACTTATGTGACGGTTAATCACTCCATCGATTGATCAAAATGCGGCGTCTGTTCCCCTTGACCAATGATGTTGTTAAAAAACCAGTGTCAACCATAGTTTATTCACATAAAATTCACAATATTTTAATTTTTAGATGGAATTTCTATGTTGACTTTTGGGAGTGGACCTACCGGGTACAGACCGCGATACTGCACGACCTCCAACATGGTATGCCAAGTGACTGCGTGCAGCAGCTCAGACATAAATATTTCAAACACATAATTCAAGCATTACATTTCAAATGCATAGTTCAAAAACATAATATCTGAAACAACATAGATCAAACACAAATCTAAACAACATAATTTTAAGAACATAGAACATAGTTTGAGCACGTTCATCCGACTAATTCTTTACCCACCTCATCAGGATTCGATGATGGGGATGCACTCCACCTTACAGATAGCAACATCTATTTCCGTCTCGCTCAAACTGAATTGAGTCTGTTCATACTCCTCAATAGAGATGATGTCAATCCAGTGATGCCTGGCGGCCTCAAGCTCCTCGGCCTCTCACATTCTCTTCTTCACCCACTTAGCATCTTGCTTCTCCTTGCGGCGGTAATAATCTACGACCCTGATCTTTCAAGCTTTCATCTTTATTGTATTCCTCCTCATTGACATGTCACTAGCTAGGATCTCTCTAAATCTTGAAGATCATGGGAGGAACACGCTACAAACGATGTCGGGTCAGATACCACACCACCAACATATGCATGGGTGGCGTGTTGTATGACTATGGCAAGCTTGCATCGCGGAGGCGAGCCAGAGGAGCAGAGCACAACCTACCGGTCTCATTGTCATTTGGGGTGAACGCCGTGAAATGGTGTCACCTCGCCAGATCGAGAGGGTGGGGCACCAACTTGGTCAACGTACCTCGCTGCTGAAAGGTGCTTGCTTGAGCTTGACACCCTTCCTTTGCATCGTCCCCACATGGCGGCGGCACTGACTTGCTCGCGGATGGCGACGGAGACTCATTCCAGGAGGCAGGGGACAGAGGAAGCGGCGCGAGCTCGACTAGTAGACACGAGCCCGCACGGATGAGGGTGAATGGCTTGTGGCGGTAAACTGTCGGGACAACGAATCCAAGGACAGGGCGCACGAATCTGATCGTGTGTTGGCTCGGTGAGTGGGACAAATAGCGGAAAATGGGTGAAATTTAAACTCCGCCATGTTTTGGGCATTTTGCGTAGGTTAAAAATTCTACCCGGCACAGAGCTAGCGGGCTGTTCTTTTGCATATACTCAATTCTTTTGGAACATCTGCTACATTTACTCCCCTGAAAGTCTAAGGCACCCGAATCTGTAGTACACAAAATGAAAATATGTTAGGCTGGTCTAATCTCTTGTTTGTATCGGTAGGATTTTGAAAAGGAATTCTCTTTTCAACCGAAGCATGTGAAACATCCCAAAAGTGTAACTGCGCTAATACGCATTTTTTCTTAATTAAACAAGTTTTCCATGTATGCTCGTCTATCTTTACTATTAAATGTGAGTTGGTCGTTTGACGCTCAACGCGTTTGATGGTCGTCATTAGAAGCATCTCGTCCGTCCAATCATCCCACCTTAACATCCAGCCCACCTAGACCATCCGATCGCTTTTTTGGTAACCAACCCAACCCCCGCTTGACAAAGAAATTCGGAACAAAATCCCAACCTTCCCTATACAGCCCGATCAGAAATAATTTGGGACATGATTCCCGGATGCAGATCATGTTGAATAATCCCATTATTACTCCCTCCCCTTCCGTGTGTTTCCCTAGATAAAGAAACATAATGGAGTATCATGAACAGATGGGGCAATGCGGCGTCTTGCTTCCGATCTGTGACTGGAGGAAGAGATGGAGGGGGATAGTAGGAGCTCGGCCATGGGGACGGGTTGGAGAGATGAAGTAGGCTCGATGGTGGGGCTCAGCGATGGCCGCTTCCGGCGGGATGGGCACGGACGAGAGGAGCTCTTGGCCGCGTCGGATCTGTCCGTCCATGTGAAGGGGCCGCCGTCCTGATCCCCTTGTGGAATGTGTCCCCTTCTCTCTATAAATTCATTTTCAATATGGATATGGATTGTGAACTGTGTTAGGATTTTCATCTGATTGTTACTTGTCTCCAGAACTTTCAGGTGAAGAAGAAGAGGAGGATCCTACATCGGGTGTTCTCCTTAAGGGTATGGACACGTCTGGCCTGTAGTTGAAATCCAGTTGGAAAATAATCTCCATGGTTATGAGTGCATCTCAGAATTTCTTATCTTCATGTACCATTGCAAATTTCTGTCTGGTTGACAATATCCCAAGCACAACAGGTTGTACATAGAATCGAGTATAATGTCAATGATGAAGAATTCAGGAATGTGTTATTATCCACAAATTAAAATGCATGTCTTATACATCTATTAATTATCTTGACACTAACACCACTACCATGTGAATAGTGATGCCTCTTATACAGGTGCAGTGCTATTCTTTCTGTATTATTAGGGAGCTATAACCAATCTTTCCTTTTCTGCTCATGATCAACTGTTAATATTGCCAACTCCTGCCAGATACCCTTTTTTCTTCAACAATAAGCATGTGAGCCTATTTTCTTCTCTAACCACCAGACTGTATCTTACTTTCAAGTTGATATATGTTGTGGAAAAGGTGCTATACCTTCCCTATCCAAATTTGACAAGAGACAGTGAGTCAATGCCTTGTAACATTTAACAGTTTGCTTTTGAGGTTCAATCATTTTTGTCACTGAGAGCATTATCTCGTAATAATGTTTTAACATCTGTTCATATCCAGCGACTGAGCAGGTAAATGATGTGCTTTAGGCACTAATATGATACATTATGCTTGGGTGGAATAATCGAAATAGACTGAAAGAGGGTGATCTTCTTATCTTGGCGTTCCATGCAGGGTAGTTTTCCAGACAATGGAAGAATAAAGCTAAACGGGATGTTGATAGGTGGACGCCACCGGATGAGGGTACCCTGAAGTTTAATTCGGGTGCAAGGCATGATATTGAAGTATTAACTCGCGGATTGAAAAACTCCAGAGAGGTACCTATTTGCATCCCAACATACAAGATTAAGATTCGTTCATTTATCTTTTAGGCGATAACCCTATCAAACTGCTTGTCTGCCATGCCGACCAAAGTACTTCTCATTAGATAAAGCACTTCAGCATGCAGATTAGTTTGGCTACATTGGCTTCTCTGTGCGAGTAGATCAATATCAGAACCCTCACTTAGACATTTTTTGGAATGGAGGTACCCATTCAGGAGGAATTGTAGTGGTTCCTGGCTTCCTCCAATAGTTACTTGAAGATATAAAAGCAGAGAGTCCACCCAGTGTTCCTTCAGTTATGTGTACTCTGCCATAACTTATAAGTTCTCATATATTTGAGTGCATAATTTTTTTAGCAACGTGCTATTTTTTTCTTGTATTTAATTAAGGGTGACCTTGAGTATGTGTGCTGTACAACTCTTGGCATATGTTACTAGCCATCAGAGATTTTAACGGAAGATCAATGTGCCTGTTTTCTCATACTTCAGACTGTTATCCTCTTGAATGAAGAAATAAACCATGTTCTGTTTTCTCAAAGCTGCTTGTGTAGACTGGCTGTTTAGAAAATAGTTATATTTTTATTCTCGTATTTTTTGGCATAGTTCTACACCTATTGATTAAGTATTTTTGTTTTGTTTTGCAGAACGTGATGAACTCAGAAAAGATATTAAGCCATTATGTATATAACAATTTTTGGTGCTATCGGACTGATTTTTGAGATAGACTGACAGCTCTGATTCTTAAAAAGCAAAGTCCAAGGCTGCTGGCGCTAAGCAAATAAATTAGCTCATGAAATGGGTGCATCTTGTAATGCTTAATTGCTAATTGCGCTATAGAGAAGGAGTATGATGTACCGGCACAAGTTGCCAGTGTTGTCCTGGGCTATTTGCTTAATGTTTCCAAATAAACCTTCAGGCTTTCTCTAAGAAAAACGTTCCAGGCTGCGTCCAGACCAATTTTATAGTAACCATGTCTCCTAATTACTTTTTTGCGCAAAAATATTTATTATTGCTGATTATCCTTGTTGTTATGCATATTTTCTTGGTACATTGTTTGATAAGGTCCGATTGTTTTTCTGGTAGGCAATCATAATTAAGATGGTTTTTACCTGCCAAAATTAGCAAATTCCGGCCAAGCAAATCGCAAATGATGATTTTTTTTTTTGCATTTTATTATGTACCTTTTTCGGAAGTACTATTTGTGATCTCTATCGTGACCGTCCATGATTTTACCTTAATTCAGGCATTCATTTATGTGCGCTGCATGATAAAGGAAAGGTGTAAAATGAACTTATGAGGAAAAACAGTATATAGCAAATCAGGAACTAGAAATTATTCCAATCTATATTTACTTGGAAACTAAAGGAACTGAATTTTAAGCACCTAAAGTCATGAGATAGACGGCTATAGTGTACGTTGCTTTTTTTTAAATTTCTTCACATGAAATATTCATGCTGATGACAAGTATTGTGGCACACCTGCTCAGGTACCATGAAACAATATCCAACGAGCATCAAGAATTGGAAATCGGTAAATAAAAAAATTTAGTCGGGTGTATACTCGTTATGAAAATATGAGGTACAATCTTGTGGATTTTTAGAATATCTCATGGCTACTTTTTACATATGTTTATAGCTGGTCATGGGCAGCTTGACCTTGGCCAAGTTTGCACGCTGGGATACGCAATTGACTTTTTTAGCGTAAATACGCAACACTGAAGATCGATTTGTGCCGCTCAGACTGGGCCAGACTTTTTCGGGCTTTGGGTCGGGCTTGGACCTAAATTCTTGGTTCGATGGTCGGGCTGGGCTCGGGCCTAGACTTTCAGCTTCAACCTTTTTAGCTCCGGTCCAACCCAAAAAAATCCTAGGTACAAATATGTTGCGAGTAAAGTAGGAGCCGTAGCAACGCACGGGCATTCAACTAGTTTAGTTACAAAGTGCAGTTGAAATAAAAAAAACACATTCAGAAAATATTTGCACGAAACGACAACTTTTATATAATTGTATTGAATTCACAGATATAACACCAAAAAGGAGCACAATGTGGAGGGAGATAACACCCAAAATGTATTTCCGTTTGGTGCCACCTACATAACAAGAGTTGCACTTGGCTCGCGATTAGCGACAAAAATATGGAACAAAGTATCTTCTGGCTCCTTTGTTTTCCTCCAATATATCAAAAAGCTATTGAAAAGATAGAGTTTCGGAAGAAAATAAAAGAGAAACGTGAAAGCTCTCAAGGAGGCATTCTCGTCCTGCGAAATCCACTTCTAGGTCTACATAGATTCATTTGTAGAAGGAAGTCTCGGGAAGTATATATATAACATTGCTACTCTAGAAGTGTGAGGTTGGCATGTTTATGTTATGCATCCGTTCTTGGGATTGCCCACGGGAAAAGAGCTCATGTAGAAACATCTTGCTTTGAGTTAGTTAGCGTTAACGTTCATTCAAGAACTGTAAATCTGCCACAACTCTACTCCCACACCGGCGGCCATCTTTACGGTGGCGTCTCGGAGTTGTTGGCAACGTGTGCTTGTCGATCCTTCAGATCGGCGGCTTGGTCTTCTCGTCGATCTTCGGATACGGCGAGATTAGTTTCTCGGCGTGTCGCTGACGTTCGTCGTTTTCTACGGCGGCGCCAGGGGCCGGGGCGAGATGGATGCTCTGGAGCGAGGATGTTGGCCCGGAGGTGGTGGGTCTGTCGCATTTCCCCGACTTCATCGGTGGGATGCGGTGGATCTTGGTTCAAGGAAGCACGGGGACGTCCCCCGGTCAACGTGCCACAGCGACATGTGTCTTGCTGCTCGCAGCGGGCCTGTTCATTGACTCACAAAGCCTATTTGGCGATGGTGCTTATTTGGATCTGGCAATGGTGGAGGTTCGGCGTCTCTTCTAACGTCTGTCTAGGCGGCGTTGGAGTTTGGCGGCGGCCGCTGGCTTCGGCGAGTGCAGGAAACCCTAAGAATGATTATGTATTTTTTCATTTTTTAGGGTTTTACTTGCAAAGTTTCCAGGACAACTGTTTTCTCCTGGTCTATCTTTCAGTTTCCACATTTGTGTGTTCATGTAACTTGATTTTCAATAATTGAAATATATGTGGTTGCTCTCAAAAAAAAAAAGAACTGTGAAACAAACTACGCAGTGCACTACAAAGCAGAGACATGTCATATGTTCCTAGCGAGTGACACTCACACGATTTGCATCTGTGTGACGGTTGATCAAAATCCGGTGCCTGTTTCCCTTGATCAATCTCCACTAATATAAAAAGAGCCAGAGAGTCCCATCCGATACATCTTAGCCGCACAATCAGAATATCCAATGGCTCACATTTCTCCCGTGTTTGACGGGGCAGACAACACCAGCACGCAAATTTACTCCAGTTCTCTTCTCCCTAACCCACTAACCCATTGTTCAGGAACAAACCGTTCACCCACGAACACACCAAATATCCCATCGTTGCCGCATTCCTCACGCCGTCGCCGCCCTACCGCGGCATCCCTCCCACGCTCCCTCCCACCGCCAACTCCCTCACTCCGAGAACTTCCTCTTGCACAAGAGGGCCGCTTCCGCAACTCCTGCGAGGCGCCGGGGAATCGAGGCCGCCCTCAACACCGGGGTCTAGAGGCCGCCCTCCACGCCGAGGAATCGAGCCTGACCTGCACGCCGGGGAAGCGCCGGGGACTCAAGGGCTCCCTCCACTACGGGGAAGCGTCGAGGAAGCCAGGCCGTCCTCCACGCCGGGAAGCGAGGCCGCCCTGAACCCCGGGACGCCGACGACACCTGCACGGTACTCCACAGCTTCCCTGTACTTTATTCATGTTCGGCGCCTTACTTGAACAATGCATCATTGCAGGGGAATTTGGCTTTCGTCAGATAATTGCAAGGAAATTTTGGTTTGAACCTTACTTTGTAAGCGTCTCTTGAGAGTTAACATCTGTAGTAAATGATCCAAACCACAATTCATTGTTATCTAAAGGATGTATTATGTACGTTGCTACAGATTCAAACCACAATTCATTTACCCAATGTTCTTTTTTAGGAATTACGGCAGGAGAAACTCCTACTGTTTAGTTTCTTATTTCAAATCGAAGCTTGGGTACAAGGTGTACACAGGGAGCTACATAGTTTTAACATTGCAAGTGACTCACAAAAGGACGCACCCAAAAGTAGTACTAAAAACAAACCAAGGCAGCCTGGAGGGCAGGAGTACCTAAATGACTAGCTTGCTTTTCTAAGAGATCAAGGCAACAGTGCTTTTTAAGTCCATCTTCTGGTTCTCTTTTATCCTGCACTTGGTTAGGTCTTGCGCAAGGATAACAGTTTCAGAGAAGAGAGATGGTGACCAGTTCTGTTTACCCATGGTAATCATTTTCTGAATTTCAATGAGTATTGATCAGAACTAATTTGTAGTGAATACATTCATACACTATATGCTCCGTTTCACTTCAGTTTTATTAAGTTGATGCCTAGAGAGATCAACATCTATTCCATCCTGATAATCAAAATTTTATAATGTGTTAGAAATTGCTGGATGAATCATGCTTCTCCTACTGTTTTTCATGTGTTAGAAGAAGCTGTAGGAAAGAATTATATATTTTCAATGTCATGTTCCCAACAAGTCGTTAAATACCACGTGTAATTATCTTCTGGAACAAAAATACCAGTGGTCAAGTGTGGTATGCCCCCGCTACTGACGATGAGACCAAGGCTGGAGCTAGCGCTGCCGAAGCTGACCAACGATGCTGATGCTGAATATTTTGTTGGCTGCCAAAGGGAGATCGGTGTTGTTGCCCCTGCCTAGGCTGGGGCTCCCAAATTGCAAATCTGGCTGTGAGGTATCATCTTGAAAGATGTGATTGCCTCTGATTTGTAGCCGTTAGTGTTCGTGTGACATTTCCGATATGTCGATCTATCTCTTAAAAAGTGATGTCAACAAGATGCTATGTACTTTCCGTTTTGTTTTAGAGCTTAGTCTTTGCAGTCCCTCAAGGCAATTATCTCTGTTGTTGATCCGCGGAGACACTGCCAAGGATGTACGCTGGGTCTTCCATGGCTCCATCTGTTCACACATCACACCTATCACTTTCCTCTTGAACACAAAAACAACCGGCGGTGAAGGACTATCATCGATATCCACGGTGATAGCTTGAGCCCTGTGGCCCCCACATTGGCTCCGCATTGGCTCTGTGTTGTCACACAACGCTACTTGGCCTACATGCGGTTGTTCCAATGGCAGCAGATAGGGCTGGCACGACCGCACGAGAAGCCCCAACAGGCTCATGGCAGGCCTAGATAGTTGAAATATTTTGTAGGTCTCCTGTTCAGATTTGTGGTTCAGTTAGTGATGCATCATATGTTTGTCTGCAGAATTATTCGACAAGCATTTTCGATGTACATAATATAACTGATTATATCATCAACTGTCTAAAGCACTACTTCATAAATTGGTTAAACCAGTAGCAAATTGTGTCAGATTAGTACCTACTACGTACTGCCTAGCATGAAATTCATACCTAATTAGCTTCTGGCTTGAATTTCGTTTTTCTGGAATTTTCCTCTTCTTTCAAGTGCATTGGCATTTCAAAACAAAATCAGAATGATTGGTGCTTACGTTTTTGGTCAGTGGCGACATGACATGTAGGAAGGGAGTGTCACGTCGGTACCGAAGAGGCCCAAGAGCCTCAGCGGCAACAACAAGGTCCTCACAAGATGAGGAACTACAGGCAGTTTCTGGAACTGGGGCAGTCCATTATCCTCCATATGTCCGCAGTTTTGTGTATGATTATGGGAACTGCGAGGATGATAATCACATGAAATATTTTGAGGCCGTCCCATTCAAAGCTCATTATACTCCAGCGATCCAGTTATTTTTTGTAAATTTGCAGTGTGAGTTAATAATTATTGTGCTCTTGTGAACAGAAGAGTTTCTGACCAAAGAGATACATGTTGGTGGAATGACACTGTGATTGTACGGCGACAAGATAATTCTTACATACCAAACGAGGTATTTTTCCAACCACACTTTGCTATGTCCAGATATATAACTTTCGAAAGAAATGCAGTTCTAAACTGCAGTTTGCTGATAAAGTTTGTGTTAGTGCATCTATGCTGACTGCTAAAAGCCTTATGCACATTCAATTTTCTATTTTGTAGTTGCAATTTTTTTACTTAAGAATTGGGTGCAGCTAGACAGTTGCCATGCTGTATTTGCTATTTATGAGGTTATTATTAATCACTGGGGGAAAAAATAATTAAGCTATAAGCAAACCTGAGCTGCATGGGTTAACCTCATAATATCCTGCTTAAATCTGACAAATAGTAGTAAATTAATATAGTAATATTAGGGCTTGGCAGAGATATAGAACCATTGGTTCTGATGTCTGACAACCAAATAAGTATTTCATGAGCTTCTTTGCATTGCTTGGATTATAGGATTTTGCTCCTTTTGATAAAAGAAGAAACTTCTTGAAATTACTATATGTGTCTTTATTGCTACATTAAATATATAAGTACATAAGAGGAGTGTCAGGCATCTTTACTATCATCAAAAAAAGTAAAAGGAATGATCTGCATTTGTACTGCAACATGTCAGGAACTTCCTGTGTTCATGGCTATTATATATTTATATGTTTGCACATGCCCGCAGTGTAGAATGAATTTCATGTGGCCAGTGCATCCATTTAGCACACAACTACAGAGGTGAGGTGTCATCTTCCTTTCATCTTCATAATGCTTGTTCCAGCAATATTATTGTATAACTCTTCATGTTCATTTGGCATCAGACTGAGAATATTATTTATGCAAATCATCCTCCTCTAAAGGTTCAACCTAGAAATACAGTTTGATTTAAAATGAGGAACATAAATTTATCAGAATCGTTGGCAGTATTAAATTGTGCCAAACCAATGTAAGTTCCATAGCTCATGATTGGTAAATATAGCAGATTTCAGACTTGGTGCCGATAAAGGTTCATAATGTAGGTGCATCTTATTTCTTAGTATATTTTTTCTATGTTAAGGCAGCCTTTTTCGAGGAAGGGAATTAAACCTGCATTTTGCATTAGTGTCATAATAATAGATGAGAAGGTAAATACCTCTCTGTTTTCTTTTATAAAAAGTTGTTACTTTTATGCAACTTATTTACTGATTGACAATTAAGAAATTGTATACTTTAAGCAACATTTTATTTGTAGTCTTTTATGAGATTGTGCTTGCAGCTTTCATGATTTTATTTGTAGAATGTAGGTATGACAAATTTTAGGCTGCAACAGATTCAGATCTGGTGCTGGCCTGCTGCTTCCACACTGCCTGAGGCTTGGCTCTAATGACGTGTTTGCTGCTCTTTTATATGCAAGTTTTTATTGATGGAGATGCAAAACTACAAGTGACTTTCAGAGTATTGTTGTTACTTCCTATAAGTACGTCTGTCCTGCGTGACATGTAACATTACATTTCTTGATAGTGTATGGAATAATTTGTTGTTGGTTCTGCTGAATCCAACAATTTCACAAGAAAAATTGGGCATTTCAGGCTGTTAATAAATTTCATACAATGCTCAAAAGTTTGTCTGCGTCTCACCGAATATTTGTAACTTAACTATCTTTTTGAATGGCATAGCTTGGTAGTTAAGCATGGTGCATTTTTTTCACAACATAATAAAGATGAGCCTGGTTGTTAGTTAAGAACTCTCTGGCGGCAGCACCACAATCCCTCCGCCGCAGGTATCAAGGTCGAGGAGGCCCAGGGTGGCAGCACCAAAGTCCCCCCCCCCCCCATCGTCGTTGTCGAGCTCGAAGTGGTCCAGGGCGGCACCGGCGCCGGCGCGTTGGGAGGGCCGGAATTAGGAGGCAGTCCCGGATGCCTACTCGGTCCTTGCTCATCGACTTGCCGGCGCGGGAGGAGGCCGGTGCTATGGAACCCTCCAATACGAGTTGGCTGTGGACACGGATCCGCTTGAGACATGGCCCGCACCTCTGCCTCCGCCTCCATCGAGCCTTGCGCTGGGTGGCCCCATGCCGAGCTCGAGCGGCTCCTACGGCTCTCTGGAGGCCGGAATCGACGAGGGGAGGGGACTGGGCAGTGATACATGGGATAGGGGAGCAGGACCCGACCGCGCGGCAGGGAAAGGCGGCGATACAGGGGATTAGGGGAGCAGGACCCGACAGGGCAGCGGTGAAGCAGGTGAGAGGGCGGCGGGCCGATGGGAGGGATGTAGGAGTGAGAAAGAAAGGGGAGTGAACCGGCTGTGTGTGTGTGGGCAGTGTATGTGGGCAGTGCTGAGTTTATCCATACAAGTCGCCTTTGTGTTTTATTAACGCTAAGTGAGATTTGTTTACAGCTACAATATATAACTCCCTCCCTTTTAAATTAAAATTTCATATTCCAAATTAACAAATTTGGGTCAATTAATTTAAAACAGAGAAAGTATAAAAAGTAGTATTGTTTTTATTGGATAATATTAAATTTTGTATCAGTATCACCAAAACATTGTAATCATCATTGGATAATATTATATGGTAACAAATTTTATGTGAAGATATGTTTGGATCTCATGTCACATTTGCTTCTCACACGGTAAGGCATTAGGCACATTTAAAGTGGCTCGGTAGCTAAAAAATAAATATGATTTGAAATAAAAAAATATTGTTGATTATAACACGTGCGTGGCACGTGCATCTTTACTAGTTCTGTTATTAAAAACACAGTGTCAGTCTGCCGAGGAGCATTTTTCTCATTAAAATTCTAAATATTTTTTCTCAATTTTTAGATGGGATTTTTATATTTTTGAGCGTGGGGAACCGGTTGGCGGCGCATGGTGAATGTCCGCCGAGGACCCACCACGGAAGCACGCCGCGTGCGGCGGCCGGCGGACAGCACCGGGGGTACCCTAGCCAAATCTACCACCTGGGGGCGGCGAGGTCGAGGGCGGGGAACATATGCAGGCACTCGCCGGTCACCAGCCCAGCGGACGGTTGCTGCGGCGCAGGACGGCGACCCCCGACGGCACCGCCGCGTGTTTGCCATACGGTGAGAAATCCGGTACTTCTACCTCGTATAATCAAAGATCTGAATTACTAATCTAGGGAGATAAGATGCGAATTCAAACATCCCTAAAATAAGAACGTAAATCTAAAGAAAAATCCTTCTAGATCAATTCAAACAACTTCCAACTGGCTGATCTGTAACCGATGACCTACTTGGCTACTTCTGAAAAGAGACAGAAGCTAGTATGAAAGAATACATTGCAGATCAAATTATCTTCCCACTTCACAGTATAAGTTCCCACATGTTCACAAAGATTGCTCTACTATAAATAAGACTGCCAAGCAAAGATAAGTTTTAGTACAGGAAATTGCTGCTTGCTAAGTACACTCTGGAAATGCACGA
This sequence comes from Lolium rigidum, assembly GCF_022539505.1. Lineage (NCBI taxonomy): Eukaryota > Viridiplantae > Streptophyta > Magnoliopsida > Poales > Poaceae > Lolium > Lolium rigidum. The sequence continues at coordinate 53,424,245 of NC_061512.1, read as the reverse complement.
ATGCAGCATATACCAAATCCTCCAGTGGCAGATAACTTCAGTTGAATTGAACCGGCCTCTAAAAAAGAGAAGCAAGCAACAAGTATACCATTCAACTGCAAATCTAAAAGAAAACCATAACCTCCAGCACAGCTCACCACATATAAAACTGAAATTGATCCATCTTAATCTGATAGTACTTGCATAGGTTCAAAGAAATAGTGCGATAACAGATAATACTGGGGGCTTGGACATAGTCATGATCCTGTAAGCTTGCCAAAATCGAAGAGGACACACCCCCCATCACAAAGCTTACATAATCATGACTATCAAGCATCTATGACAAGGCATTTCTAAGCAAAAAAACCGAAGGGAGCGGAAAAAGAGCACTCCTCCAAACATGGCCCATATTAGGCCATCATCCCACAATCTCGGAAAATCGAAGGAGACGGGATCGATCTCTCCTTCAGATTGTGGGATTGCCTGCCTTATTCTATGTATTAGAGTAGTCTTCGGTATCACGACTGTATTAAGGAGATAAGCCTTGTCAACCAAACTTGAAGTGCTCAATCATGCCGTCGCAGACTGTGCAGTTCTTGAGCAGTGTCACTGAAGCAAGGAGGCAGCCTCGGCAAGCGATGGTGTGCATACAGGGAGAGCATTTCACAATTGCATCGGCTCCACTGCACACAACCATCAACTGGCACTTTTGATCTGAGGCGTGCTCCGTAACTCCCTGCATGTTCAGCAATTGATCAGGCAAAATGAATCCAGATGTAGTGGAAAAACAGTGTGAGAGGAAATTTCTACTGTTTTGAGAATACATGTTATCACCTGTCGGCATTTTGTGTCCAGCGTCGGGGAAGACTTGACTCCACTTACAGCAGTGCCGCAGGTCATGCATGCCCTGACATTGCACCTCATCATGCAGGCAACACATATCTTATGAAGGCATGGGACAAGCTCCATCGCGGCTTCACAGGAGCGACATATGATGCAGTAATCACTCTTGGGATGTGGTGTCTGCAGTGGGAAAACTGTATTAGTTACAAATGATACTAGAGGCTTAACTAAGGTGACGACCAATGTAACTCACAAGAAGGGTGCACTTACTAGGTACATGTCCCACTGGGATTGGAAGAATGAGAATTTCATTTCAGTCTTGCGGCTGCTTGGAGTTACTGCTGCCCTTTCAACTGGATGATCAACAAAGCATGTTGTAGGTCTGGATTCAATCAACTCAAGCTTCCTTGCAAGTCCAGTCTCAAGCAAATCAGGATTCCTAGGTCTGGACTCAACCAAGTCAAGCTTCCTTGCCGCTACAGGCTCAACCAAATCAAGCTTCGTAGGAGTTCCAGGCTCAACCAAATCAAGCTTCCTTATTGGTGCAGACTCAGCTAAATCAGGCTTCCTTGATGCCCCTGTTTCAGCTTTTCCAGGAAGACGTCCAGACTCAACCAAATCATGCTTCCTTGATGGTCCTTGTTCATTTCTTTGAGGAACAGGTCCACAAACAATCAAATCAGGCTTTCTTGTAGGTAGGTTGATCAAATTAAGCTTTGTTGTACTGACAGTAATCTCATCAAGTAAGCTACCATTGGAGGTGGAATCACTATCCCGCGGGCTTTCAGCATTGCTTCTGCTGTACTCATCATCATGCTGGCTCTGAACATTACTCTCACTGGACACATCACCATGCTGGCCGTCAGTATTATGAGAGTCATCAGTGATATTGGGAGAAAGTGGTGATCTTGGAGACTGATGATCTGACACTGATTCTGGGAGCTCGTCATGATCAAAGGAGTACGGCTCTAGCAAGGGTACATACTTTGGTCGTGAGACCGGTGGCAGAAGGACCATGTGTGTTGCAGGGCCTTTTCCTACAGGGGCTACACGCATCCTGCAGATGCCAGGGAGGGAGCGCATGAAATCACTTAGCTTAGGATAACCAAGTGCTGCATGATCAAGCTCCATTCTGCAAATTGATCTGAAATCAGTCTTCACAGAGCATAATGGGTACCTCTCTCCATACCGTTCGGCTGCTTCCACAAGAAATCCTGGCAACCACTTCCTGAATATGAAGAACCAAGATGGGAGGCACTTCTCTGGCAGTGGCCGCCGCTTACCAATGTAATATTGCTCATCTGCTAGTTCATCCTCCATCTCACTATAAGTTCCTCTTGGGGACTCACGGACACTGTGCCTTAAAGAAGTCCCTCTTTGGAGTTCAGGCAAGAATGGTCTAGCAACAGCATCCTTTATCTCCACTCTCCTCCCAAGCATATAGACATGATGAGCTTCCTTTGCTCTCATCATATCCTTCTCTCTCTGGAATTTTACAAAGCCAAAGCCCCGGGACTGTATCTGGTTATCCATCTTCAGCAAAATGACGATTGCTTCCTCCACAGGTCCAAATTCAGCGGCGAAGAATTTGCTAAGGTATGCTGTCAGAAAAAAAAAAGCCAGAGGAAGTGTTAAAAGCATATCAATGTTTACTGTGTTGAAGATAAGTTGTTCAGGATTTCTGAGGCTATACCATTATCTACAGAAGGTGGGAGGCCCCCAACAAAGATTTTGCGAGTGTAGTCATGCTTCTCCCAATGATCATTATGCTATAAACAAACTGTCTTGTAAGAAACAGACCATGTGAAGAAATAGTTGCTTGGTACTATAGATAGAGGATGTCTAGATTACCCGAGATAACTTAGGACCTTGTTTTGTAGCACTCTGGCTCTTACTTTTGCTGGTCCGGAAGTCCCGGTGACCAGATGCCTTTGTAGTGGTATAGCTGCAACGGTATTCAAAGTTACATTGTAATTTTAACTTCAGATAAGAAGCACATTTCATGTAATCATGTAACATATACAAGAAATACCTTTCATAAGAATCATCATTTTCATAATAATTGAAATCATCATCCAGTAGCTCTTTGCGCCTTTCCTTTTTCATCGCGCGGTTCTTTTCCAGTGAGCCATTGTTCACTGAAAATAACATATTTCTGTTAGACATGCACGTTGCTGAATATCCACTATTGACTATTCTAGAGTAAAACCAAGGGTATCTAACAGTCTTCATGTTAATCTAAATAATCAAATTCCCCCAGTGTATTGAAACAGATAAACAAACAAACAGAACAGAATGTGATCTTATACAAGGACATGTGCTTAGGTTGAAGTCACAAATGAGGGGCAATCAAGCACTTTAATTCTGTAAAACATGTCCTTTTGTAAAGTCAGTCAAGTTCTTAAATATCACAGAAAATTATCTTACATGGTGCCACATTTGCAGAGTTGAGAACAAAACGCATGTCCTGGGATGTTGCGACGTCTATTGGTCTTTGTTTTCTGTTCAGCAACAAAGAATCGCATTACAGTAAAAAATTCTATCAAGTCATTGGATCCATGAATTCTTCAAGAAATATTACTCACCGTAGGTTCTGGGCTTTGGGGTTAGCCCCAGACCGCAGAAGAAGCTGTACACAGCTCAAAGAACCATTCTTCACTGCAAGGAATAATGGGGTTTCCTTGGTCTTGGAAGGTATATCAACGCAATCTTGTGCATGAAGCAGAAGTGACTTATAGAGCAACGAAACAACAGTACCAATCAGTCACAGTGGTAGTGCACTAGTATTAAGTACTAGGAAAGGAAGTAACAAAAGGCTACCTGAAGAGCCTTGTAATTTCCCTTTGCTGCAGCGCTGTGCACTGGTGTGAGACCGAGTTTGTTACCCTGGAAAACTCTGGCACCACTCTTCAGCAGGAGCCACACAATCCTGGACAAAGACAGAAAAATAGTAAGGATCATTTGGAAATAGTATCAACAGATATCTTACAATTCATCTGTTAATGGAGCAGAATTTCTTTAAAGAGGCACCTTGGCTCCTGTGTGCTTGAGCTACTACTAATGCACCAGTGAAGTGCTGTGTTTCCTTCCGGGTCGGTTTCATTGACATCAACATCCCCCATAAGAAGCATCTTTGTGACACTCATATCTCCAACCTACACAAAGAAGATTCGTAGTAAGTTTTTCTACAGATAAGTTGCACCTTTACAAACTACACCTTGTTAGGCATAGCATGATTAAAGTGAGCTTTCATCAGACATGCTTTTTGAAAATAAAAGCAGAGGGTGTAGATCTTAATCTACAAAGAGTATTTAGAGGTATATGATATTCGTAATAACTTATTCCGTGTATTTCCCAAAGTAAGGTGTAGACCTGAAATTAGACACTGTATACCAAAACTCCATGGCAGCCATAGTAACTCATTTCATGTCCAATGCAAACACAGGTGTTGGTTTAAAAGGAATACATAGGCATAGACCTCGAACTACAGGTACTGAATACTCAAACACAGGTGTCATAGAAACTCATTTCATGTAATGCTATCATGTGTTGCAGAGTTCGAAAATATATGTGGCATAAAATTGTTAACTAACATGATCATCAGTACCTTGGCAGCCCTAAGTAGAGGGGGCAAGGTTCTCCTGTCAATGTTTAGGTCCCTCCATGACGAGGCCCCGAATTGGTTAAGTAGCTGAATCTCACAGAGTAATGCTTTCCTCCTTTCATTACCATCTCTAGCTGAAGCATCTCCAATTGACAGAACCTCGTCCACGACAGAGTTGTAAATTGACCTCTTTGTCCTGACTCCTTCTATCACCACGCTCACCGTGGCCGATATCTTGTTTTCAGCTACCAGAAGCAGCATGGCCAGTGCAGCGACACGCCCCTCCATGGCGTATCTGTAAGCTACCTCCCCAACCTCTCTGGTTTTCTCTGCCAGAAGCCTCACTGCCTTTAGGTCCTACACAAACAAGAAATTTGACAGTTTTGCATGAGTGATGCATCCAATGCCAACAAGGTATGAATGAAACTGTGGTTGAGTCTACTAATGATGGGAACCTTTTGTTGCAGAGAAGCCAGGAGGTCATCGAGTGAGTTGTCCAGTGACCAATCAACTTGCACCCTGAAGAGAAAGCATTGCATGAACAGGTTAATTCAAGCCAACTTGAGAATGGTTTCAATCAAAATTCACTATGACTAGCAAATAGTTGTTGCAATTGATGCCATTGACACACCTTCTGCTCATCAGGGCGACCTCGAGCGCGATAAGGGGCCTGCCATCGACCACCCTCAAGTCGGTCCTGGCATTCCTGGAGAGGAGCAGCTGAATGCACCTCGCCGAATGCGTCTCGGCGGCGATGTGCAGTGGCGTCCGCATCAGCTGGTCCCTCGCGTCGACGGGGGCCGCGGTGATCCCGTGGCCTCCATCGAGGAGGAGCCTCACGCACTCCACGGCGTCGTGCCTGCAGGCGAGGTGGAGGAGCCTGGTGGACATCTCCTGGTCAAGGATCCTCGAGGCTTCAGAGCCCTTGCGGAGCCTCCCCAGCGCCTCGTTCCTGAAGCTCTCGACCGCCGAGAGGAGCAGAGCGGTGTCGTCGTCTGCCACGGCGCGGGAGATGCCGTTGTCTCGCCCCATCTTGTCCGCCCCGCCCGCGCCGGCTTCCTCACTTGAACTCTGCACATTGCAAAAATTGGAATTAAAATTTCAATCAGCAAAACTTGTCTCAACAGAGGTCGCAAATTAGCTGCAGTACAGTACCCAAACAACCAAAGGAACTTCTTCTTTTGACAACCAATATTTCCTCAAGATATAAGGAAAATAGCTTCAATACTGTTGCCAAGTCATAATTCTACAAAATGCTGCTCTAGCATTGGCAAAATTTTGTTTCAACAGAGTGGACTAAACTTGCTGCAATACGATGCTGGAGTAGTACCCAGGGAACTCCATCACTTGGTTCTCACAACGAAAAAAGCTAGTACCACAGAAAAAACGAGCAAAGTCTAAATGCTGCAAAATCTAGTTGTAGCATTGGCAACCAGACGCACCGGTTCAAACATGGCAAGATAACACAGCCGAGAAAAGAAAAACTAGTACTACAAAAACGAGCAAAGTGATCTAGATGCTGCAAAATCTAGTTGCAGCATTGGCACTGGGCAGAACCGACGGCAACATGACAAGATAACACAGCCGAGAAAAGAAGAGACACACAAAATGGGCTCCATATTTTGGACAACGCAGCAAGCCAAGACGACATCGTAGCAAAATTGGGCAAAGTCTACTAAATGCTGCAAAATGTGGTTCTAGCATTAACTGGCAACCAAACGTGCAAGGAAGAGCCTAGATCGAGCAGCATGATCGGTAAGAAAGCACTACCAAGGAAGGCACACGGAGATGGACAATGCAGCCAAGGCAAGCATGAGCGGAGCCAGTGCGCAGCGTCGGAGCGCAGTGACACGAAACTGGAAACTCTCCGTGGAGAAAGGCAGGGCGCGTACGTAGGAACAAGCAGGTGGCGACGAATTAAGCGGTTCGGACAGGCGCGAGTGCAGTCTAACTCCACTGTTGGTTCACAGGAGCAACGTCGCGTGAGGGCATCACGGGCAGGCAGGATCGGCCTCCGCAGAGAGAGTGAGTGTGGAGGAGGAGCACGGCGACCGGAGAGGAAGCTAGGAAAAGGATCTGTGCGCGCGAATCAAACCAAAAGCGATCGGGGATGGATGCGAAAGGCGTCCTCCCGTCCGGTTGTGGTCGGAAGCGTGGAATCTCTCCCACCGCGCGCCGGCCGGCAGAAGCAAGCAAGCAATCCGGCGTCTCGTCAAATCGAACCAAAAGCAAAGCCAAGGGTTGGAACAAAGTTGGGCTCGTGAACATGCGTTTTGCTGATCCGGTGTAGAAACCCCTGTTGACCAAAACCACAGACCTAAGCAAGCAACACCCAGTTTAGGCAAACAGCGCGTGCGCATGTGATTGATGGAAGGAGGAGGAACAAAATTAACCGCCGCGCTTTGGGACGAATCGGTGAGAAACTTGAGCGTTGGTAGGATAGATCAAAAGGAACGGAACCACTAACAGATGAAATCTAACAAACTCCAGCGAAACCAGCAAAAGGCTTGTGAGAATGGTAACTAGTGCGCGCGCTTGATGATCCATCCGAAGAAAGTGAGGAAAATCTCTGTAGTAAAATCGCACGAAACGATCGACCACCAAAGCCGAATCGCAGAACGCGAGCAGGCGACCAAAGGCATGGATCGATGAATCCGACCAAAATCCGCAGGAAACCTGCACGCACGCGAACCCCCAACTAAACACCAACTAAATCATCTAGGTTGATCAGAACCCCAGCTGCAGATGATCTAAAACCCCAACCGCGGAATCCCTAGCCAAAATCACCAAGACGGAACGCGCGCCTCCCTCTCGCTTCGGCGGGCGACTGGCTGCCTCTTCACCGTATGAAACGCCACACTCGCGAGGACGAGGTCGTCGGAAAATCCAACCAAAAGCGCAGGCAAACTAGGCAAACCGCGGCGGAAACGACACCCCGGAAGCCATTCTTCCCCACCCAGGCACCGCGAGAAATCGAGCGAACACCCAAAAAAGCAAAGCACACGCACGCACGCGCGGAGAGGAGACGAACACAGCAATGCTCATGGCGCAGGGAGGGCGTAAGCGAGCTCACCTCTCCCATGGTTCCGCTCCCGGAAACCTCGCACCGGAGCGCGCCTCCTCCGGGGAAACCTCCCTCCCTCTCTCTCCCTTGTCGCTCTCCCTCGCTCGCTACCAGAGTAGTGCTCTGCTAGTGCTACCCCTGTGGCTTGGCTCGCTCGCTTGAGCTCTCTATGTAATGTAGCACTCCTCCCCTGCGTCTGGAGCGGTCGAGCAGCACCGACCACGCACGGCGAGACGAGGCGAGGCTCGGCCAAAACTGAAAACTGGAAAAGCAGGAGCAGGAGCAGGGCAGCTCTTATCCTGCCTGCGCCCTGCGCTAGCTTTTCTCTCCCTGTCTGTGGTCTCTCCCTGTCTCTTCTCTCTCTTTCTCTCTGTGTGTTCCCACCCACTGCTGACCCACCGTTCACAGCTTTGGTTGGCGCTGGCCCCCACTGCTGTACAAAAGCTCGGCCTTTTTGCCGTTCCCGGCGTCGAGGCCGGTGCGCGCGGGCACGGCAAGGGCGCGCGTCGTAGCACGGAAACGGAAACGCCGCGTCGGAACCACCCCGTGCGACGCGTGGCGGGCCGGCCCCGTCCGATCCGAGGCCCCTGGAAGCTGCCCGGAAGCCGGGGCTGCGATCGCGACGTCCTCCGGGAGAGAGAGGGGTAGTGTGGGGAGAGATGGGTGGTAGGTGGGGCCAGGCTGATTCTGGTTCGCTTTGGGTTGGTCTTGTCGCCACCCGGCTGCGCGCGGCGGCCTGCCATGTGTCAGCGGCCAGGGGACAGCCTCTGCCGCGGCTGAAACCGCTGCTGCTGCAGCGAGCCAGGCCCGCAGGTGTGGGGACGATCGTCGTCGGAGAAGACGGAGACGGACGGGCGCTCCCTCTCTCCTCGCTCCTCGCTACTCGGGGGAGACACTCTTTCGCTCGCTGCCATGTGGGGTCTGGGCTGGCGTGGCCCGCATGTCACCGTGTGGCTGTACTAGGGTTTGGTGGGGGAGGGCGTGTCCCGTGCTACTCCTGTAGTCCTGTGCGTGGGGGACGATCGAGTACAGTCGGGTGGGGACCACACCTCACGCGCATGAGCGTATCTTCCTCGGGCCACGCGAGGAGGCGAGGCAGTTGGCCGGTCGGGACGGAGGCGAGACCGGACCGGACCGGAGTCAATCCAGGACGGAATGGAATGGAATGGAATGGTGGAGTAGCCACGCACGCACGTGAACGAGTAGTACGTGCTTGCTTCCCATTATTGTTCGCCTGATTTGATGATTCCTCCATCCATAAATGCTCGGCCGGGCAGGGCATACGCACACGTTGGATTTGGTGGATGGGACTTGGCTGCAACTTGCGCCCGGAACGGATCTCCCCGTTCCAACTCGCCACGTACGGACTTGCTACTGCATGCTGGGTTTGGTTCGGTTCCGTGCAGGTCGGTGCACGCACGCGCTTTCCTTCCCTGGATGATTCAACTAGCTACGCATGTTACAAAGTCAACTATCTAGCTACTCTCGTTTCTTACATAGTGTGGTCGCCAGTTCTAAACCAACACAAAACATGCATACGCTAGATGCATGCCTACGAGTACCACCCCCTCATCGTATTGTGCCCCGCTACGAATGACGTGGCGGTAAAACAAACCTCATTGATGTGTGATCAGGCCAATTTTACACGCTTCTTTTTTTAAAAAAAAAGTGTTCCTGCTTTATCATTTTATGTAGTAGTATACCGAACTAATTTACGCATTCTACTTGGAATCTAATCGCCCCTCATGTTACGTTATATTAGGACGTACATCTCTAGCAGATGATCCCGTATAACAGTGACGGATGCGTCAGAGCTATACCATACGGGGTGCCAAATTAAATGCTCATAGTATACGCATCATGTATATAACTGTTTATGACACTTGCGATGTGCATCTTTCAGGTGGTGCCATGGTTCACTAGGTCGGCCCTTGCCACGTCCTATTTTTTAACATGGAAGTATATGACCAACGGTCGGCTCAGCCGTGATCAAAGGTAGAAAGATAAATGGATCATGGATCGATCCGACGCGCGCGACCGCCATGCCTAGCTTTTCGTTCTACGCACGGTGAGTAGCACGGGATGAGGGCGGAGGTGACAGTCTCTGCTCTGCTCGCTAGCTGCCGTTGCCTGCCTGCCGCGGTACGTACGTAGGATTCGCAGCCGCAGTCGCTGAAGCCCATCCGTGTACGAACCGGCGTGGCTGTGGGAAGCGGATAGCTAGCTTGGAGCAGATCGTTGTTGGAGACCGTGCGGATCAACATGATTCATGACCATATGGCGAAAGCATGTCACGCTGGTGCACTTGGCAGTTGTCACTTTCTCTCACGGAGGAGACCATGCATGCATGAATCATTGTTCATTCAAACGCAAAGAAGAGGATCATGCCAACGGGACGCCATTGTTTTCCTATCCGCCACCACAGGCTCCACGGAAAACTCCCCATCTTCAGCCCATCATCGCCATCAACAAAACCAATCCCATTTTAACCTATTGTTGCCTCAAAAAAAACTTTCATTATCCATGCATACTACAGAATTCTTGATAACCATTTCAGTCTCATATAGTAGTATCTATCTAATCACATAACCTACCAAAAATAAAGATGTATATTGAACACACAAGAAAATAGTGAAAAGGGGTTGTTCTTACCTTTCTGGCATTTAGTGTCGAGTGTCATTCCGGCAGCTGGAGGTGGTGCAATGTCGGCGTGAGAGGCGAAGTGGACAGGTGATCTATCGTCGAGGCTTCTCATGGAGGCAGCGGCAAGGAAGGGCTAGCGGGATCCCCTTCATCGATGTGGGGGGAAACATTTCTATGGTGGTTGGGATTTCCGAGTTCGAGAATTTTGGCTTTTGGGAGGAGCAGTACGAAGAAGGGGAGGGCTCTCATTCCCCCTCCTCTCTCTCTCTCTCCTCACCCCGTCTGTGAGAGCTCCTCGGCCTTCTCAAGCCTCTCTCTCCCTCCTCTCTGGCAGCTCGACCAGCCGGAGACGACGGGGGAGAGGGGCTCGGCCCCCACTGTACAGTTTTAGGACTAGTTGTTTAGGATCTACCCATGTGGACATTGGCGACATGCCATGGGGATTCAGGTAGCTGAGGTGTTCGAGCTCCTCATGGTGGCGGTTGAGGTGTTGTGCTTGCTCCTGGTGCTCCGGTGGAAGGAGCCGGAGGAGTACACGACGGCGCCAAGATCCTCTACAATAAAGCTCGATATGAGCTCTGTAGATCCGGGAGAAGAGGTCGATTCGCTTCCTCTGCTTCGCCATCGAGGTGATGGTCGCGGAGGAACGCTTTGATCTGTTCTTCTTTGCAGATCTGCAGAGCTGTGGAGTTCGAAGATTGTGGTTTCTACCACTGCATCTCTCTGGTGAGTTCTTCATTGGGGGACCAAAGTCGGCTTTGCTGCCTCGCCCCCAAATTCCATGGTCGACAGGTGGCCCTCGTCCAGGAGTTCAACCTCCTCTGGAGGCTCTCTTCAACTTCGCGCTGGAACTCGCCATGGCTTCTTTTCCAAGTGGTTCGTCCCCAAAGAAGTTGAGATGTCCGGCGCGGTTGAGTTCTCGTCGGAATGGAGAGCACATCGAGCTAATCCCTCTCTGATGTCAGTGCTTTGCACTTGGAGGTCGCCGGCGTGTGGTGGAGTTGGTGCCCAAGCACTGGATTTCTTTTCTCATTTTGTTGCTATGGTCCTTTTTGAAAATTTCGTGGCATGTACTTCAAATACTAGGTTTTCCAGGGCAGTAGAAGAAAAGGGCAACGATGTAATTTCTGTACACATCGCTAGTAATGAATCTTCGAGGCCTTTCGAGGCCATCTCTGTTCAAAAAAATACGAAGAAGGAGCTGGTGGTGTTTTTTCTCCCCTCTCCATTTTATTTAGCCGTTTTGGAAGCATAAGCAGTTTTTAGGATTTGTGACTCATTTTGCCAGGAGAGCAACTTATAGAGGAGACGTGTGGCCTTATAGAGGGCGCCGGCTTAAGAGCAACTTACTAGGTTTTCCAGGGCAGTAGAAGAAAAGGGCAACGAATAATATGAGGACCGATATTAGGGAAGGAAGGGAGACGTACCAGCCTGATCGTTATATGCTACGCGAATGACGCAGCAAGCAGTAAAACCAGGATTGCTGATGGGTGATCAGGCCATTTTCCAGGGCCGGCCCATAAGGGGGGCAAAGGGGCGACCGCCCCGGGCCCTCGCGAGGTAGGGGCCCCGGCCCAGGTAGTTCTTCACTATGAGAATATTTCTATATTGCAATAACAAGTCTAAAAAATAAGAGAGAAGTGAAATTAGAAGAAGAGAAAGATGGCCCGTGACCACCACGTATGTATCTAGCACTGAGGGATCGGTACTAGTACTAAAAATCTATATGATTGATAAGCTCCCATGATTCGTTTGTAGTCTGTACTCAAAGTTGTCAACTCATCTTCTCCGTAGCTACCCAAACTTCTCCAAGTTTAGATAATAGTGCTGTCAGCCCCAATTTTGAGCTCATTGCTGCCATTAATGAAGACAAACGACAATATTTTGTTCCCCAATAATTTCTCTTCCCATTCTCAAAGTTCTAGTCATTTTAGGCATCACCGCATCAGAGATGGTACGTCTCCCTTCCTTCCCTAATATCGGTCCTCATATTATTCGTTGTTAATTAGCATGGATCCCTGGCGTTGACCGCTCCATATTTCCAATTATGCTTTATATAGGTTTGTCAGTTCTTCACGTTTCACCGAATCTCATAGTGTTAAGCATATTAGGAGAAGTGAAGAGGGTGTGGCGAATGAGCGAGCAATGTTATAGCTTCAAGGGCCCTTTTTTATTGTCCCGCCCCAGGGCCCTAAATATGTTTGGACCGGCCCTGCCATTTTCTATATGCTTATTTTTGTATTGTAAAAAAAAATTGATGCCTTATCATTTTATGTAGTATGATGGACTAACTCACACATTCTTCACAACGATTTGATCTCTTCCTATACCCACTCCGTCCCGTAAAAAATGTCGACATTCGCCAATGAGGCCCATCCTTCACGCTGGGAGAGGCCACTACAGTCTACAGTACCCATGGTGATATTGTACGAGACGTTCGCCCACTCACACTGGTAGGTGAGGTCCGCACTGCAGTGTCCTGGTAAAAGACAATCAGGGCGTTTCCAGGGACGCATGGACTAGCCCGCGTGGCTGTGGGCATTGGCCGATTGGGAACGGGTGTTTCGGGTGGGGTCAGCGCTAGTAGGTACTAGCAGATCATTGTCGGAAACCGTGCGGATCAACATGATCACAACCGTAACGACTGCATGTCGCCTTGGTGGGTTGGCAATTGGCACTGCACGGACGAGACCATCATGACCGGCCTGGTGAATGCATGCATGGACGAAGGGAATTCGACTACTCCTGTAACTTAGCGACCGATCATGTTTCGGCAGTACTAGCTTTTTTTTTTTTTTTTTTTTTTTTGAGAATACGGCAGTACTAGCTTGCTTTAACACAATAACACGTCCGTTTCGATCGGCCGGTTGAAACAGCTAGCCACATGGATGCATGATTTTACATACTCTCGTCTTGCCAAAGGAAGAAAGTAAAAAACCGAGAGTGACCAAGGAGAGTGAGTCCATGATGACAATCAACTTGTGCATGCATCATCCATGTCTTAAATTTATTCACTTCATGTCCATTCTCAACCGTGATAGATCTGTACGTACAACAAGGTAATATAAGTGATTTTTTTTCCAGTTACACATTTCTGATAGAAAAGTGCAATTGCATTTTTTTAATTTAATAGAAAAGTGCAACTCAAAATCACTTTGTTGTAAGTGATTTAAACTTAAAAAAATCTCAATTGACTGAGACATAGGAAAACTGTAACATAATTGTTGGAGGCTTCGTTGAAACCGGAACCTTACAGGGAAAAAACAAACCTTGAATTTATAGTTCAAACTTAAAAATAAATCTAGGAAATAGCTGAATTCTTCTGAGGCCCAAAACGTGGGCGAGCTCATGACCAAAAAACGCGAGGAATCTGAACATGTCCTCACGAAACCTCTCAACTAAACTTGGCAAACCCAAAATTAAACCTCTCAAAACCCCAACCTAGAAACCCTACCCAAAACGAAGAACAATTTATCTCAACCAATTAGGGACGCACTACGTAGCCAAAACCGAAACTGCAAAAGGCACCACATCACAACTTATCATGGGTGAAAACGACAAAAATAATCATTTTCCCAAACTTAAGTAAAAACATAAACCTCCAATAAAACTATTTTAAAAAATAACCCTTTTCAGTAGCACCAACTTCAAAAGCTTTTGGCCGTGAAAACTTTTGGCCTTGGACCTCAATGCATGGTGTGCGCTACCCTCGCATGTGAACGCGTGTTTGGTTCGAGTAATTGTTCGCCTGGTTTTATGATTTGTTGATAAATGCTCAGCGAGGCATAGACATTGGATTTGGTGGATGCCTGGCAGGGACGGAGACAAGGGGGGCGCACAAACCATGGCAGCTCCTTATTTGTGTGATTTTAGCTAGTTCGTATGCCCTTCTTATACTAAGATCACCCCCCTTATACTTCATTCCTAGCTCCGTCCCTGATGAAGGCCATGCTGCTAGCCAGCATGAGATTGGCATAACTGTTCGGGTACTTGGAATGCATGATGGGTTCGCCTGCAACGTGCGGGTTTGGGCCGTCCACCAGGAACGCGCCTTGCGGGTTCGAGACCATGATGTAACTAACATCAAGCGCCGCGCCGGCGAACGCGATGAGCCACCCACTAGCATGCTTGATCCAGCAAGCAGCTGGCATGTGGGGGTTAGCCTGCACGCAGGCGCCTTTCCTCCCAGCACAGAGACGACGAGTACTTTGTCGTCGTGTGGGCACAGGCCCTGGTCCTGGTCCTCGTCGGTGTGTGGGCGGTCGTTCTGGCCCCCGACATCACCGGCGCGTGGGCGCTGGCCCTAGACCTGGCGGTCGTCGCCGTGCTGGCCCTCGCCATCGTTGCGGCGTGGGCGCTGGTGCTGGGCCTGGCCCTGGCCTTCGTCGCGGCGTGGGCGCTGGTGCTGGCCCTGGCGGCAGGGAAAGAGACAAGAGGGACGAGGGGGGGGGGGGGGCGTAGCCCCCCCTATACTCATGATTTTCCTTTGAACACAAGCCATGGCAGCTCCTTATTTCTATGATTTTAGCTAGTTCTGCCCCCCTCATACTAAGGTTGCTCCCCTTATACTTCATTCCTGGCTCTGTCCCTGATGCCTGGACGGTTGTTGAGTGGAAATTCTTGAATGTGATATGTTCAAACTATAGTAGCTACGGGAATTTGCTACTGCTGGGTGGTTCGATTCAGGTCGGTGTGATGTGCAGGTACGCAGTTTTCTTTACTGGAAGATCAATCTGGGAATGTTGCAGATCAAAATGGCCGTTCGCAACCAAGAAAAAAACATGCATATGGTATATGCCTACGAGTAACAACCCAGCGGTTTTAAGCTCCTCTCACGAATGACATAACGATGAAATCAGGATTAATGTGGGCTTAGCCCAATCTTATACGCTGTCAACAAAGGTGGATATTTATGCATGATGAATTACTAATTTAACATTCTTTGCGCAGTTTAATCTCCTCCTATCTTCAGTCCCCTTAGAGCATGCTCTTCAACAGAGTCCCAAAGACTCTGAGTTTTGGGGAGATAACTGATGAGGGAGATAAAGAGAGGGTTTTGTGATTTTAGAAAACTATGGCAATGGCAGATTCGAAAAAATGAACTCCTTAAATTAATTTGGTGCTCTTCTTCCTACTTGCCAACCCAAAAGTGCATATATTTTTCAAATAAAATTATCATGAATATAATAAAAAAAATTAAACCAAAAGCATAGGCAAACAAAGTAGTGCATCATAGTTCATACAAAACGATAGATTAGTACAAACATGTAGAGGACGAGCATGCCAACGGGCCACCATTGTTTTCCTCTCCGCCGTCACAGGCACACAGATCAAAATACCAAACACAATAATTTGTCTTCCTCCATTTGCTTAATTTGTATCCCTCCTCTTTCCTTTTTGCGGCTCCACGATCGAGCAAAGTATGTTGTATCTATCATCACCTCTCTCCAAACACAATGTCTTGACCGGTACCATGTTCAGAGTTGTTGAAGCACTCCCCCATGTTCACCGAGGAGCACATCATCGATGTCGACATTGCCATCAACAAAACCATCCCCATTTGAACCCATAGTTGCCTTCCATTATCCATACTACAAATATTTTTATATTCATTTCAATCTCATGTATCTATCTAATCGCATTACATATCAAGACTAAAGCTTTATTGAACCCGACAAAAAATCGTGAAAGGGTTTTTTCTTACCTTTGCAGCCAAACGTTGTTGGCATCACGCGTCGGAGAAGGGGAGCGGTTGGCCACCGCTGGCGGTGGGGTGCGTGTCGAGGCGTTGCCAGGTATTGGAGTGGCGTGTGGTGTCGTTCTGATAGCGGCGGTGGAGAAGGCCCAGCAAGACCCCCTTGGGGATGAGGGGAAATCTTCTGCGTGGGGTGGTTGGTGTTCAGGATTTTTCGCTTTTGGGAGGGACAATACGGATAAGTATATATGAGGAGCTACTGGTGCTTTTTCTCCCCCTCTCAGAATGACTTAGGAATTGGGAGCCTTTACGGAAGACAGTTCGAGCACCTTCTTTTTTAGCCGTGTTGTTGGAAGCAACAGGAGTTTTTACGAATCCTGAATCATTTTGCTAGGAGATGCTCTGATCGTGTAAGTATTTTCTCGCATATTATATCACCACCGGCAGGCTCGATCATAAGGAATCAACGTTGGCCCTACGTACGTACCAGGCAGATAGATGGATCGATCCCAGGCACATTGCCTGTGTGGCGTTCAACGCACATGTGTTGTGGGAGGAGGGTGTATGAGTACTTGCACGGGATGAGGGCGGAGGGAACAAATTAAAGCCTCTGCCGCCGCTGCTCTGCTCTGCTTGCTCGCTAGCTGCCCCTGGCTGCCTGCCTGCCGCGGGATCAACATGCATGATCACGATGATGACGAGATCCTGTTCGTTCCTTGGGTTGGCAATGATGCTTCACCGGCCTGGCCTGGCCTGGCATGCTGCATGGATCGGAATTCCATCCAGTACTGCTGTACTATATATGCAACCGATCATTTTTGGACACTTTTTTCGTGCTAAAAATGCAATAGTACGTCTGGCACGTCCTTGCCAACCGGTATAAAACGCACGCGGGTACTTTTTTTTATAGAGCACAAAATTAGCTAGGAAAATAAACTGTAATACAGAGTGCAAGGGCAACTCCAATGCGGTCATCTATTTCGTCTGCGTGTAAATCAATTTCTGTTGGTGCGGACAAAGGGGCACGGTACAACGCGCGGTGAAACATTCCAACCGGTGTCCGCCAGACCAAGTTTCAGCTGGAAATGTGTCATAATGGACATGACATAGTTCTCCCTTGCCCCGAAGTCCACAACCCCGGCCACCATTACCAATCCACCCCTATCCCAAACGGATCCACTCGTGTCGTCGTCGGTGCCCTAGACCGACGAAAGTGTATCACGAGGAGCGAGTAGCGGCGCTAAACCGCTTCACCGGAGAATAGCGGAGGCGGTTTCCGGTCTGCGCCTGGCCGAACTGTTAAGGACACCATCGACAACACCCGCCAGGAAGCCTTCATGTGGTTGGCTACGGAGGCCGGCTGTTATCGCCAGAATTTGACCAAGTCAGAGGTGGGCCGCGATCAAGATGGACTCGAAGAATATATATATAGAAGAAATACGTGAATCGGCCTTTTATACCAAGTTGGGCTTAATTGCCTGTGTATCTGTAATATATTAGATCGCATCTAGATTAAGAGTTAGAGTTTGTCTCGTACACGGTGGGATTACGCCCACATTAGAAAGTCCGCTGGACTATAAATATGTATCTAGGGTTTATGGAATAAACAACAACCAACGTTCAACCACAAACAAATCTCGGCGCATCGCCAACTCCTTCGTCTCGAGGGTTTCTACCGGTAAGCACCATGCTGCCTAGATCGCATCTTGCGATCTAGGCAGCACAAGCCTGCCCACGTTGTTCATGCGTTGCTCGTACTGAAGCCTTTTTGATGGCGAGCAACGTAGTTATCTTAGACATGTTAGGGTTAGCATTGTTCTTCATATTACATGCTTTCGTAGTGCAACCCTTGCATGTCTAGCCGCCCTTACACCTATCTTAGGTGTAGGGGCGGCACCCCGCTTGATCATAGTTTAGTAGATCTGATCCGTTACGGTTGCTCCTTGTTTCATCAAGGATTAGTTTAACATCCGCAATAGTTAGGCCTTACAAAGGGTTGGAGGATCCAGCGGCGTGTAGGGTGGCGTTTGCTAGCCCTAGAAAGGATGTTCCGGGGATCAACCTCGTGTTGGTTTTTAGGCCCTGTCTAGGATCGGCTTACGGTCACCGTGCGCGAGCGCGAGGCCCAATCGTGAGTAGGATGATCCGATTATGCGGTGAAAACCCTAAATCGTCGTAGATCTCATTAGCTTTACCTTGATCAAGCAGGACCACCATATATTCGGACACCTCGTCCGAATCATGGGTGGATCGGCTCTTTGAGCCGATTCACAGGATAACCTCGAGAGCCGATCGAGGCTCGTATTTAACGTTTACGTGTGTGCCCTGCAGGAAACTAAGCGAGGCATCATCCACACCTTCCCGACCGGGTATAGGTTAGGTGGCACGCCCTTGCGGTTGGCATCGGCGCGTGCGACCAGGGAGGCTTTGCGGGCCGTCGCTCTGAGGGACTGGGGCCAGCCGCAGCCCTAGTTGTTCCCGGCTCTACCGTGTTGCCCGTCTCTGCCCGCCAGGGGGTTTCTGACGTCAACACATTCTGGCACGCCCGGTGGGACACCGAGTAAAGGAAAGCCGATGACGAGACATCGGCTGGTACGAACACGATGCTCGTCCTCCCGACGGAGCCTAGTGCTCCAGGATTACACGAGGGATATTACGAAACCTTCATGGAGCGCTTCGATCTAGCGAGTCGGCCAAGATTATTCTCACCACACGGTCTGCTTGGGTTCAACGGTGATCTAACGAACAACGGCCACGTCGGCTACACGAATCCCAACGGAGCCGGCGTACGAGTACAGTCCCTTGGCATAATACAAAGCCGATATCTGCAGTCACCTGACAGATTCGGCTCGGGGGCTAACGCATGGGTAAGAAAATGTCAGGAGCCGATGGAAAATCGGCTAGTAAAAAAAAATAGCAAGTACAAATGTAGCAAGTACAGAAAGACCCAGTCCAGCGAAACATCATCTGTCTCTGAAGGCCCTACTGAAGAAACACGCCGAGGGCGAGAATGGCGTCAACACGGATGCGATCTGCCTCAGCAATCTCAGCCTGGTCATCCTCGTCCTTACCCGTCACCAGCTGATTGCTCAGGGTACGGATTTCAGCCAGATCGGTCTTCAGATCGGCTGTGAGACCTCTTGCTTCGTCTTGAGAATGGGCAACAAGGGCTTCCTTGTCTTGGATGAGCTGTTTGGTCACCCTTACTGAAAGTATAGAGATGGTAAACCTAGAGGGGGGGGGTGAATAGGTTTCTACAAATTTTAATTCTTTCTTTGCAATATTAGGCTTTGCGGAATATAAAGATGAGCCTAATGCAAACTAGGTGAAGCAACCTATATGAGGATACAACTAACTCAAGCACGAAGGCTCTCACGGGCGAGTTAAATCACAAGTAAGGAGTTCGGTTAGAGATAACCGATAGCACGCGGAGACGAGGATGTATTCCCGTGTTCCCTTGCTTTGCAACAAGGTACGTCACGTTTGGAGGAGTGGAGGTCCCACGAAGGATTCCCCGCGCCACGAAGGCTCACCCTATTCTCCGGAGCCTATCCCACGAAGGAATAGCTCACTCACTTGTGGTAGACTTTGAGGTAGCCTCCAAACCTTCACAATCTTGCCCGGAGCAAATCCACAGCCTGGATGCTTCCGGACTCCTCTTGCCCACCTAGGATTTCCAAGGAACCCTAGGAAGCAAGCTTCTCAATGAATACAAAGGGGAATGAGATTTGGCTTGGTAGAACGGTAGATCGGGTCCTCCTCTAGTGATTCCCCGGAGGGATTTGAGTTTGGGTGGAGGAGGAGGGAGATCTGAGGCTTTTGGTGTTTCTAGCAATGGAGTAGGAGAGAGAGAGCTCAAGAACAGTTTATAGTATGTTGCCTAACCCTTCCAAGGTAGAAGAAGGGGTATTTATAGTGTTCTTCAAAATCTGGCCGTTGCCACTTGCCACCTCGGCATTCTTCCCGACAAACCCGGTCAGACCGGACCACAGACCGGACAGCCCGGTCGTGAGGCCGGTCAGACCGGACTGGTGACCGGAGCACCTTTGCGTCGTCCTGGAGCTTCTCCGGTTGGTGCCCGGTTGCTGCCCGGTTTCCGAGCGGTCGACCGGACGGAGCGCCGGACCCGCCGGTCGAGAGCCCGGTCGACCGGGCCACAGACCGGACCTGCTGGTCCTCCTTTGGAGCCCGGTTTCCGACCGGTCGACCGGCCAGTACGCCGGACTGGCCGGTTGCTGGCCCGGTTGGACCGGGCAGGTGACCGGATTTCTCCTGTAACCCCTTTTTGATTGTTGTTGAAATGGGGGGTCACCTTTAGCCTTCTTGTTCCATTGATACACCTTTATACCTCTTTGGCTAATACACGGGAATCATCTAGTAGTCATGTATTAGTCCAAATACACTAGCACGGTGTCATTGTTACCAAAATAATGGATAAGGGTAAAATACCCTTACAATCTCCCCCTTTTGGTATACGATGACAAACCGAGCTAGAGTCACAAATAGATATTATGATAAGCTCTAAACCTTGATTCCATATAAGATATTACGAAAGCTCCCCCATAGTGTGTGCACTTGGAGAATTTGCGTTTGAATGCAAAGTGCACCACTTGTGAAACATGAGAAGCTCCCCCAATATCTTTAGGAAACAAGCATGGTATGGAGATGTGCATATCAAGATATATAAGCATAACACACATAAACATCCTAACATAGAGTAGCACACATAATAGTCGTCCATACACATCCATACATGAATTATTGGAAATAGCAAATAGTTCTTGAAAAACTCAAAGTAAACAAGCACAAGCCATATAAAATCCAAATAAGGCAACTCCCATGGCTTGTGGCACTCAAAGAACCCCGTGGTCCTAGACTCTACTCTCTTCTCCCCCTTTGGCATCGGAACACCAAAAAGGCGAAGAAAAGAGGAGAGATGCTATCGCACCCATCAGTAGTGAACAAACCCAAGCGAGGAGGAGCTCTCGCGTGCATCATCATCAGCTGCATCATCATCATCACCCGCATTATCATCAGCATCCTCAGCAGCATCATCAGCAGTAGGAGTGGGAGCACGAGCCATCCTAGTAGGAAGAGCACCATGAGCGTACACGGAGAAGTCGAAGTTCTGAAGCATCTCATCGGTAAGAAGAGGCATCTCCCAGCGAGGAGCTACCACGAGGCTCCATCTCGGGTCCAGGAGGAGGAACAGGGTGGTTCCTTGAGGCCATGAATTCATTCTGGCGCCTCCGTGTCTCCTGAGTCATAGAAAGAGTCTGATGTGCAACAT
This sequence comes from Lolium rigidum, assembly GCF_022539505.1. NCBI lineage: Eukaryota > Viridiplantae > Streptophyta > Magnoliopsida > Poales > Poaceae > Lolium > Lolium rigidum. The sequence continues at coordinate 53,403,127 of NC_061512.1, read as the reverse complement.
CATTACTGTTCTTGCACATTTGGAACATGCATGTGAAGAAACGAGCAGCCCCATGCTGGGAGCGCCGAGAGTGACTGGAGCTAGCATCATGATCATGGTGTGCCTTGGAGCGGCGCTCAGAGGTGGGCATCATGGAGGGAACGTCTGGACGAGTGGCCTCCTGAATGGGAAACCTGAAGAGGTCCATGATGACTCTTTCACCACGAACGTTCCGAGGAGCGGGAACAACGTAGTTGATGAGCCGCTGAACATACTGGGCGTAGTTAGGAGTCATGCGGTCCATAATGGCTCTCTTCAGTTCACAGTAGATTAGATCACAGCCATCAATCTTCCTTACCCTGTCAGGATGACAATAGTACATCAAGTTGAGGTGATAGTTCCGGACTTCACCGTGGTCGCCGGACTTGCCGATGAGGTTCTCACGGAACAGCTTGGCAAGTACCGGATAGGAGTAGTACATCCCGAGAGATAGTGGGAGGTCCAGGTGTAGGGTTCGCAGGATAGCGAGAAAGAGATGTCAGCCTTTGTAAGCTCTGGACCGTGAATGAATCCTGTATCCGGGATTACTTGTCATCACCACAACCCATGGCTGCACGGAACCGAGAGTAGGAGCATGAGTACTTCGTCTTGCCGGTCATCCGGGTGAGGGTGCGGTCCTCATCATCATGAAAGAAGACGGTGCGGTGAAGCGGCGGACAAGGAGAGGACAAAAGATGGGATCATCTTGGGTATCATCCGGCTTGAGGCACACGAGGTCATACAATCCCAGACCCTTCAAGGTTTGAACCACAAAACGGTACTTTGTGGCTTCATGCAGTGCAAGCTCGTCAGGATTGATGGCCTTGGGTGAGACAATATTACCATGCTTCATGAACTCATGAGAATCATAGAAACCCTCCCAGAGGGCTGCTTGTGTGTTGGTCCAGAAGGCCTTGTCCGAACGAGTGTAAGTTGGCTCCTTGAAGCGATACGGATTCACTGTCCTCCATTCCTGCCACTCAAGACGGTTTGCAAGCCCAACATTCATGGTTGGCACTACCTCATCATCCTCGTGGACAACTTGCTTATCCTTGTGCTTGGTAGCAACAGACTTGGTTCGACCCCGAGCTGAGCTGCCAATGTCAGTATCCTGCTGAGCTTGAGGAGGAACGCGGCTACTAGAACGACGAGGAGGATCAGTCCTTCCTCTCTTGGGAACACTGCCACGTGGTGGCTCACCACTCCAACTACCTGTGAATGAGAAAATAGAGCAAGGATAGCAGTGGGGTAAGTGTACATGTCATCAGTAAGAGAGAAACCAAGAGAGCATAGCATATATTCAAGTGTAGTGATGAAATTGTGCGAAAGCTGGGCAGCTCGGCGCGAGAGGCCGGTCAAACCGGACAGCGAGACCGGACTGGCCGGTTTCCGACCGGTTGACCGGGCCATGAACCGGGCCGGTCGGTTGAGCGGCCGGTCGACCGGGCGAGTGACCGGGTATGTCGAGTTGTGATGATGTGCCCAGATTTTCTACCACAAAACCATGCAAAAGCTCATAAACTTGAATATAGACTATAGCAATGTAGTGGAGAAGTGCATTGTGGTGTGAGACCCCTAACCCTAAGTTTTCTCAACTTTTGGTAAGATCTTGCAATGTGTGAGGAGGACTAGAGAATAGGGAGGAAAGGAGAGTACATTACCCGAAGACATTGTCCTTCTTGGTCAAGGGAGCAAGAAGAACACGAGGAGAGGGCTTGAAAACCAAGAACTCCAAAAATTCCCAAACTAGTTGGAGAGGGACCAAATCCTTCGGTGGAGATGTTCCATGGGCCCCGATCTATGGTGTGGTGGAGTTTGGGGAAGTTCTTGTGGTGGGAAGTGCCTAGATCTTGATGGAGGTGTTGAGGGCGCCGGCCATGGTGGTTTCAGAGGTGGGGGATAATGAGGAAGAAGATCCCCAAGGGGTATCCTCTCCAAAACATAACAGCCCGCACGGCCGGTCGGGAGTCCGGTCAGACCGGGCTGGTGACCGGCTGACCCGGCCCAGACTCCGGTTTCCGACCGGTCAACCGGACCGTCCGGTCAGGGACCCGGTCCAACCGGACCAGGGACCGGCCAGCCCAGAATTTCCTAATTTTGCCTCGTTTTTGCCCCTATGCTTTGTGTAATGTGTGTGAGTGCTCAAATGATGACATGTACATATAGATAGATAGATGATGATGAGATGAGCATAGACATGGGGTTGGAAAACACAAAGTCCTCTAGGCATACCCATTGGAGAGAAAATCCAAACAAGATGTGAATAGCAACAATGGGCATGATTCGAAGTGTATATCAAGAATCATAAGTCATTTTGGAATGATTTTTGCAATAAGATCATTTGGCCTTATATAGTCAAATCAATTTGTAATGAAGGCTCAATGAGGGGCGGGGGATTACTCCCCCTATGTGAAAGCGCAAATGTCATGAGACCTCGAAGAGACATGCTTGGGTCCATATAATGACATTGGGTCTATTTATGTTGCACACATAGGTATGCATCATACCAAGACATGGTAAGATGACTATCCCCATATGTGCTATGCCTCTAAGCTAGATAGCAAGATAAATGCAAGAATATAGTGCAAGAAGTTAATCAATCCAAGTTTTTAGTATCAAGAATACCAAGTTCTCCTCTCAAGTTAACAAAGCGGGCTTCATCCAAAGGCTTAGTGAAAATATCCGCCAATTGGTAGGTTGTTCCCACATGAGTGAGATCAATATCCTTATTGGCAACATGATCACGTAGGAAGTGATGGCGAATGTCAATATGTTTGGTGCGACAATGTTGAACCGGGTTGTTGGCGATCTTTATTGCACTTTCATTGTCACAAAGAAGAGGCACCGTACCAAGAGACACACCATAGTCTTTCAAGGTTTGCTTCATCCATAACAATTGAGTGCAACAAGATGCCGCGGATATGTATTCGGCTTCGGCGGTGGATAGGGCGGTGGAGTTTTGTTTCTTGGATGACCAACTCACCAATGACCGGCCAATAAATTGGCAAGCCCCGGAGGTAGACTTCCGATCAACCTTATCACCGGCCCAATCGGAATCCGAATAGCCAATGAGTTCAAAGGTTGACCCCTTTGGATACCATAGCCCGAGAGTAGGAGTGAGAACAAGGTATCTTAGTATCCGTTTGACCGCCACTAAATGGCTCTCCTTGGGAGCGGATTGAAAACGAGCACACATCCCTACACTTAGCATGATATCCGGCCTAGAGGCACAAAGGTAGAGCAAGGATCCTATCATGGAGCGGTATACCTTTATGTCCACATCCTTCTCACCGTCACATGAACCAAGTTGCCCCTTTACGGGCATGGGTGTCTTCATTGGACTCGCATTGGTCATGTTGAATTTCTTGAGCATGTCCTTCACATATTTTTCTTGAGAGATGAAGGTGCCTTTTGCAAGTTGCCTCACTTGGAAGCCTAGAAAGAACTTCAACTCTCCCATCATGGACATCTCAAATTTCCTAGTCATCAATAGCTCAAAAGCTTTGTTATGATTGGGGTTAGTTCCACCAAAGATAATATCATCAACATATATTTGACATATAAAGAGGCCACCCCCTTTAACCCGCTTGGTGAAAAGGGTGGAATCGACCGTACCCATGCAAAACCCATCATGTAGTAAGAAATCCCTAAGGAACTCATACCAAGCACGTGGAGCTTGCTTGAGACCGTAGAGTGCCTTATGGAGTAAATACACGTGGTTGGGTCGGCATGGGTCTTGAAACTCCGGGGGTTGTGCCACATATGCGGTTTCTTTTAGGGGACCATTCAAAAATGCACTTTTCACATCCATTTGATATAATTTGAAATTGTGGAAAGATGCAAATGCAAGCAAAAGACGAATAGCTTCAAGACGGGCTACCAGCGCAAAGGTATCCTCAAAATCCATACCTTCTATTTGGGCAAACCCTTGCGCCACTAACCTTGCTTTGTTTCGTATAACAATGCCATTCTCATCTTGCTTGTTCTTGAATACCCATTTGGTCCCAATGACATTGATGCGATGATCCTTGGGTCTCTCAACTAGAGACCATACTTCATTGCGAGTGAAACACTCCAATTCTTCTTGCATGGCAATTACCCAATCCGGATCGACCAAGGCTTCATGTACCTTGAGTGGTTCAAAACTAGACACAAAAGCATGATGTTGACAATAAGTGATAAGTAATGCATGGTGTCTACGAGTTACCACTCCTCTTGAGATGCTACCAAGGACTTGATCCACTTTCATGTCGCTTGCCCTTGTAGCGGTCTTGATCTTCCGAACGGTTCCTTCATGATCAATGAATTCATCTCTTGCTAGTACTTGATCATGAGGGACCATTTGAGCTTGATCATGAGTTGAGGATGTTTCTTGATCGTCATCATGATCTTGCTCCATGGAATGAGGATCTTCTTCTTGTTCTTCGGATTGTGACTCATCTTGAGTAGAGGATGGTTCTTGAGTTGCACATGATGGTTCGGCTTGAGTTGAGCTAGGCTCCATTTGTGGCGTGCTTGAAACATCTACTCCATCATCTTGATCATCATTATGAACCTCCATGGGCCGGATGTGTCCAATGCCCATATGCTTGATGGCACTAGATGGATCATCATCATTACCTGCAACACATGGAACAACTTGCTCCACTTGGGAGCCATTATCCTCCAAGAACACCACATCACAAGATACTTCAATGGTCCCGGAGGATCGGTTGTAGTATCTATAGGCGTGAGAGTTCTCCGCATATCCAACAAATATACCCTCTATGGTTCTAGTTTCAAATTTACCGAGCTTTCCTTTGTTGTTCTTAACAAGGCATTTGCATCCAAAGACACGAATATATGTGACATTAGGCTTGTTACCGGTAAGGAGCTCGTATGGGGTTTTGTTGTGGAGGGGACGGAGGAAGAGCCGGTTGGAGTAGTGGACGGCCGTAGAGATGGCTTCTCCCCAAAAGTTGTGGGGTGAGTTGAATTCACTCAACATGGTTCTTGCCATCTCAATGATAGTCCGGTTCTTCCTTTCAACAACGCCGTTTTGTTGAGGGGTGTATGGCGCCGAAAACTCATGCTTGATGCCCTCATCATCAACAAACTCTTGCATAGTGTAGTTCTTGAACTCGGTGCCATTGTCGGTCCTAATTGCCTTGATCTCGGATTCATACATACGTTGAGCTTTCTTGGCGAAGGTGATGAACTCTCTATGGGTCTCGTCCTTAGTCTTGAGGAGAAAGACCCAAGAGTATCTTGAGTAATCATCAACAATGACAAGTCCATACTTGCTCCCACCAAGAGTATCATAATGTGATGGCCCAAAGAGATCCAAATGAAGGAGCTCCAAAGGCCTAGATGTGGAAACAATACTCTTGATGGGATGCTTCTTCTTGAGTTGCTTTCCGGCTACACATGCACTACAAACACGATCTTTCTCAAAAGAAACGCCGGTTAGTCCCACAATATGCTCACCCTTTAGGAGTTGTTTAAGATTTCTCATGTTAACATGACCAAGGCGGCGATGCCACAACCAACCTTCGTCTTGCTTGGCCGCCATTAGACATGTGGAGAAGGAGGGGCTCTCTTTCGAGAGGTCAACCACGTAAAGGTTGTTCTCCACATATCCAACAAGGACCAATTTGAGATTGTCACTCCTAAAGACTTGCACATAATATTTAGTGAAATATGAATTGTAACCGGCATCGGCAAGATGATATATAGAAAGTAAGTTATAGCCAAGGTGTTCAACAAGCATAACCGTCTCAAGGCACAAGTCCTTAGAGATTGCTACCTTGCCATACCCAAGTACCTTTCCCTTTGAGTTGTCACCAAAGGTAATGCTTGACTTCTTGTTGATATCTTCAATGAATTGATCAAGCACACCTTTTCCTCCGGTCATATGATTGGTGCATCCACTATCAAACACCCATTTTGGACCACCGGAGGAATACCCCTACAAAATCAAGTAGAGGATTTAGGAACCCATCGATTAATGGGTTCCTTTGCAATGGCAACAATATCTTTTGGTACCCAAATTGAGTACCCTCTATAAGCATAGCCATTAGGGGGGCCAACATAGTTAGCATAAACATCACCATAATAATGTTATCACCAGATTTTGGACAAATCCAGAGGTGGGCCGGGCTTGGAAGATTACACGTGGAAGATTTCTGAAGCGGCCTGGCACGAAGGGTTTGGGCTGAATTGCCCGTGTATCTTTAATTAGTAGTTTATTATCTTAGATAAAAGTTAGAGTTTGTATCGTGCACGAGGGGATATTCCCACATTAGAAAGTCCCCTGGACTATAAATATGTACCTAGGGTTTATGGAATAAACAACAACTCACGTTCAACCCCAAACAAACCAATCTCGGCGCATCGCCAACTCCTTCGTCTCGAGGGTTTCTATCAGGTAAGCGACATGCTGCCTAGATCGCATCTTGCGATCTAGGCAGCACAAGCCCCACGTTGTTCATGCGTTGCTCGTATCGAAGCGCTTTTGATGGCGAGCAACATAGTTATCATTAGATGTGTTAGGGTTAGCATTGTTCTTCGTTTAAGCATGCTTACGTAGTGCAACCCTTGCATATCTAGCCGCCCTCACGCCTATCTCAGGTGTGGGGGCGGCACCCGCTTGATCATTATTTAGTAGATCTGATCCGTTACGATTGCTCCTTGTTCTACAAGGATTAGTTTAATATCCGCAATAGTTAGGCCTTACAAAGGGGGAGGATCCGAGTGGCACGTAGGGTGGCGTTCGCAAGTCCTAAACGGGATGTTCCGAGGATCAACTTCATGTTGGTTTTTAGGCCTTGTTTAGGATCGGCTTACGAGCACCGTGCGTGGCCGCGAGGCCCAACCTGGAGTAGGATGATCCGATTATGCGGTGAAAACCCTAAATCGTCGTAGATCTAATTAGCTTTATCTTGATCAAGCAGGACCACCAAGTATTCGTGCACCCCGTACGAATCATGGGTGGATCGGCTCTTTGAGCCGATTCACGGGATAACTCGAGAGCCGATCGAGGCTCGTATTTAACGTTTACATGTATGCCCTGCAGGAAACTAAGCGAGGCATCCCCATCACCTTCCTGACCAGGTATAGGTCGGGTGGCACGCCCTTGCACTTCGCATCGCCGCGTGTGACCAGAAGAGCATTGCGGGCCGTCGCTCGGAGGGGTCTCAGCCAGCCGCAGCTCTAGGCTCTTCCCGGCTCTACGGTGTTGACAAGGCCGCTGCCCGCCGGTGGGTTTTGGCGAGTCAACACATTCTCGGCACGCCCGGTGGGACAATCGTCTACATCAGCCACATCGCCATCTACATCCGAGATGGCGGACGGCACGCCGGTCACCTACGAGGAGCTGCCCGACGAGCTCAAGAAGCAATACAACGAGATCAAGGCCACCCTCGAAGCCGACCTCATCGGCTCCTTTCGGAGAACCCGTTCCCATGGCATCGGATGGAAGGGATTCTCACCGCAAGGTGCACTCGATGGGATAGACCTCTCGCCCCGTCGGAGGAACGCACCGGGGGACTGCGGCAGGAGATCAACTACTTGGTGGCTCACTCGCTACATCGCCACTCCGAAAACTTGGTCAACGTGTTGGAGCGTGTCGCTCGCGCGTAATCCAGGAGATCATGAGCCACCGGTACTCGCCGTCGGGACCAGCTCTCGGGACTCATCAAGGAAAGTTGCCATTCCGGTCCCGTCCACCGCTGCCATATGCGTTGGCAGCACCTGTCGAAGTGCCGACTACACCGGCATTCCTCGTCTACAAGATTGGTGGTGACCCTAGTGACTACCGGTTCTTAATGGAGGCGCCTAAGGAGATCCCTCAAGGATACGCGTGCACGTATGTGCCGGATTGTGGTGATCGGGCACTCACAAACCAGGCCACAACATCGGGGACTCCGGCGAAGACGGGAGGAACGTCGGCAACGAGCTTGAGAAGCGGACGTGGCTAACTAAGTACGCCACACCGACGAAACTCCCGAGCCCAGCTCCTGCGGTTGGCTCGGAGCTGGAAAAGCAAACATGGCTGGCTAAGTACGCCACCCCGGCGAATCTTCGAGTGCAACTCCTACGGCCAGACACGGCGGATCGGATCGGTACCATACTGAGAGACCAGTTCGGCATGGTGCCGAAAAGAAGGGCGATCGGCTATTCCAAGCCGTACCCCGACGATTACGAGATGATCCCGCTGCCACCTAAATATCGGCTCCACGACTTCTCCAAATTCAGTGGATCGGATGGCTCCGGCTCCATCGAGCACGTCGGCCGATATTTGGCTCAACTAGGACCGGCTTCGGTGTCGGATCAGCTACGCGTGAGGCTCTTTTCACGGTCCCTCACGGGATCGGCTTTTGGATGGTACACCTCTTTGCCGGCAAACTCCATCCGAGTCTTGGAAGCAATTGGAAGAACAGTTCCATATGCAATACCATTCGAAGCTTCCGAGTCCGGCATTGCCGATCTAGCACAACTACGTCGAAGCGCGGGGAAACGGTGACGAGTACATCCAGCGCTTCAGGAATCTTAGGAACCGATGTTATTCGGTTCGTATAACTGAAAAGGAAGCGATCGAGTTGGCGTAGCAGGCCTTGCAACACGGCTCAAGGACATGGCCTCCCAAGCAGATTATCCCTCGGCTGGCGCACATGGTTCGGAAACTATCGAGCATATGAACAGCGCCACCCGGACCTGTACCAAGACAAGTTCAAGCGTGCGGTAGTCATGGTCGATACGAGAGGAAGATGAAGCGCCTGCGGGAGACCAAGAAGTAGCGAGTGGCTGAGTGGACTCGGGGAGGAACCCCGTGTCCCGCAAATGGGTAAAGCCACCGGGGCCGCCCGAGGGATTTGATTTTGACGTGACCAAGACTGAACAAATCTTCGACCTCCTGCTCAAGGAGAAACGAGTTGACGATTCCTGAAGGTCTCAAGTTCCCCACGGCGAAAGAGCTGAACGGAAAGCCGTACTCGCAAATTCCACAACTCGCTCTCCCATGCCACCAACGACTGCGGGGTGTGGCGTCGGCACATCCAAGCGGCGATAGAGAAGGGGCGGCTAATTTTCAACCGGTACGCCATGAAGGTCGACACCCAACCCTTCCCCGCCGTTAACATGGTGGAAGTCACCTACCCCGAGGGTTGCCGGCCCGAGTCCCTCGTTCAGCATCAACATGGTAGGACCCGGGAACCACTCGGCGAGAGATGGAGATGAGGGCAGCTGCTCTCATAGCAAGGATACGAGAGGAGGCCGCTCCACGCGATCGGCCCCATCATGATGGCAAGCGCTATGTCACGGAGGGAGAGGTGAAGAATATAAGATATCAGCGACCCCTCTCTGATCACCTCCTCAACAAATATGTGAGTCAGTATGACCAACGCCGACGGTCCAATTATGATGATGGAGGAGATCGTCTGGCTAGAGAAGCCAGAAGACATCGTCGGTAGGATCGCGATGAGGAGGAGCACGAGCGCTGTGCCACGGAAACATCAAGGGAGCAAGATGACAACGCCGGACATTGGGACTGCCCCTTCTTCGGACACCTGCCGGGATTCAGGAATGAGCCGATTGCCCACAATCGGCAATTGCCCGGAATGCAACAAGAAGAAGAAGGAGGCAGCCAACGTGTCCGTGTTCGAGCGCCTAGGGCCTCTCCCGCCACAAAGCAAACGCGCCGAGTCACCTCGTTGGGCAGATCTTGAGGATTCGGAAGACGAGGGAGAAGTAGAAGAAGACAGGTACCACCGGCCAAGGTGGTGCCCCGACGGACTCAGCCGTTCCCAAAGCGCAGGGTTCAGCGATTGCGCGGCCTCGGAGGAAGCCGAAAGGTTATACCCGCATACGCTAAGGAAGGCACGACCTGATCTGGCTGCAAAAGTTCAGCGAGCCCTGGATGAAGAGGGTCGTCCACGGAAAATGGAGTGGCGCCCTAAACAGAGGAAAGCCGATGATGAGACATCGGCTGGTACAAACATGGTACTCGTCTTGCCGACGGAGCTTAGTACTCCACGACTCTACGGTGCACTCAAGGTGGACGACAGCAAGCGCATCAAGTCAGAGGTTGGGTTGGTTTTATCCAGCCCGACCAAGTAACAAGATTAAACCAATGAGCAAACCAGGCGAGGCTGATCCTTGTGATCGGCCCCAAAAAAGTTTATGAAGGGACATTACGGGACCTTCGGTCGAGCTCTCCAATGAATATGGAGGCCGATTCTAGCAATCGGCCAAAATTACCTTCACCACATGTGCTTGCTTGCGTTCGGCACCGATCTACGGCAGTGGCCACGTCGGCGGACGAGAGTCAGCGTGGATTTTTGCGGAGCCGACGTACAAGTGCAGTGCCCTGGCTATCCATACAAGCCGATATCTGCAGTCATCCAGCAGGTATCGGCTCGGGGGGCACCCAGGTATATGAAAATACGAGGATATGCAACGGAAGTATCTCATCTTCTGGTAATGGGTATTGGGATATGGGGGCCGATGCACAGGTCGGCCGTAAAAAAAAATATATATGAAAATTCGAAAATTTTCGAGCACAGCCGATGCAGCAGGCATCGACTTAAGGATGTGGAAGCCGATGTGTGGCCATCGACTCAAGGGGGATAACTGTTATGATCAGAGGGTCAATGGAGCACAAAGGGAGATCTTTTTTTTATCAAGGAACTCCTCAATGGAGTAGTTTGGAGGCTCGGGTCCTCTCTTCAAGAGCAATGCCACCAAAGGAAAAGAGCCGGTTTGGCCTGCAAGAACTGAGGAAGCTCGGGGGGCAGCTCACCTTGAAGGCTCTCTGCTTTGAGAAGCCGATTTGTGTTCGAATCGGCTGGCTGCTGCATAAGAGGCTCCCTCGGACATGATCAAGCCCGGGTCCATGCGGTTAATTGGCGTATCCTCGTCTCCGTCGTGCCTTGGCTGAGACTCGGGGGCAACGGAGCCGTAGATGCCCTGTTTTTAAGAGCCGATTAGAGGCACTTCGGCTGCGGCTGCATCATGATCGTCTCGGGGAGGAACCGGGAAGGAAAAGCCGTCGTACGGGTACAGGGTTTGGACCGTGCTGGTGCTGCAAGAGAAGGAAAGGGACTGGATTCTCAAAATAGCCGATGAGTTGTTGTCGGCTAAGGGATTGCGAAGAATTTTGGTCAGATATCTAATCGCAGCCTAAAAATTGAGAAGTTCTTAGCCTACGAGCTAATTAGAATCCGGTTTCCTCGGCGTTCAAAAGGAAAGAAGTCCGACGCGTTGCTATCGGTCTTAGCATGACAGGCGGAAGGAATGAAATTGGAGCGGTTAAAGGATGAATGGAAAGAACAATTTCATTAATTCCAAGGAGCGGCTTTACAAGAAAGAGCCGATGGCTCTCAAAAGAGGGATCTGGTGCCTAGTGCACTGCTACTACTAGTCCTATGCTACTAGTCGTCGCTGTCCTCGTCATCGCCGCCGTCGACGTCGTCGGCGCTGCTCCCAGGGAGCTCCTCATCGCTGCTTCCCCAGCCCTTGGCCGGAGCCTCTTCCTCCGCGTCATCATCATCATCCTCGCTGTCCGCCCAGGAGCGGAAGCGCTTGGTCGGCGGATACCCGATGGAGGAAGAGGATTCATCCTCCTCCTCTTCTTCTTCGTCATCATCTTCGTCCTCGCTGTCCGCCCACATGCGGGGGCGCTTCTTCGGCGGGAGCTTGGCGGAGGGGAAGCCTTGGCCTTCGGCTGCTTCTCCTTCTTTCTCCTCCTTGTCGGAGGAGAGGGGGTTCACTGCGGGGTGAAGGCTGTCCTCATTCTTCTTCTTCGGCAAAGATTGGGGGAAGAGGCTTGAGAAGGAGGAGGAAGAGGAAGACATTGCTACAGGAGGAGAGGGTTTTTTTTTTGGTGCCGATGGCCGGGACAGAACGGAGGATAAAAAGAGCTAATCAGTCGGCACGGTTAAATAATGAGAAATCTGGTGAAGGTGTAATGCCCTTGCAGTTTCCAAGGGGTCAATGCCAGAGCTATCAGAATTTGCAGAGAAGTCGAGAAGACCGGGCATAATGATGACGGATGCCGCAACGGCTCGCTCTGCCACGACATGACCCTTCGAAGGGAAAGCATAATGATTTTGGAAATGTTATTTCCAAAACCGAGGGGGCATGTGTTATCACCGGATTTTGGACAAATCCAGAGGTGGGCCGGGCTTGGAAGATTACACGTGGAAGATTTCTGAAGCGGCTCGGCACGAAGGGTTTGGGCTGAATTGCCCGTGTATCTTTAATTAGTAGTTTATTATCTTAGATAAAAGTTAGAGTTTGTATCGTGCACGAGGGGATATTCCCACATTAGAAAGTCCCCTGGACTATAAATATGTACCTAGGGTTTATGGAATAAACAACAACTCACGTTCAACCCCAAACAAACCAATCTCGGCGCATCGCCAACTCCTTCGTCTCGAGGGTTTCTATCGGGTAGCGACATGCTGCCTAGATCGCATCTTGCGATCTAGGCAGCACAAGCCCCACGTTGTTCATGCGTTGCTCGTACTCGAAGCGCTTTTGATGGCGAGCAACGTAGTTATCATTAGATGTGTTAGGGTTAGCATTGTTCTTCGTTTAAGCATGCTTACGTAGTGCAACCCTTGCATATCTAGCCGCCCTCACGCCTATCTCGGGTGTGGGGGCGGCACCCCGCTTGATCATTATTTAGTAGATCCGATCCGTTACGATTGCTCCTTGTTCTACAAGGATTAGTTTAATATCTCGCAATAGTTAGGCCTTACAAAGGGGAGGATCCAGTGGCACGTAGGGTGGCGTTCGCAAGTCCTAAACGGGATGTTCCGAGGATCAACTTCATGTTGGTTTTTAGGCCTTGTTTAGGATCGGCTTACGAGCACCGTGCGTGGCCGCGAGGCCCAACTCTGGAGTAGGATGATCCGATTATGCGGTGAAAACCCTAAATCGTCGTAGATCTAATTAGCTTTATCTTGATCAAGCAGGACCACCAAGTATTCGTGCACCCCGTACGAATCATGGGTGGATCGGCTCTTTGAGCCGATTCACGAGATAACTCGAGAGCCGATCGAGGCTCGTATTTAACGTTTACATGTATGCCCTGCAGGAAACTAAGCGAGGCATCCCCATCACCTTCCCGACCGGGTATAGGTCAGGTGGCACGCCCTTGCACTTCGCATCGCCGCGTGTGACCAGAAGAGCATTGCGGGCCGTCGCTCGGAGGGGTCTCAGCCAGCCGCAGCTCTAGGCTCTTCCCGGCTCTACGGTGTTGACAAGGCCGCTGCCCGCCGGTGGGTTTTGGCAGTCAACAAATAATCAACAAATAATGCATAGTGATCGTTTGGCCCCGTGCGGTCACCACTAGTGGCTTTGCCCCTTGAGGCTTTGCCATTATTAGTGACCTTCTTGTTCTTATCTTGAGCGGGTTTCTCCTTCTTGTGAGACTTGGGAACATATCCAAGTCCATACTTTTGATTGTTTGACCTTTGCTTACTCAAGAGGTCATCCAATCCCATCTTGTTCTTGGCGGTGGTGAACTTTGCAAGTTCCTTTGTTAACCTAACATTTTCCTCAAGAATAGATGCATGCTCACAAGAGGATTCATTAGGATGATAGTCGAGACCATATTTAGTCACCAAGGATTCAAGATATGCATTGGTCTCAATATGCAAAGAGAGTTCCTCTTGTAAACGAACATGTTCCTCAACAAGCTTAGCATGCTCATTAGTAAAAGATGTAGGGGAACTAGCATGCTTTTCAACAACAATGGGATCCTTCATTGATTCAAGTGCTTTCATGTAGGTTTCTTGGAGTAGGTCATGGTTCTCTCCAAGTTTCTTGAGCTCATCCTTTACAAGCTTGTTAGCTCTTTCAAGGTGGTCAAGATCCCTAGTGAGAGAAGCATGAGCAACTTCAAGTTCCTCCTTTGAGGTATGGAGCACTTGAGTCAAAGATTGAGCCCTATCAATAGTTTCTAGATCCTTAACTTTATCAAGTTCATAGGTTTCAATTTGTTGCTTAAGGCCTTGAGATATGCACCTTTCGGTTTTTAGCTCTTGTCTTAGGAGATTGAATCTCCGTTCCTTTTCATCCAATTGATATTCTAATTCCTCAATGGACTCATCCTTTTCTTTGAGAGAGTCCATCAAGAAATCAAACTTGACAAGAGCTTTACCACGAAGGGTGCATCTAACATTGTAAAGTTCCTTAAGCACACTTAGTTCATCTTGATTTTCATTTTCATCATCAAGAACACTAGATAGGGAAGGTGGGGGTTCCATTACCTTGGTTCCCCTTGCCATAAGACAAGAGCCAACGATTGAAGAGGAGGAAGAGTCATCGGAGTCATCCTCTTGAGTGATTCTTGCCATGAAGGAGAAACCAACATCATTCTCCGTGGAGTAGTCCTTGGAGTAGTCATATGTGAAGAGTGACCCGGGCTTGGAGTAAGCCAAACCGGCCACCCCGGCCTCCTTCTCCTCATCTTCTTCTTCATCATCGGACAAGTACTCGGCTCCAACAAAAGCTCTTCCCTTGTTCTTCTTGAATCGATCGTTGATTGGGTTTGGCTTCAATCTTGGCTTGACCCCTTTGATGAATCTTGGCTTGTCTACCCTTTTCTCATAAGGGCACTCATTTGCAAAGTGGCTATCTTCATCACAATTGTAGCAAGTTCTCTTCTTCTTCTTGTCATTGAGAAGCATAGGCAACTTTCCCTTGTACTTCTTGGCAAAGAAGGCAAAGTCGATGACGATGTCACTAGTTGAAGTCATCTCCTCATCTTCTTCAATTTCATATTCTTCTTCTCCTCCATGGTCAGCTCTAGCCTTGAGGGCAAGGTTGTGTGACGCTTCATGATTGTGTGAGGCTTCATCAACACGGTTCATTGCCTTGAGCCTCTTTCCGGCTTTGGCCATGTTTTCATTGGCGGCCACATAGGAGACTAGATCATCGGAGTTGAGATCGGCACTCTTGGTCATGATTTGCAAGTTGAGTCCAAGGTTGGTGTCTTCTTGTTTGACGGCAATCATAGCAATGACCTTGGATTTTATGAAGGCTTCGTTCATCTCGAATCCGTCATTGTACTTCTCAGCACCAAGACCCTTGACCCTTACTTTCGAGCACCAAGCCTAGCATAGGCATCGAATACGGATTCTCCATCTCGAATCATGAACTGGTAGGCCTCTTGCTTTGCGAGTCTCATAGAGAGATGATTGGATCAAATCGGTTCCCTCTTGGAGTACTACGATCCGATCCCACAACTCTTTAGCGGAGACAATGTCATCAACTTGATCTAGAAGCTTGCGGTTGATGCCACTTCTAATCTTGTCACGTGCGGATGCATTGAGTTGACGGTTGTAGAACTCGGTGGAGGTCAACCGAGTAGGATCTTGTGGCTCCCGATGTCCATGAACAATGAGCTCCCATAGCTCCACACTCTGCGATTGCGAATATGAGATTCCATAGCAGATTTCCAATGAGGAAAGTGAGTTCCATCGTAATGGGGAACGGTCCTACTATGGTTTATATGAGGCATGGGTGAAGTGTTTACGGGATAGTTATGGTCAACCTCATGGTAGGATTCTTTAGAAGCCGAAGCCCCACTAAGAGTTCCACCCGCGAGTTAGGTTCTTAAGCATGGCGAGTCATTTCTGTCATTTGGTTTTGTAGCTCATCCTCCTTTTTCTTCTTCTCGGCATCATATGCCAAGAATCTAGATTTCATCTCTTTAACCGAAAGGTTAGAGTCGTCATCTAGACCCTCGAAGAGTTTATCCATCTCACTCTTAAGGCGGTGAAGCCCTTAATAAGAGTCCAGACTCTGATACCAATTGAAAGTATAGAGATGGTAAACCTAGAGGGGGGGGTGAATAGGTTTCTACAAATTTTAATTCTTTCTTTGCAATATTAGGCTTTGCGGAATATAAAGATGAGCCTAATGCAAACTAGGTGAAGCAACCTATATGAGGATACAACTAACTCAAGCACGAAGGCTCTCACGAGCGAGTTAAATCACAAGTAAGGAGTTCGGTTAGAGATAACCGATAGCACGCGGAGACGAGGATGTATTCCCGTGTTCCCTTGCTTTGCAACAAGGTACGTCACGTTTGGAGGAGTGGAGGTCCCACGAAGGATTCCCCGCGCCACGAAGGCTCACCCTATTCTCCGGAGCCTATCCCACGAAGGAATAGCTCACTCACTTGTGGTAGACTTTGAGGTAGCCTCCAAACCTTCACAATCTTGCCCGGAGCAAATCCACAGCCTGGATGCTTCCGGACTCCTCTTGCCCACCTAGGATTTCCAAGGAACCCTAGGAAGCAAGCTTCTCAATGAATACAAGGGGGAATGAGATTTGGCTTGGTAGAACGGTAGATCGGGTCCTCCTCTAGTGATTCCCCGGAGGGATTTGAGTTTGGGTGGAGGAGGAGGGAGATCTGAGGCTTTTGGTGTTTCTAGCAATGGAGTAGGAGAGAGAGAGCTCAAGAACAGTTTATAGTATGTTGCCTAACCCTTCCAAGGTAGAAGAAGGGGTATTTATAGTGTTCTTCAAAATCTGGCCGTTGCCACTTGCCACCTCGGCATTCTTCCCGACAAACCCGGTCAGACCGGACCACAGACCGGACAGCCCGGTCGTGAGGCCGGTCAGACCGGACTGGTGACCGGAGCACCTTTGCGTCGTCCTGGCGCTTCTCCGGTTGGTGCCCGGTTGCTGCCCGGTTTCCGAGCGGTCGACCGGACGGAGCGCCGGACCCGCCGGTCAGGAGCCCGGTCGACCGGGCCACAGACCGGACCTGCTGGTCCTCCTTTGGAGCCCGGTTTCCGACCGGTCGACCGGCCAGTACGCCGGACTGGCCGGTTGCTGGCCCGGTTGGACCGGGCAGGTGACCGGATTTCTCCTGTAACCCCTTTTTGATTGTTGTTGAAATGGGGGGGTCACCTTTAGGCTTCTTGTTCCATTGATACACCTTTATACCTCTTTGGCTAATACTTGGGAATCATCTAGTAGTCATGTATTAGTCCAAATACACTAGCACGGTGTCATTCTTACCAAAATAATGGATAAGGGTAAAATACCCTTACACTTACCCTCTCTTCAAGATTCTCCAGCTCCTTGCGCAGGGTCTCGAGTTCGGCGCGAGTGGCAGAAGTGTCCGTCTTGGCGTCCAGAGCAGCCTTCTTCTCATTGAGCCGTCGACACTTTTCGGCAATATCGGCTCTCAGCGGAAGTTGGGAGTGGCGGAGAGTAATCCTTTGGCGGGCCGATTGCACCCTTGACTTGAAGACCGACAAGGTAACAGCGGGCCAGAGCTTCACTTGCAGGGTCATAGGGAGATGAGGCTGGATATCCTCGAGGCTGCCTTTGGCTTCCTCGGAATTTTCAATCAGAGTCTCAGTTGAGGCAGAAAGCAAGTCTTTGAGACGCTGGAGTGGACCACGGACCGTACTAGGGTTCGGCTCTCCACTTGCCTTGGAAGAAGTTGGTTCAATGGATTCTGGGTCGAACGCAAGCAAGCTCGAGAGATCACAACCACGATAGGGTAAACAAAGTGAGTTTAGCGAGGCAATGAGGGAATTGATGGAGCCAAGGAGGGGAGACATACCTCTCCCAAGGAAGGAGGAACAGCCGACGCGAGTAACAATCGGCTTTTCGTGGACTCGGATGGGTCAGCCACTTGGGCAGCCGCTATCGTCGAGGTAGCTAGATCCAGGGTAGCGGACGGCATCGGTACCTCCTCAACGTCTCCGCTAGAAGTTTCGGCGGCCTGCAAGAGGAAGTGATTAGCCGATCCGAATGACGACGGGATAGCATGAAGTATGACCAAGAAGATAATTACATTTGAGACCTCCTGGCTTGATGAAGAGGCTCGTGGGTTCTTACGAGCCCTTTTGACGCAGCGGCGCTTCGTGCGTGACCCCGATCTGGTCGGGGCTTGGGGAGCGGGGGTTCAGTGATCGACCCTTTCTTGGAAGCCGGCGCTGGTGAAGCCGTCTGGCTCCGGGTGGTGGACCTCTCGGAATTACCCGAGCTCGAGTCCCCCTGGCTGGTTTCTTCGGCCCCGCTGGAGGTTCCTTCAGTGGAGGCCTGTAGGAAAGAATACAAGCGTGTTATAAACAAATTTTTGAAAGCGGACAAGCGTCTACGGGGTCTGAACCAACTTACACGAAAGCTTTCTTGGGCCGGAGCTTTACGCTTCAGGGTTTTCCTGGCAGCCACCTTCCTCACTGCCGTCCTCGCCTGAGTCGAGGCTCGGGGGGCAACCGGCCCCGAAGATGCTTTACTCTTGGGAGCCGATTTCGGTGAAATCGGCTGACTCTGCATTATGACTTTCTTCAGGGTTGGCGAGCTCGCGCGAAGAGAACCACCGGTGCCGGAGGAAGAAATACGAAAGGGGAACCGTCGGCTTGTGTGGGAGCCGGACCATCTTGTTGTCGCTAGGAGAAAGAGTCAGGTCACAGACGATCACCATAAGGCAGTTACAAGAAATGCTTAAGTGACGGTACCTGGTCTGCAGGGGTATCATACTCGACGTCAAGCTCTTTCAGCAGCGGTCCTAGGGCCCTCCTGAAGACGTGAGTCTTCCACATAGACCACCAAGTTTCAAAACCATCGGTAGTGAAGGAGAAACGGAGGTTATGGGGAATTGGGATGGCCAAAGCGTCAAAGAAGGTATAGCACCTTTGGGCAGTGAGGATGTCGAGCGGATCGGCTCTACTTGCCGTCGGGTGGTGTAAGAAAAAGTGTGGAGGCACCTGTCCGAGACCAAGCTGTCGAGCTGCTACTACTCGGTTGATAACACTCATAACCGGGCTTGATGATCCGGTTCGAGGTACTCATGCCAACAGGGAGGAAGCAAGGACGAATCATGAGGGAGTACAAGTGCTGTGTGCTGGCGTCATCGGCAAAGTCATCCAATCGGAAAGAGACTGGGTTTTCAAAACTTGCCGATTCAGTATAAGGGTGGAACAGGGGGTTGTCCAAACCTTGGAAGAAAATCTTAAACCACCCTGCCGCTTCCTTGGGAATCGACCTCGCTGCCGGGAGACCATACGGGGCTTGGCCGTAGTTGGTGCATCGAATTTCCTTTCCATTCACATCCGGAAAGGTGAAGGTGGTCAGCGACGGGAAGTCTGGGATTTGGTTTTGGAAGTATAGTTGGGCCCACAACTGAATGAACCACCAGGGGCCGCCAGTTTTAACTGTCTTGCGAGAGAACAGTTTGACAGACATCAGTTGAAGGGATCGATAAATCTCTCCGAGAAATAGTTTGCCTAGGCCGAGTTGGGTGCCTTTAGCAAGTTCATAGGCCAGGGAGAGGTAATTCTTGGTGGGGGCAAGTGATGGGCCGCAGAATATGAAGTGCTCCGACCGGAAATTCGGGAAGGCTGTGTGCTCCCTCTCCGTCACGGGGCCTTTGGTTTTCATATAACGATTGAGATAGGCGCCCCGACTGGTACACTCTTTTTTAGAGGAGAGAGTGAAAGGGACTTTTGGCGGTTTGAATGCGAAGGGCCGGGGGATGCAATGTCCAGCCTCGTGATCATGGCCACATCCGAGCAGGGTCGGGGTCATGGGGCCATGACCAAACATGAAGCGAGTTCGAAGTGCATCGGACCGAAGTAGCCGATGGTTTTCAGGATGTTCTCATTCTTCTCAAGAGGAGATAATGATAATGACAGGGCATCGGCTATTCCTTTGGTTTCCCAAGTGGCATAGTGGGATTTTGATACTCTATTGTACCATGCCACCCAACCCTCAGGAGGATTAGGCCGGGCTCGCGAGCGGTCGGCCCAGGAAGTCGGATCTAGGTGTCGGCTCACAAAGGGGATTCCGTTAGCTTCGCACGAAATTAACAGGGCAGGACTCTCAGAAGAACGAGGACCGAGGCACATCGAATTTGCGAGAGAAGGATGTGGCGGAAGAATGTCTGAAACCTAAATTAGTAGCGGAGCGAGACATTAATTCAGGTGTTTGCCATTAATCCCATGTCAAGTCGATTGCGAGAGGAGGTTGAGGATTACCTTCAGTCCGGAAGCCGTGGTATCGGTATTGGATGATTCCGCCATGAGATGCGTTGAAGGAGTTGGGGGCGGCGCGGTCGAGATCTGTGTAGGTGGTTGTGGATTGGAACTGCTCAGGCGGCGATTTGGGGATCTGACTTTGCCTTTTCAGATGGAGGTCGCGGGTTACCGTTTGGAAGGGCGGCTAGGTCGACGTTACCAGTATTTTTATGATAGAGACCGATGCAATGCCATCGGTTCTTTTTTGAAGATTGTGTGACTTTGACTATCGGCAAAACAATTGACTGGGAACGCTTCTTCATTAACAAAGGAGGGTTTTTTAATGAAGAGTCGATTGACTCAAGAAGAGCCGATTGTTCGCATACTACTGATGCTATGTCACTAATCCTCGCTGCCCTCGTCGTCGGCATCGTAGCTGTCACCAGCGCTGCTTCTGGAGAACTCCTCATCACTGCTGCTCCAGTCTTCGACCGGAGCTTCTTCCTCTGCGTCGTCATAGTCAGCTTCACTATCTGCCCAGACACGGAGGCGCTTCGCCGGCGGGTATCCAGTGGAGGAAGAGGAGTCATTCGGCACAGTTTAATAAGGAGAAGCCTAATGGGGGATTTAAAGCCATTGCGGTTTCCAAGGAAATGGTGCTAAAATTATCAAGTTTTGCAAAAAGGCGAGGAGATAAGATATCATGGTAAAGGATACTGCAACGTTTCTGCCATGACATGACCCGAAGAAAGAGGAGCATAATGATTTTGGAAATGTCATTTCCAAAACCAGGGGGGCATGTGTTATCGCCAGAATTTGACCGAGTCAGAGGTGGGCCGCGATCAAGATGGACTCGAAGAATATATATATAGAAGAAATACGTGAATCGGCCTTTTATACCAAGTTGGGCTTAATTGCCTGTGTATCTGTAATATATTAGATCGCATCTAGATTAAGAGTTAGAGTTTGTCTCGTACACGGTGGGATTACGCCCACATTAGAAAGTCCGCTGGACTATAAATATGTATCTAGGGTTTATGGAATAAACAACAACCAACGTTCAACCAAAAACAAATCTCGGCGCATCGCCAACTACTTCGTCTCGAGGGTTTCTACCGGTAAGCACCATGCTGCCTAGATCGCATCTTGCGATCTAGGCAGCACAAGCCTGCCCACGTTGTTCATGCGTTGCTCGTACTGAAGCCTTTTTGATGGCGAGCAACGTAGTTATCTTAGACATGTTAGGGTTAGCATTGTTCTTCATATTACATGCTTTCGTAGTGCAACCCTTGCATGTCTAGCCGCCTTACACCTATCTTAGGTGTAGGGGCGGCACCCCGCTTGATCATAGTTTAGTAGATCTGATCCGTTACGGTTGCTCCTTGTTTCATCAAGGATTAGTTTAACATCCGCAATAGTTAGGCCTTACAAAAGGTTGGAGGATCCAGCGGCGTGTAGGGTGGCGTTTGCTAGCCCTAGAAAGGATGTTCCGGGGATCAACCTCGTGTTGGTTTTTAGGCCCCGTCTAGGATCGGCTTACGGTCACCGTGCGCGAGCGCGAGGCCCAATCGTGAGTAGGATGATCCGATTATGCGGTGAAAACCCTAAATCGTCGTAGATCTCATTAGCTTTACCTTGATCAAGCAGGACCACCATATATTCGGACACCTCGTCCGAATCATGGGTGGATCGGCTCTTTGAGCCGATTCACGAGATAACCCGAGAGCCGATCGAGGCTCGTATTTAACGTTTACGTGTGTGCCCTGCAGGAAACTAAGCAAGGCATCATCCACACCTTCCCGACCAGGTATAGGTCGGGTGGCACGCCCTTGCGGTTGGCATCGGCGCGTGCGACCAGGAGGCTTTGCGGGCCGTCGCTCTGAGGGACTGGGGCCAGCCGCAGCCCTAGTTGTTCTCGGCTCTACCGTGTTGCCCGTCTCTGCCCGCCAGGGGGTTTCTGACGTCAACACCGGCATCGTTAACGTCGAGTGGGACGAGGAAGAAGATTTGGACTAGACGAGCGACCAAAAGGAGCATAAAATCATGCATCTTATCGTTATTATTTCATTAATTCCTAAGCGGGGCATAAAATGGCGACGCTTAGTAAAGCTCTTGTGGGCATCTGCCATGCATGTAGTAACACCCAGTTTGATCCGGACCAACTTCGGAGCTGCACCGAATACCCACGAACTAGCTAGCCCTCATATGATCCCTCCCTTAATTCTCGATTGACGCCGTCCTTGACCTCTTCATCCCAACTCAACCTGAACTGAACACACACGGGCGCAACGCGACGTCCCCACGCACAGGAGTAGCAGAAACCCGTTACGCACCCGGCTGGCGCTGAACACTACCGAGCCGATGGAGGCACGCGGGTGGCGGGTCACGGATTCCAGCCCCGCGCACGTCGCACCGGCACCCTATACGCAAGTCCGTGCTCCGAGCCTGCAGGCAGCACAGCCGGTCACACATGGTCGTGAAAGCCGTCAAAGGTCAAACCCAACACACAAGGAAGGGGTTAGTGTGGACATGGCGTTTTGCGCACAGGTGCATATCCTCCTGATTTTAAATGCATTTTAAACCCATTTCAAAATGTTAAAAAAGTCCGGCAAAAACTTTGCGACTACATCTTGATGTTCTATGTCCTCGCAAAGTCATTTCACGAAAAACAAATATGTTTGGCGTCATATGTAAAAAAACAAAATTTGGTGCTAAGAAAAAGGCTCTTCGTGAGACATTTCTTCATCTTTTTTACATACGATACAAAATAAGTCGATTATCTGCAAAACTTGTCGTGTGCACATAGATTATTGATATGTACGCGCGAAATTTTATTTGGAATTTTTTTGACACTTTAAATTTTTTTTTTACAGTGGCAGGAGCATATGTACATGGGATCTAACGTGCATTTCCGGGGGTTCAAGTGGGTTTGCTGCTTTCATACCATTCCTTCTTACAATTTAAGGATTCAGACACTCAGCCTCACCTTTGCGGAGGCAAGGGCGATATATGCGGTGCGCTATCCTATGCCGCCGGACATGCGCCTACCGATCAACGGTGGGTGGAAGGCTACCGTGATCCCCCGACGGGCCTCTACTCGCCTTGCTAGACCCACTAGGATATTGTAACCTTAAATGGAGGCCGAAGTGCTACCACATCATCTAGCTTGCTCCCATGTCAACGGTGGCAAGGACCATCGTCGACAAAGCGGTGCCATCCAGGTGCAGTTGAAACCTGTGGCGACGAGACCGAAGAAGTTGTCGGTTCGACAACACCTCTTCCACCTCCATTGTCCATTACGCCTCCATCGTGCTCAAGAAAATAGCGCCCAAGGGGTAGAATGCCTCCCCTTTTTGTGTTGATCGAATTGGCCATGTTGCTAAATTAGTTATTTTGGTTTTTGAGTTGTTTCAATCTACATTCGGTTCCTACCTCGTGCGTGGGTATGTTGGAGGAGAACACGGCCAACATTGCTAGCGCACCATCTAACGCATCCAATGCCGGCATGGAGTTTTCGGAGAATGAGGTGGGTGAGAATGATTTATAGGAGGTTTTTGATGCTTCTCAGCGAAAGTAACATGGATAGGAAGTGACGAGTACATGTTTGGTGAGGGCATGGGAGGTGGTATCACTCGATGCGGCGGGTGGTTGCCGATGGCAAGAAAATATTGGCAAAGAGTAGAGGCAGCCTCCGCCGCCGAATTTTGTTTTTTATTTGGGTTAAACAGTGGGGAATTCCCCACTGCAATTTTTATTATTATATAAAAAGAAACTGTACAAAACAATGCCATTATACCATAAGTATAAGGCAAAAGAAAGAAAACTAGTTCTAGGAGCTATACTAAATCTTGAATAAAATCTTTGAAGGCTTGAGCAAGCTTTTTCTTTATTTTGAATTGTATTATTGTAAGTTCATTCTTGGAAATGGCCTTCCAGCTTTGAAATGTGGGCACTTGATTCTTGAAGATTTTATTATTTGTGATAATCCATAATCCCCAAGCAGCTGCAATGATAATTTTCATGGAAAATGGTACATTCAGTTTATTCTTGACATCATAAAGGGCATCCATGACAGATAGGTGTAAAGTTCTTTGGGGGCAAATATAATCCCAACGTTCCATGGCAAAAGGGCACTCCCATAAGAGGTGAATCAAAGTTTCTTCTTCGCTGCATTGTAATGTTGCACAGCTGTAAGACAGGATATTGAAGTTCTTTCGATCCAAAAGATTTCTTGTATCCAGTCTATCTAATAGAACCATCCAGAATAAGAATTTGTGTTTCGCTTTCCAAATCCATGAGAAGATATCTGGAGTATGCCTCTGTCCTATCATGACATTGTAAGCATTTTTTTTAGTGAATTCACTATTTCCCCATATATAGCTCCAAGAATCCTTGTTTCCTGTTTGTGCAGTTATCATGGCATTCTGGCAAATATCTTCCATTTCTTCAAACTCATTGAAAGCTTGTTGTTATAAAGGGAGATGAAACATATCCTTTAGAAATTCTTGTGATAGAACTTCCCACACAGATTGGGAACGAGGTGAGCGTCGACAGTGAGGGATGCAGGCGCGCGGCAAGCGGTTGAGAGAGAAAGCGGCGGCGGATGGGAATGGACCGTGCGGTGAAATATGTCCAAACCCGTTTTGTTTGTGTTTAACTTTCACCACGAGGACATTCGTTGGTTTGTTTTTTTTACTCCATGTATATGAGCAAGGGCCGGCTGGATCGCGAATTCGCGATGAACGTTGCCCGTACTAGTACTACTGGGCAAGATGGATGGATTGATCCGACACACCGTGCGCCATGCATGCCTAGCTTTTCGTTCAACTCACATGCGTTGTGGAGGAGGGTGTGGATGAGGGCGGAGGGGACAGGCCCTGCCGCTGCTGCTCTGCTCCGCTCGCTCCGTAGCTGCCCCTGCCTGCCTGCTTGCCGCGGTACTACGTATACGATTCGTATACGTAGGAGGTGTTGGAGTAGAGGGCCCGCGCTCCAGCGTCATGGTAAAATCCGATCTGGCTCTGGCTGTGAGTGCCCATGGGAACGGCTGGTTCGGGTGGGGCCCGCGCTAGGGTAGCTCCCAGCAGATCGTTCTTGGAATCCGTGCGGGCGGATCAACAGGATCAGGACCATGACGAAAGCATGTCGCGCTGGTGCACTTTGCAGCTGTCACTTTCTCTCACGGCCGGAGGAGACCATGCAATGCCCTCATGCATCATCATCATCATGCCCTGCATGTACTGGACTGGACGGTTTGGT
Source organism: Lolium rigidum (assembly GCF_022539505.1). Classification (NCBI taxonomy): domain Eukaryota; kingdom Viridiplantae; phylum Streptophyta; class Magnoliopsida; order Poales; family Poaceae; genus Lolium; species Lolium rigidum. Next base: position 53,377,880 of record NC_061512.1, on the reverse strand, counting down.
GCATGGAACGGAACTCGAGCGCTCCTTGTAACTTGGCAACCGATCGATCGACGATTTCGGCAGTGGTAGCTTTCGCACGTCCCGCGGTAGAAACAGGCAGATGGATGGATGATTTTACGCTCTCTCCGTGCGTGAAGTCGACAAAGCTTGCCAGGCCAAGGCCAGGGGTAGAAAGTAAAACCTAGAAAGTGTTCTCGAGGAAACCGGAAAAGAATGGCACACGAAAGGTGCTTCTTTTGTCGCAAATCAGACCCGTTTTGTTGATCCTGCCCTACATGCCTACACTACGCACCTAATCAGCTGCAGCAGGGCTCATCTGTTTAAGGCTGGCGGACGCGTGGTTCCTCCAGAGATTCCACTGCGTGCAGTACTGGCTTCTGCGTGCAGACACGTATAGGCATGTGAATTCCACGCCCGAATGCTGAACGTTGCACGCACGATAGGTCGATCCATCAGGTGCGAGCTAGCCAGCTAGGAGACCATGCAGGCGCTAGTTCAGCAAAGGACATTGATCATTGATGGAGCGATAACATCTCGTGTCAACGCTGAACGACCAGCGTTCATGATGGCAATCTAGCTACTTGTGCATGTAGTATCATGCATGTCTTAAAAAATTTCACTTCATGTCCATTCTCAACCATGATCGATCTGTACGTACAACAAGGAACATAATTGCGGGAGGCTCCGTTGAACCGGAACCTTACAGGACAACAAAAAAGTCCGAAACAAACCTTGAATTTATAGTTCAACATTAAATATAAATCTAGGAAATAGCTGAATTCTTCTGAGGCCCAAAACGTGGGCGAGCTCATGACCAAAAAACGCGAGGAATCTGAACATGCCCTCACGAAACCTCTCAACTAAACTTTGCAAACCCAGAATTAAACCTCTCAAAACCCCAATAGATGATCGAAAACCCCAACCTAGGAGCATCTCCAGTCGCGTCCCCCAAACCGCGCCGGATTGAGCGTTTGGGGGACGTGTTTTGTTCGTGCCGTCTTTGGGGGACGTTGCTCCCCAGCCGCGTCCCCCAAAACGCCGCCCCCAATAAAGAATTTAAATTTTGCATTCAAAAGATATCGTTCCCGCCGATCAGAGTAGCGGCGATCAGAGTAGCAGCGATCAGAGTAGCAGCGATCATATTACAGACCATATAGTGCATGCTAAATTAGAAAAAGGGGTTGGTCGACGGCGACGTATCCTGAGTCGACGCAGGCCCGTCGATCACGACGACCTCGTCGCGATCTGGCTGGTGCTGTGCATGCTCCGTCTCCTCCGCCGCCGTCGCGTAGGCCGATGATACGTCTCCAACGTATCGATAATTTCTTGTGTTCCATGCCACATTATTGATGTTATCTACATGTTTTATGCACACTTTATATCATATTCGTGCATTTTCTGGAACTAACCTATTAACAAGATGCCGAAGTGCCAATTCTTGTTTTATCGCTGTTTTTGGTTTCGAAATCCTAGTAAAGAAATATTCTCGGAATTGGACGAAATAAAAGCCCGGAGGCCTATTTTCTCACGAAGCTTCCAGAAGACCGAAGACGAGACGAAGAGGGGCCACGGGGAGCCAAACCCTAGGGCGGCGCGGCCCCCCCTTGGCCGCGCGGCCCCGTGGTGTGGGCCCCCGTGCCGCCTCTTGACTTGCCCTTCCGCCTACAAATAGCCTCCGTGACGAAACCCCCGCACCGAGAACCACGATACGGAAAACATTGCCGAGACGCCGTCGCCGCCGATCCCATCTCGGGGGATCCCGGAGATCGCCTCCGGCACCCTGCCGGAGAGGGGAATCATCTCCCGGAGGACTCTACACCGCCATGGTCGCCTCCGGTGTGATGAGTGAGTAGTCTACCCCTGGACTATGGGTCCATAGCAGTAGCTAGATGGTTGTCTTCTCCCCATTGTGCTATCATTGTCGGATCTTGTGAGCTGCCTATCATGATCAAGATCATCTATATGTAATTCTATATGTTGCGTTTGTTGGGATCCGATGAATAGAGAATACTTGTTATGTTGATTATCAAAGTTATGCTTATGTGTTGTTTATGATCTTGCATGCTCTCCGTTACTAGTAGATGCTCGGCCAAGTAGATGCTTGTAACTCCAAGAGGGAGTACTTATGCTCGATAGTGGGTTCATGCTCGCATTGACACTCGGGACAAGTGACGAAAAGTTCTAAGGTTGTGTTGTGCTCGTTGCCACTAGGGATAAAACATTGATGCTATGTCTAAGGATGTAGTTGTTGATTACATTACGCACCATACTTAATGCAATTGTCTGTTGCTTGCAACTTAATACCGGAGGGGGTTCGGATGATAACCTCGAAGGTGGACTTTTTAGGCATAGATGCGGTTGGATGGCGGTCTATGTACTTTGTCGTAATGCCCAATTAAATCTCACTATACTCATCATGATATGTATGTGCATTGTCATGCTCTCTTTATTTGTCAATTGCCCAACCGTAATTTGTTCACCCAACATGCTGTTCGTCTTATGGGAGAGACACCTCTAGTGAACTGTGGACCCCGGTCCAATTCTCTTTATCGAAATACAATCTACTGCAATACTTGTTTTTACCGTTTTCTCTGCAAACAATCATCTTCCACACAATACGGTTAATCCTTTGTTACAGCAAGCCGGTGAGATTGACAACCTCACCGTTTCGTTGGGGCAAAGTAGTTTGGTTGTGTTGTGCGGGTTCCACGTTGGCGCCGGAATCCCCGGTGTTGCGCCGCACTACATCCCGCCGCCATCAACCTTCAACGTGCTTCTTGGCTCCTCCTGGTTCGATAAACCTTGGTTTCTTTCTGAGGGAAAACTTGCTGCTGTGCTCATCATACCTTCCTCTTGGGGTTGCCCAACGAACGTGTGAAATACACGCCATCAGCCGACGATGGTGTAGCAGTCGAAGACGCGGCAGCCGGCTCTTGCGCCGCAATTGCTGCCGCTACCGCTGCCGCTGCCGCTTCCTGGGCCGCCGCGTCGGCCGCCGCCATTTTGGCTTCGATGTCGTCGAGGATCTGGCCTTTGAAAAAGTTGTGCGCCGCCCGCGTCCGGGGAGACATTCCCTCTGTCGACGCTCTCAGCAGGGACATGTCGTCCCCGCGTTTCTCGAGCTCCAACTTCTCCTCTTGCCTCTTGAGCAGCTCCGCCCACCTTTCGTCGTTCTTTTTGGCGCGGGAGAGAAAGGTCGAGGAGACGTCCGCGAGGCATTTCGTGATCGACTCCTGCGTCTTCTCACCCGACGCGGCGTCGGCCAAGGCGGCCTTGGCAGCCTTGTTGCCAGTAGGACGCCCTGCCGATGTTGCCGACACCGCGTCCAGATCAATGGCGTCCTTCTCCTTGGACAGCGACAGGCGCGTCAACCGCCATTTCTCATTCCCTTTGAGCTTGCTATAACAATGCGTCAGCGCGAACGGCTTATGCCCATCCGAGTTCCTCGCGTAAACCTCCATGGCCCTATCAAACTAGCCAAAGGAAACGGAATCATTTCATCGAACACAATGTAGGCGCTACAGATTATGGAAGAAAGAGTCGTACCATTTGGGAGAGGTCGGCGCCGCTCTCGGCTCCGGTCGGTAATTCCTGATGGTATCCATGGAAGGAGTTCACCGACGCCTGGATGATGGCCCATCGCGTCGACATTGCCTTTTGGCTCCTCTTCATTGTCACTTTGTTGTAGTCGCCCTTGATGAGCTTGCGCTCATCGAACTCGGCCTTGATTCTCGCCCAATACTTTCCGTGTTTTTGGTTGGCGCCGATGATGGAGTCATGGCTCACCGTCGCCCACGACTCGCACAGAAAAAGATCCTCCAAAGCCGTCCACTTGGGGCCTCGTGTGCCCGACGCCTTCTTCTTCTTTTTCTTCTTCACGCCGTCCGCGTCGACCTCCACGAGATCATCGTCACCGGCACCCTCCTCGTCTTCTTCCTCGCCGCCCTCTTCGTCGTCCTCGTCGTCGTCCTCGTCCTCCACCCCCTCCTCTTCATCGTCCTCCTCTTCCTCAGCACCCTCAGCACCGGCGCCGTCGAATTCGAGCGGCCCCCTGCGGCCAGCGAAAGGGTCGCCGTCCGCACCGGGTCCTGACTCGCGCTGCTCGTACGCCGGGGAGTAGATGTTGTTGGGGTTGAAGCCGCCATGCGGCAGCGCATCCGGGTAGTGCGGCGACAAGTTAGGCGTCACGCACCCGGGAGTGCCGGAGGGGCCGTCGTTGTAGAAGGCGGATGACGACGGAGAGAAGACTCCCGGAACGTACACCGGCACGTTCGTACTATATGGGCTCGCGTTGGTGGCGGCGAGACACCCGGCCATTAAGTGCTGGTGCTGGCGCGCCGCCAGAGCCTTCTTCTCCTGCTCCGCCGCCCTCCGTCCTTTCCGCTCCGCCGTCGACATCTTCCGGCGCAGACAGTTTTCATGCCACTGATCATCGGTCAATCCTTCCGGCCTCTTCTTCGGGGCCGGCGCCTTCCGCGGCTTCGCGAACGGCGCTTTCGCCCCTTTCGTCGCATTGCCCGGCGGCTTCTTGGCTGCTTTCTTGGCCATCTTCTTGGGGGCTACCGGCGGCGCCATGGAATGGGGAGAAGATAGCGGCGGCGGGTGGGCGGCGGGAGGGAGAAACAAATCGGCGGGAAAAGGAGAAATGAATCGGCGGCGGGGAAAGGAGAAATGAATCGGCGGCGGGGGAGGCCAGAAATGCACGGCGGGATAGGCGCGATATGGCAGGAGGGGCGGGATTTGGCGGGAGTGGGAAACGATTTTTCACTGAGCCGCTGACGCGCCGGGCCCGCGTCGGTTCGCCTCGCTTTTCGTTGTGTCCGGCGTCCCCGGTGGTCCCTGTGGGACGGGGACGGGCTCGGGGCGCCGGACAAAAATGGGCTTTGGGAGACGCGGCTGGAACGCATTTTTTGTCCGGCGCGTCCCAAATCCCTTTGGGGGACGCTTTGGGGGACGCGGCTGGAGATGCTCTAAAAACTCTACCAAAACGAAGAACAATTTCTCTCAACCAATTTGGGACGCACTACGTAGCCAAAACCGAAACTGCAAAAGGCACAACATCACAACTTATCATGGGTGAAAACGACAAAAATAATCATTTACCCAAACTTAAGTAAAAAAATAAACCTCCAATGAAAATATTTATAAAAAATAACCCTTTTCAGTAGCGCCAACTTCAAAAGCTTTTGGCCGTGAAAACTCTTGGACCTCTATGGGGTGCGCTACCCTCGTATGTGAACACGTGTTTGGTTCGGGTAATTGTTCGCATGGTTTTAGGATTCGTTGATAAATGCTCAGCGAGGCATAGACATTGGATTTGGTGGATGCCTGGATGGGTGTTGAGTGAAAATTGTGGAATATGGTGTGTTCAAACTATAGTAGCTACGGGAACTTGCTACTGCTAGGGGGGTTCGATTCAGGTCGGTGTGATGTGCAGGTACGCAGTTTTCTTTACTGGAAGATCAATCTGGCTATGTTGCAGATCAAAGTGGCCGTTCACAGCCAAGAAAAGAACATGCATACGGTATATGCCTACGAGTAACAACCCAGCGGTTTTAAATCTGACCCTGGTTAATCCTGTAAAAATTCAGGATACCCTTTCGTTTAGGGTTTAGGTCTCCTCCTGCGGAGAACCCGTAGGAGTCCACCATATCACCGACTGTCGGAGATCCCGTCCGATCGCCATCGAACAAAACCTAACCAAGGTAGCTGGGAACGATCTGCATGGTGGAGGGAGCCAGTTCTCTCCTCATGGCGGAAAAGGATGGAGGGAAAGCGGACACGGAGACAAGATCGGCGACGGAGCCGGTGGCTGAAGCGGTGGCCAAGGGGCCGGATGAGGAACGGAGTGATCCTGCTGGTCCGGAATCGCCGAAAAACATTGAGGACATGCTGAATAGATTGGAGATTACGGCGGAGGAGGAAGATGCGGTTGATCTGTCAGGATTGATTGAGGAAAACCGCTCGTCGATGAAGTGGGTTGTTATCATTAGGGTTTGTCTCAAAACCTCATTTAGTCACACAGCGTTCTACCAGAAGATGCAGGTGGCCTGGGCTGTGGCACAGGAGGTAACGTTTCGTGATATTGATGAGTTTACTTTCATAGCACAGTTTAGATGCTATGGTGACTGGAAGACGGCCATGCATGGTGGTCCGTGGCTGTTTAGGCACAATGCTGTTGTTATTGAGGAATATGATGGTTTGGTCAATACTGAAACAATCTCTCTGGATTCTATACGTGTGTGGGTGCGTATTATGGGGCTGCCAGACCTGGTGCGTAATCTGGCTGCTGCTAAAATCATGGCCAGTAAGATTGGCAAAGTACTGGAGGTGGAGATGGGGACTAATGGAGTGAATTATGTGAAGTTCGTCAGAGTATACCTGAGCATTAACTTGAAGAAACCGCTGCTTAGGTTTGTGACAGGGAGGGTAGACCCTGGGAAAGAGCCTAAAAAATTCAGAGTCTTATATGAGAAGATGCCAAGGTTTTGTGCCCTATGTGGCGTGATTGGACATGTGGCGGATGAATGTGGCGACGGCTCGCATGATCCCAAAAATTACCAATATGGGGATTTCATGATGGTCCCTCAAGAGGACTTCTGGTACCAACCGAAGAGGGAATACGTGGTGAGGCCACATGCTAGTGGTATGAGGGGAAGAGGAGGTGGAAGAGGCCGGGGTGGACGTACTAACTCCAGCCAGGAGAATCAAGACATGGAAGAAGATGATCCAAGAGACCGTCCGGGCTCTGGGAGAGGTGATATGGCATGGTTGCGGAAACGCGACATGGGCACACGTGAAGAACAGATGCAAGGGAATGTCTTGGCAATCACTTCGGGGTCCCATGTTGCCGATGTGGTTGGGGCTTTGGAGGGGAAGGCTATGGGGGAGACGACACCACAGAAGAATCAGGCGCCGAAGAGGCACAAAGTTATCGATCCATCAATCCCGTTGGCAGCCTCCAGTAAGGAGGACCGCCGGGGCCAATGAAGACTTGTGGCTATAATTGCCGGGGACTAGGCTCTGACCCGGCAATTAGATCGCTTCTGAAAATTCGGAGGCAACATAGAGCTGATATACTGTTTCTGTCCGAGACTCACCTGGATGGAGATAGTGGTGATAGACTGAGAATTAAGCTTGGTTATGCTCATATGTTTGTGGTGCCAAGAAATGGCAGATCGGGAGGGTTGATGCTGCTGTGGGATCAACATGTGAATATCCAGTTAAAATACAAACATACGAATTATATTGATGTTCTTGTGTCAGGTGATACACCAGACAAAGATTGGAGACTCACAGGTCTATATGGAGAATCAGTATGGCGACATAAATATCGTACGTGGCACTATTTGCGAGATTTACACCAACAAGCTGATATGCCTTGGTTGGTGTTGGGTGATATGAATGAGATCATTTCACAGAAGGAGAAGGAAGGGGGAGCTCCAAGGCCTCTGTCATACATGCAAGCTTTTAGAGATTGTCTCTCTGACTGCGGTCTCGATGATTTGGGATATATTGGAAACAAATACACTTGGAAACGTGGTAATATACGAGAACAGCTGGATAGGGCTGTCGGCAATGCGGGGTGGATGCATCTGTTTCCACACGTGGGTGTCCACCATCTTACCTCTACAGGTTCTGATCACAGACCAATTCTGGTAGATACTGAAACATATGCTGCAGCGCTGAGCAGTAATAAGAAGAGGCTTCGGTTTGAAGGTCGCTGGTTGAAGGAAGAACAAGTAGGAGATATTGTGTCGACATCCTGGTTGCATGCTCCTCCAGATGCCCCTGTTATGTCAAAACTCTCAGCTGTACACTCAGAATTACATGAGTGGGATCGCAATGTTCTGAAAGCTCCACAGAAAAAGGTCAAGGAGTTGACGAAAGAATTGGATAAGCTGCTTAGTGGACCGATGTCTGATGAGTCTGGCCAGAAGCAGAAGGAGATTACAAGGCAGATTGAGGTTGCTCTTGAGCAGGAAGAAGTACACTATATGCAGCGAAGCCGTGCTAACTGGCTTATGCATGGTGCTTGAAATACGACGTTCTTTCATAATTATGCAAAGGCACATCGGAAGCGAAATACCATTCTGAAGTTGAAAAATGCGAATGGTGAGTGGATTGAAGGAAATGATGAGATGAACTCTTTAATTCATGAGTACTTTTCCAATATGTTTACCTATGAGGTGCAACAAACTAATGAGAATTACTGAATAGGGTGATCCCTAGGGTAACCTCGGAAATGAATGGATCTTTATTAAAGCCATATACTGCTGAATAGGTAAAAGCAGCCATGTTTAGCATTGGAGACTACAAGGCACCTGGTACTGATGGGTTGCATGCAGTGTTCTATAAGAAATTCTGGGATGTGGTGGAGGAGGAGGTTACCTGTGAGGTACTCCAAGCACTAAATACGGGTGTTATACCTAAGGATTGGAACGAAACTGCTATTGTTCTAATACCTAAGGTGGATAGTCCTGAGCTCGTTACACAGTTCCAGCCTATTAGCCTCTGTAATGTGATTTACAAAGTGATCTCAAAGGTTTTGTTGAGAAGGTGATACGTCTCCGACGTATCGATAATTTCTTATGTTCCATGCCACATTATTGATGATATCTAAATGTTTTATACACATTATATGTCGTATTTATGCATTTTCCGGCACTAACCTATTAACGAGATGCCGAAGAGCCGCTTGCTCGTTTTCTACTCGTTTTTGGTTTCAGAAATCCTACAAAGGAAATATTCTCGGAATTGGACGAAATCAACGCCCGTGGTCCTATTTTTGCACGAAGCTTCCGGAAGACCGAGGGGAAAGGAAGTGGGGCCACGAGGCGCCGACACAACAGGGCGGCGCGGCCTGACCCTTGGCCGCGCGGCCCTGGCGTGTGGGCCCTCGTGTGGCCCCCCGCGTTGCCCTTCCGCCTACTTAAAGCCTTCGTCGCGAAACCCCCAGTACCGAGAGCCACGATACGGAAAACCTTACAGAGACGCCGCCGCCGCCAATCCCATCTCTTTCTGCTTCGGGTATGTGTTGTAACCTTGATCTTCCTCTGTTCCGAGCCTCCCTGTGGCTATCACCCGAAACTCTAGATTGTCCACTTAGATCTGCCCTTCTCCCGCCTGGATGCGAAGCTGCCTCCTTTCTCCTGTTCAACTCAGCTGTCTATTTTTCTATTTCTCGGGCAGTTCGTGCGAGCCTATATTGATAAGCTTGCAGTTCTTGAGCTGTGGCTGTCGTCGTCATTGGCTCCGAGCCATCTAAGGCTTTTGCCGCTCTATCCCAAGCTGCCTGTGGAAGTTGAACTCTGACGCGTGGTGTGGGCCCGTCATATTTAGTGCCCATACCTCTCCTTAGATCTGAGGGATCGACAAAAGGATTTCCCAACTCGTCGAAAGCCTCCGATGTTTCCTCTTGATTTTCGATAGCATAAATCCGATGATATTTGGTACTCAGATCTATGTTGGGTTTGGTGACATCATTGTTGAGATTGATGAAGACCTTGCCCACTGTGATGGATTTGTCGATGAAGTCGTAACTGTCGGCATCGCTTGAGCCATCGCTTATATATAAGTCCGCAGATGACTCAAACGATGTGTCACTGAAGATCTTGGCGAGTTTCTCTCTTGTTCGATGTCGACGTAACGTGTTGCCGAAGTTTCTTCTTCGACTCGGTTGACGATGCATAGCTTGGAAAATCGGAATCGACCGCCGACGATCCCGACGAAATCGGAATTTCGACACGATACGATCCTTCCTTCTCGACGCGAAAGTGGAACCTTCCGAACGTCATCTCCAAGGGCTCCGCCAGATACGCATATGCATCCAAACGGGAGGGTGGGTGAGGAACAAAATCAACAAGACCAGCAGCGACCTGTTTACCTCGATCCATAGTGTTGCTCCCGGTTGACGATGTCGAAGATCTTGAACGTGCCATCGAGATCAGATCCTTACGCCTCTAATTCCCACAGACGGCGCCAATTGACAAGGGATTAACTTATCAATGCCTATGGATTGAAGGCTAGGGTTTAGTTAGAAGTAGAGGGCAAGTAGATCTCGAAGGTTTCAGCTAGAAAAGTACTCGACGATTATGAAAACTAGGGTTTGTAGACAATGATTCGATGATCTCCTCGTCCCTCGACTCCCCTTTATATAAGAGGTGGAGTCGAGGGTTTCGTTTTGTACAAGTTACAGAGTCCGGGACGGTTTCTAACTCATCCCGCCGGATTACAAATAACACTTCCTATTACAACTCTATCTTTTCCTTAAATACATCTTGGGCTTCCGAATCTTCTTATTCTTCGGGTAGTGGGCCTTCAATAAACCCCGGGTACTATATTCGGCAGGCCCATTTGGGATGCCTATGTCATCTGGAGATCACCTCCGGCACCCTGCCGGAGAGGGATTCATCTCCCGGAGGACTCTTCACCGCCATGGTCGCCTCCGGAGTGATGAGTGAGTAGTTCACCCCTGGACTATGGGTCCATAGCAGTAGCTAGATGGTTGTCTTCTCCTCATGTGCTTCATTGTCGGATCTTGTGAGCTGCCTAACATGATCAAGATCATCTATCCGTAATTCTATATGTTGTATTTGTCGGGATCCGATGGATAGAGAATACTATGTTATGTTGATTATCAATCTATTACCTATGTGTTGTTTATGATCTTGCATGCTCTCCATTATTAGTAGAGGCTCGGCCAAGTTTTTACTCTTAACTCCAAGAGGGAGTATTTATGCTCGATAGTGGGTTCATGCCTCCATTAAACTGCAGGACGAGTGACGAAAGTTCTAAGGTTGTGGATGTGCTCGTTGCCACTAGGGATAAAACATTGATGCCATGTCCGAGGATGTAGTTATTGATTACATTACGCACCATACTTAATGCAATTGTCCGTTGTTTTGCAACTTAATACTCGGAAGGGGTTCGGATGATAACTCTGAAGGTGGACTTTTTAGGCATAGATGCATGCTTGGATAGCGGTCTATGTACTTTGTCGTAATGCCCAATTAAATCTCACAATATTCATCATGTCATGTATGTGCATTGTCATGCCCTCTCTATTTGTCAATTCCCGATCGTAATTTGTTCACCCAACATGCTATCTTATGGGAGAGACACCTCTAGTGAACTCGTGGACCCCGGTCCATTCTTTACATCTGAAATACAATCTACTGCAATACTTGTTCTACTGTTTTCTGCAAACAATCATCATCCACACTATACATCTAATCCTTTGTTACAGCAAGCCGGTGCGATTGACAACCTCACTATTTCGTTGGGGCAAAGTACTTTGGTTGTGTTGTGCAGGTTCCACGTTGGCGCCGGAATCCCTGGTGTTGCGCCGCACTACATCCCGCCGCCATCAAGCTTCAACGTGCTTCTTGACTCCTACTGGTTCGATTAAACCTTGTTTTCTTACTGAGGGAAACTTGCTACTGTGCGCATCACACCTTCCTCTTGGGGTTCCCAACGGACGTGTCAACTACTCGCATCAAGCAAATTTCTGGCGCCGTTGCCGGGGAACTGAAGAAAAGCTACACCACAAAGATTTCTAACTCCCACGTCAACTACGCACCAGCAAATTTCTGGCGCCGTTGCCGGGGAGATCAAGACACGCTGCAAGGGGAGTCTCCACAATCCAATCTCTTTACTTTGTTTTGTCTTGCTTTATTTTATTTACTACTTTGTTTGCTGCACTTATATCAAAACACAAAAAAATTAGTTGCTAGCTTTACTTTATTTATTGTCTTGCACACTATATCAAAAACACAAAAAAATTAGTTACTTATATTTGCTTTACGTATTTCAACATATTTACTTTTAATTTTACCGTAAAAGACATACCGGTAGGACGTGGGTCTATAATTGGGAGAAATAATATAGAAGAATTTTTCAATCATGCTAGTACCGTTGAAGATTTTGAAGATAGACACTTGGTAGAACTTGCTCCTACTTATGAAATTGCTGTCGTTGCTTTAGTTCGCATGTTGGAAACTAAATTTGTTAATCTCAACCCTATAATCCAACACATGTTTCTTACACTCGGTGATATGGAAGAAGGGGAAAAGAAAGATTTTGTTTTAGAAACCCTTCTTAGAGAATTTGGTGGTATAGCAAGAGAGGCTAGAAAGGTCTTTATTAAATATAAGATGCTTGGTTCTTATACCAATTTTGTTAGTATCCTTGAAAAGATGGACATGGAGAGAGTCGGTACACTAATAATATTAATGATGGTGGGGAGATCAAAGCACCAATACCATGTAAGCTCCTAGCGATGAATGAAGCGCTAGAAAATAACTATGCTTGGCTTGTTCCTAAAAATTTGTTTGATGAGAGTAGCAAGCCCAAGACTAATGAAAAGGGAGCCGCTGAAACTTATGTATCCAATATACTATGCATGGTTGAGAAAACTCCAAACCCCGCTGAAGATGCATCGTCTCTTGATGATACTTGATCCACACTTTCTGCGCCTAGCTGAAAGGCGTTAAAGAAAAGCGCTTATGGGAGACAACCCATGTTTTTACTACAGTATTTTTGTTTTATATTTGAGTCTTGGAAGTTGTTTACTACTGTAGCAACCTCTCCTTATCTTAGTTTTGTGCATTTTTGTGCCAAGTAAAGTCGTTGATAGTAAGGTTCATACTAGATTTGGATTACTGCGCGTGAAACAGATTTCTTTGCTGTCACGAATTTCGACCTGCCTCTCTGTAGGTAGCTCAGAAAAATATGCCAGTTTACGTGCGTGATCCTCCGATATGTACGCAACTTTCATTCAATTTGGGAATTTTCATTTGAGCAAGTCTGGTGCCTCAATAAAATCCATCTTTACGGACTGTTCTGTTTTGACATATTCTGCCTTTTATTTCGCATTGCCTCTTTTGCTATGGTGGATGAATTTCTTTGTTCCATTAATGTCCAGTAGCTTTATGCAATGTCCAGAAGTGTTAATAATGATTATGTCACCTCTGAACATGTTAATTTTTATTGTGCACTAACCCTCTAATGAGTTGTTTCGAGTTTGGTGTGGAGGAAGTTTTCAAGGATCAAGAGAGGGAAATGATGCAATATGATCAAGGAGAGTGAAAGATCTAAGCTTGGGGATGCCCCGGTGGTTCACCCCTGCATATTCTAAGAAGACTCAAGCGTCTAAGCTTGGGGATGCCTTGGTCATCCCCTTCTTCATCGACAACATTATCAGGTTCCTCCCCTGAAACTATATTTTTATTCCATCACATCTTATGTGCTTTGCTTGGAGCGTCGGTTTGTTTTTGTTTTTGTTTTGTTTGAATAAAATGGATCCTAGCATTCATTGTGTGGGAGAGAGACACGCTCCGTTGTTGCATATGGACAAGTATGTCCTTAGGCTTTACTCATAGTATTCATGGCGAAGGTTGAATCTTCTTAGTTAAATTGTTATATGGTTGGAATCGGGAAATGCTACATGTAGTAATTCTAAAATGTCTTGAATAATTTGATACTTGGCAATTGTTGTGCTCATGTTTAAGCTCTTGCATCATATACTTTGCACCCATTAATGAAGAAACACCTAGAGCTTGCTAAATTTGGTTTGCGTATTTGGTCTCTCTAAAGTCTAGATAATTTCTAGTATTGAGTTTGAACAACAAGGAAGACGGTGTAGTCTTATAATGTTTACAATATGTCTTTTATGTGAGTTTTGCTGCACCGGTTCATCCTTGTGTTTGTTTCAAATAACCTTGCTAGCCTAAACCTTGTATCGAGAGGGAATACTTCTCATGCATCCAAAATCCTTGAGCCAACCACTATGCCATTTGTGTCCACCATACCTACCTACTACATGGTATTTATCCGCCATTCCAAAGTAAATTGCTTGAGTGCTACCTTTAAAATTTCCATTCTTTACCTTTACAATATATAGCTCATGGGACAAATAGCTTAAAAACTATTGTGTTATTGAATATGTACTTATGCACTTTATCTCTTATTAAGTTGCTTGTTGTGCGATAACCATGTTTCTGGGGACGCCATCAACTACTCTTTGTTGAATATCATGTGAGTTGCTATGCATGTCCGTCTTGTCTGAAGTAAGGGAGATCTACCACTTTAATGGTAAGAGCATGCATATTGTTAGAGAAGAACATTGGGCCACTAACTAAAGCCATGAATCATGGTGGAAGTTTCAGTTTTGGACATATATCCTCAATCTCATATGAGAACACTAATTGTTGCTACATGCTTATGCATTAAAGAGGAGTCCATTATCTGTTGTCCATGTTGTCCCGGTATGGATGTCTAAGTTGAGAATAATCAAAAGCGAGAAATCCAAAATGCGAGCTTTCTCCTTAGACCTTTGTACAGGCGGCATGGAGGTACCCCTTTGTGACACTTGGTTAAAACATGTGTATTGCGATGATCCCGCTAGTCCAAGCTAATTAGGACAAGGTGCGGGCACTATTAGTATACTATGCATGAGGCTTGCAACTTGTAAGATATAATTTACATGATACATATGCTTTATTACTACCGTTGACAAAATTGTTTCTTGTTTTCAAAATAAAAGCTCTAGCACAAATATAGCAATCGATGCTTTCCTCTGCGAAAGACCTTTCTTTTACTTTTATGTTGAGTCAGTTCACCTATTTCTCTCCACCTCAAGAAGCAAACACTTGTGTGAACTATGCATTGATTCCTACATACTTGCATATTGCACTTGTTATATTTCTCTGTGTTGACAATTATCCATGAGATATACATGTTACAAGTTGAAAGCAACCGCTGAAACTTAATCTTCCTTTGTGTTGCTTCAATACCTTTACTTTGATTTATTGCTTTATGAGTTAACTCTTATGCAAGACTTATTAATGCTTGTCTTTAAGTACTATTCATGAAAAGTCTTTGCTTTATGATTCAGATGTTTACTCATGTCATTACCATTGTTTTGATCACTGCATTCATTACATATGTTTACAATAGTATGATCAAGGTTATGATGGCATGTCACTCCAGAAATTATCTTTGTTATCGTTTACCTGCTCGGGACGAGCAGGAACTAAGCTTTGGGATGCTGATACGTCTCCGACGTATCGATAATTTCTTATGTTCCATGCCACATTATTGATGATATCTACATGTTTTATACACATTATATGTCGTATTTATGCATTTTCCGGCACTAACCTATTAACGAGATGCCGAAGAGCCGGTTGTTGTTTTCTACTGTTTTTGGTTTCGAGAAATCCTACAAAGGAAATATTCTCGGAATTGGACGAAATCAACGCCCGGGGTCCTATTTTTGCACGAAGCTTCCGGAAGACCGAGGGGAAAGGAAGTGGGGCCACGAGGCGCCGACACAACAGGGCGGCGCGGCCTGGCCCTTGGCCGCGCGGCCCTGGCGTGTGGGGCCCTCGTGTGGCCCCCCGCGTTGCCCTTCCGCCTACTTAAAGCCTTCGTCGCGAAACCCCCATTACCGAGAGCCACGATACGGAAAACCTTACAGAGACGCCGCCGCCGCCAATCCCATCTCGGGGGATTCTGGAGATCACCTCCGGCACCTTGCCGGAGAGGGGATTCATCTCCCGGAGGACTCTTCACCGCCATGGTCGCCTCCGGAGTGATGAGTGAGTAGTTCACCCCTGGACTATGGGTCCATAGCAGTAGCTAGATGGTTGTCTTCTCCTCATGTGCTTCATTGTCGGATCTTGTGAGCTGCCTAACATGATCAAGATCATCTATACTGTAATTCTATATGTTGTGTTTATCGGGATCCGATGGATAGATAATACTATGTTATGTTGATTATCAATCTATTACCTATGTGTTGTTTATGATCTTGCATGCTCTCCGTTATTAGTAGAGGCTACGGCCAAGTTTTTACTCTTAACTCCAAGAGGGAGTATTTATGCTCGATAGTGGGTTCATGCCTCCATTAAATGCGGGACGAGTGACGGAAAGTTCTAAGGTTGTGGATGTGTTGTTGCCACTAGGGATAAAACATTGATGCTATGTCCGAGGATGTAGTTATTGATTACATTACGCACCATACTTAATGCAATTGTACGTTGTTTTGCAACTTAATGCTGGAAGGGGTTCGGATGATAACCTCGAAGGTGGACTTTTTAGGCATAGATGCATGCTGGATAGCGGTCTATATACTTTGTCGTAATGCCCAATTAAATCTCACAATATTCATCATGTCATGTATGTGCATTGTCATGCCCTCTCTATTTGTCAATTGCCCGATCGTAATTTGTTCACCCAACATGCTATCTTATGGGAGAGACACCTCTAGTGAACTGTGGACCCCGGTCCATTCTTTACATCCGAAATACAATCTCATCGCAATACTTGTTCTACTTGTTTTCACGCAAACAATCATCATCCACACTATACATCTAATCCTTTGTTACGACAAGCCGGTGAGATTGACAACCTCACCTGTTTCGTTGGGGCAAAGTACTTTGGTTGTGTTGTGCGGGTTCCACGTTGGCGCCGGAATCCCTGGTGTTGCGCCGCACTACATCCCGCCGCCATCAACCTTCAACGTGCTTCTTGACTCCTACTGGTTCGATTAAACCTTGGTTTCTTACTGAGGGAAACTTGCTACTGTGCGCATCACACCTTCCTCTTGGGGTTCCCAATGGACCTGTCAACTACACGCATCAGAAGGTTGAAAGTTTTATTACCTGATATTATCTCGAAGACACAGAGCGCTTTTGTCCCTGGGAGATTGATTACAGATAATGTGTTGGTTGCCCATGAGAGCTTCCATGCAATCAAGACGATTTTGACCAAGGCGTATGATCGCGTGGAATGGAATTTTCTTCGGGATATGATGTTGCGGCTAGGTTTTGACCAAGGCTGGGTTAATCTTATCATGGCATGTGTCTCTTCGGTAAATTACAGTGTTTGGTTCAATTCAGAAGAAACCGAGACATTTACCCCTACAAGGGGTATTAGACAGGTGATCCTCTGTCACTGTATTTATTCTTGATTTGTGGTGGGGGTTTGTCCAGCCTTCTAGCGTATGAGGAGATGACTGGTGGTATTCAAGGGGTCAGAGTGTGCAGGAACGCTCCGTCAGTGTCACACCTTCTTTTTGCTGATGATTCTCTGATCTTGATGTCGGCTGATTTTTCAAACGCCATGATGTCTACGGGTGCTTCTATTCTTGTAGACAGTGTTGGGCCTCCAAGAGCAGAGGTTTGTAGAACACCAGCAAGTTTCCCTTAAGTGGATCACCCAAGGTTTATCGAACTCAGGGAGAAAGAGGTCAAAGATATCCCTCTCAAGCAACCCTGCAATCACGATACAAGAAGTCTCTTGTGTCCCCAACACACCTAATACACTTGTCAGATGTATAGGTGCACTAGTTCGGCGAAGAGATAGTGAGATGCAAATGATATGGATGAATATGATTGGCAATAGCAATCTGAATAAATTATGGCATCGAGTAAACATGCAACGGAACAGTAAACAAACAGAGATTCAATGTTTGGAAACAAGGCCTAGGGATCATACTTTCACTAGTGGACACTCTCAACATTGATCACATAATAAAACCACTCTACACTCTCTTGTTGGATGATGAACACCACTAATTGCGTAGGGCTACAAGAGCACCTCAATGCCGGAGTTAACAAGCTCCACAACATTCGATGTTCATATCTAAATAACCTTAGAGTGCATGATAGATCATTGCAATTACACCAAGTACTAACATAGCATGCACACTGTCACCATCACACTATGAAGGAGGAATAGATCACATCAATACTATCATAGCAATAATTAACTTCATAATCTACAAGAGATTACAATCATAACCTACGCCAAGTACTACACGATGCACACACTTGTCACCATTACACCGTGGAGGAGGAATAGACTACTTTAATAACATCACCAGAGTAACACATAGATGAATAGTGATACAAAGCTCATATGAATCTCAATCATGTAAGGCAGCTCATGAGATCATTGTATTAAAGTACATAGGAGAGAGATGAACCACATAGCTACTGGTACAGCCCTTAGCCTCGGGGGAGAACTACTCCCTCCTCATGGGAGACAGCAGCGGTGATGAAGATGGCGGTGGTGTCGATGGAGATGCCTTCCGGGGGCACTTCCCCGTCCCGCGGCGTGCCGGAACAGAGACTTCTGTCCCCCAGATCTTGGCTTCGCGATGGCGGCGGCTCTGGAAGGTTTCTCGTACCGTGGCTTTTCCGTGTCGAGGTTTTAGGTCGAGGAGGCTTAAATAGGCGAAGAGGCGGAGTCGGACGGCCGACGAGGCGGTGACACAATAGGGGCGCGGCCCGAGGCCACGGCCGCGCCACCTCGTCATCCGGTGGCCCTGTGGCCCTCCTCTGCGGCTCTCGGGTGTTCTAGAAGCTTCGTGGAAAAATAGGATGCTTGGGCATTGATTTCGTCCGATTCCGAGAATATTTCCTTACTAGGATTTACGGAACCAAAAACAGCGAGAAAACAGCAAGCGGCCCTTCGGCATCTCGTCAATAGGTTAGTTCCGGAAAACGCATAAATATGACATATAATGTGTATAAAACATGTGAGTATCATCATAAAAGTAGCATGGAACATAAGAAATTATAGATACGTTTGGGACGTATCAAGCATCCCCAAGCTTAGTTCCTACTCGCCCTCGAGTAGGTAAACGATAACAAGAATAATTTACTGAAGTGACATGCTATCATAATCTTGATCATACTATTGTAAAGCATATGAGATGAATGCAGCGATTCAAAGCAATGATGAAGATAATGAGTAAACAAATGAATCATATAGCAAAGACTTTTCATGAATAATACTTTCAAGACAAGCATCAATAAGACTTGCATAAGAGTTACTCATAAAGCAATAAATTCAAAGTAAAGGCATTGAAGCAACACAAAGGAAGATATAAGTTTCAACGGTTGCTTTCAACTTCAACATATTTATCTCATGGATAATTGTCAACACAAAGTAATATAACAAGTGCAATAGGTAAACATGTAAGAATCAATGCACACGAGTTGATACAAGTGTTTGCTTCGGGATAGAAAGAATAGGCAAACTGACTCAACACTAAAGTAGAAGAATGGCCCTTCGCGAGAGGAAGCATGGATTACTATATTTGTGCTAGAGCTTTTATTTTGAAAACAAGAAACAATTTTGTCAACGGTAGTAATAAAGCATATGTGTTATGTATAAGACATCTTATAAGTTGCAAGCCTCATGCATAGTATACTAATAGTGCTCGCACCTTGTCCTAATTAGCTTGGATTAACACGGATTATCATTGCATAGCATATGTTTCAACCAAGTGTCACAAAGGGGTACCTCTATGCCGCTTGTACAAAGGTCTAAGGAGAAAGCTCGCATTGGATTTCTCGCTTTTGATTATTCTCAACTTAGACATCCATACCGGGACAACATAGACAATAGATAATGGATCCCTCTTTAATGCATAAGCATTCAACAACAATTAATATTCTCATAAGAGATTGAGGATTAGTTGTCCACACTGAAACTTCCACCATGTATCATGGCTTTAGTTAGCGGCCCAATGTTCTTCTCTAACAGTATGCATACTCAAACCATTTGATCATGAAAATCTCCCTTACTTCAGACAAGACGAACATGCATAGCAACTCACATGATATTCAACAAGGTAAAGAGTTGATGGCGTCCCCGGAAACATGGTTACCGCTCAACAAGCAACTTATTAAGAAATGAGACACATAAGTACATATTCTTCACCACGATAGTTTTTAAGCTATTTGTCCCATGAGCTATATATTGCAAAGATAAAGAATAGAAATTTTAAAGGTAGCACTCAAGTAATTTACTTTGGAATGGCGGAGAAATACCATGTAGTACGTAGGTATGGTGGACACAAATGGCATGGTTATTGGCTCAAGGATTTGGATGCACGAGAAGAATTCCTCTCAATACAAGGCTAGACTAGCAAGGTTGTTTGAAGCAAACTCAAGTATAAAAGGTGCAGCAAAGCTCACATATGAACATATTGTAACTATTATAAGACTTTACATTGTCTCCTTGTTGTTCAAACACCTCAACCGAGAAAATATCTAGACTCTAGAGATCAATCATGCAAACCAAATTTTAACAAGCTCTATGTAGTTATTCATTAATGGGTACAAGGTACATGATGCAAGAGCTTAAACATGATCTATATGAGCACAACAATTGCCAAGTATCACATTATTCAAGACATTATACCATTTACCACATGCAGCATTTCCCGTTTCCAACCATATAACAATTAACGAAGCAGTTTCAACCTTCGCCATGAACATTAAAGATAAAGCGAAGAACACATGTGTTCATATGAACCAGCGGAGCGTGTCTCTCTCCCTCACAAGCATGAATTTATTCAGAGAATGAAAATAACAAAACGAAAATAAAAGCACGCAGACGCTCCAAGTAAAGTACATAAGATGTGACCGAATAAAAATATAGTTTCAAGAGAAGAAACCTGATAATTTGTCGATGAAGAAGGGGATGCCTTGGGCATCCCCAAGCTTAGATGCTTGAGTCTTCTTGAAATATGCAGGGATGAACCATGGGGGCATCCCCAAGCTTAGACTTTTCACTCTTCTTGATCATATTGTATCATCCTCCTCTCTTGACCCTTGAAAACTTCCTCCACACCAAACTCAAAACAAACTCATTAGAGGGTTAGTGCATAATCAAAAATTCACATATTCAGAGGTGACACAATCATTCTTAACACTTCTGGACATTGCCCAAAGCTACTGGAAGGTAATGGAACAAAGAAATCCATCCAACACAGCGAAAGAGGCAATGCGAAATAAAAGGCAGAATCTGTCAAAACAGAACAATTCGTAAAGACGAATTTTTAAGAGGCATCAGACTTGCTCAGATGAAAATGCCCAAATTGAATGAAAGTTGCGTACATATCTGAGGATCACGCACGTAAATTGGCAGATTTTTCTGAGTTACCTACAGAGAATCATACCCAAATTCGTGACGACAAGAAATGCGTTTCTGCAGATAATCCAAATCTAGTATCATCTTTACTATCAAAGACTTTACTTGGCACAACAATGCAATAAAATAAAGATAAGGATAGGTTGCTACAGTAGTAAACAACTTCCAAGACTCAAATATAAAACAAAAGTACTGTAGTAAAATAAACACATGGGTTATCTCCCAAGAAGTGCTTTCTTTATAGCCATTAAGATGGGCTCAACAGTTTTAATGATGCACTCCCAAGAAATAAGAGTTGAAGCAAAAGAGAGCATCAACAAGCAAATTCAAAACACATTTAAGCCTAACATGCTTCCTATGCATAGGAATCTTGTAAATAAACAAATTATGTAGGCATAATGCAACAAGCAAAAACAAGTGTAACTTCAAAAAATTCAGCATATAGAGAGGTGTTTTAGTAACATGAAAATTTCTACAACCATATTTTCCTCTCTCATAATAACTTTCAGTAGCATCATGAGCAAACTCAACAATATAACTATCACATAAAGCATTCTTATCATGAGTCTCATGCATAAAATTATTACTCTCCACATAAGCATAATCAATTTTATTAGTTGTAGTGGGAGCAAATTTAACAAAGTAGCTATCATTATTATTCGCATCATCAAATATAGGAGGCATAGTATAATCACAATAAAATTTACTCTCCATAGTAGGTGGCACCAAAAGACCACTATCATTATAATCATCATAAATAGGAGGCAAAGTATCATCAAAGAAAATTTTCTCCTCAATGCTTGGGGGACTAAAAAGATCATGAAAACCAGACTTCCCCAAGCTTAGAACTTTCTATATCATTATCAACAATGGTGTTCAAAGCGTTCATACTAATATTACTACCAGCATGCAAATAAGGTTCCATAGGTTTTTTAATTTTCGCATCAAACAATCCATGTCTTAACTCAGGAAATAGAATAAGAAGCTCATTGTTGTCCATTATGCCTAACTAGTGTAAATAAGAAACAAAAAGATGCAATTGCAGGATCTAAAGGAAATAGTTTCGAGCACACACACAACGGCAACAGAAAAGTACTTAGTTACCTGGGACCGGAGTATGAGTGCCTTTTACCTTTTCTCCCCGGCAACGGTGCCAGAAAAGTGCTTGATGTCTACGGGTGCTTCTATTCTTGTAGACAGTGTTGGGCCTCCAAGAGCGAGAGGTTTGTAGAACAGCGAGCAAGTTTCCCTTAAGTGGATCACCCAAGGTTTATCGAACTCGGGGAGGAAGAGGTCAAAGATATCCCTCTCAAGCAACCCTGCAATCACGATACAAGAAGTCTCTTGTGTCCCCAACACACCTAATACACTTGTCGGATGTATAGGTGCACTAGTTCGGCGAAGAGATAGTGAGATGCAAATGATATGGATGAATATGAGTGGCAATAGCAATCTGAATAAATTATGGCAGCGAGTAAATATGCAACGGAACAGTAAACAAACGGAGATTCGATGTTTGGAAACAAGGCCTAGGGATCATACTTTCACTAGTGGACACTCTCAACATTGATCACATAATAAAACCACTCTACACTCTCTTGTTAGATGATGAACACCACTAATTGCGTAGGGCTACAAGAGCACCTCAATGCCGGAGTTAACAAGCTCCACAACATTCGATGTTCATATTTAAATATCCTTAGAGTGCATGATAGATCATTGCAATTACACCAAGTACTGACATAGCATGCACACTGTCACCATCACACTATGAAGGAGGAATAGATCACATCAATACTATCATAGCAATAATTAACTTCATAATCTACAAGAGATTACAATCATAACCTACGCCAAGTACTACACGATGCACACACTATGACCATTACACCGTGGAGGAGGAACAGACTACTTTAATAACATCACCAGAGTAACACATAGGTGAATAGTGATACAAAGCTCATATGAATCTCAATCATGTAAGGTAGTTCATGAGATCATTGTATTGAAGTACATAGGAGAGAGATGAACCACATAGCTACCGATACAACCCTTAGCCTCGGGGGAGAACTACTCCCTCCTCATGGGAGACAGCAGCGGTGATGAAGATGGCGGTGGTGTCGATGGAGATGCCTTCCGGGGGCACTTCCCCGTCCCGGCGGCGTGCCGGAACAGAGACTCCTGTCCCCCAGATCTTGGCTTCGCGATGGCGGCGGCTCTGGAAGGTTTCTCGTACCGTGGCTTTTCCGTGTCGAGGTTTTAGGTCGAGGAGGCTTAAATAGGCGAAGAGGCGGAGTCGGAGGGCTGACGAGGCGGTGACACAATAGGGGGGCGCGGCCCAGGCCCTGGCCGCGCCACCCCGTCATCTGGTGGCCCTGTGGCCCTCCTCTGCTGGCTCTCGGGTGTTCTGGAAGCTTCGTGGAAAAATAGGATGCTGGGCATTGATTTCGTCCGATTCCGAGAATATTTCCTTACTAGGATTTCTGGAACCAAAAACAGCAACTGGCCCTTCGGCATCTCGTCAATAGGTTAGTTCCGGAAAACGCATAAATATGACATATAATGTCTATAAAACATGTGAGTATCATCATAAAAGTAGCATGGAACATAAGAAATTATAGATACGTTTGGGACGTATCACACCACGGCTCTCCGAAATGCACTAGAGATGTATTGTGCAAGCTCCGGCCAACTTGTAAGTGAAGCAAAGTCTAGTATTTTTTTTCAGCCCAAATACAAATGTTCTGATAAGGGAGGAAATTTATGTACACCTCAATATCCTGGTGGAATCTTTGTTAGACAGATATCTTGGATTGCCAAGTATTGTGGGCATTGATCGAAGTGATTGCTTTCAACATTTGATTGAAAGAATTTGTCAACGAATTAATGGGTGGAATGAGAAACTTCTGTCTATGGGAGGCAAGGAAATACTTCTGAAGGCAATAGCTCAGGCTATACCGGCATATGCTATGTCAGTGTTCAATATACCAAAGCAAGTTTGCAAGGAAATCTGTAATGCAATTGCAAGGTTCTGGTGGGGAGGTACAAGCACTCAACGCAAAATTCACTAGATGGCGTGGTGGAAGATGAGTATTCCTAAAACTGAAGGGGAAATGGGTTTTCGTGATCTACACTGTTTTAACCAGGCAATGTTGGTGGTTATTAAGTGATCCTGATTCTTTATGTGCCCAAGTTTTGCATGCAAAATACTACTCAGATGGTGATCTGATTAATGCCAAACTGAAGAAGGGTTCATCGTTTACCTGGCAGAGTATTATGGCAGGGTTGAAAACATTTAAAAGAGGTTGTATTTGGAGACCTGGAGATGGTACTACTATAGATATTTGGACAGACCATTGGGTACCAGATAGTCCAACACAGATGGTGACTACTCCAAGAGGTTGTTGTCTTTTGACAAGAGTATAGGAATTGATTAACCAACAACAGGTGGTTGGGATGAGGATCTGCTTCGGGAAAATTTATGGCCCGTTGATGTATATCGCATTTTACGGATACCATTGCCGAATTATGATCAACCTGACTTCATTGCATGGCATCTAAGCAAAACAGGTTGTTTCACGGTTAAATCGGCATACCATATGGAGTGGCGGGTGGAGTACAGAAGAAGAGCACAGAGATCTGATAATACTAATAGATCGTCACCTCATGAGGTTTGGAATCGTATTTGGAGAGCAAAAGTGTCTCGGCAAGTCCAGATTTTTACTTGGAGAGCTTTGCATGGGATTGTCCCATGTTTATGTGTTTTGGCTAATCGACATGTGAGATCGGCTGTTAACTGTCCAGTTTGTACGGTGGATGCGGAGGATTTAAGGCATATGTTGTTCAAATGCCCAAGATCATTGTTGGTTTGGGAAGGTTTAGGACTTGACGAGGCTGTCAGCTTGGCAGTGCGGATGGACCACTCTGGATCGCTAGTGCTTGAAGAACTGTTGTGTTCCCCGCGACCTGGTGGTATAGCATGCGATATGGAGCACCGAGCTGAGTTAGTGATGATCACATGTTGGTATCTATGGTGGTCAAGAAGGCAGATTAAAAATAAAGAGCATGTACCGAGCCCGGAGAGAACAATCATCAATATTCAAGGTATCTTGGCTAATAGTGTGAAGCTTAGAGGAACTGGTAATGCTATTCGTCGGAATGGTTGGATGAGGCCGGCTAAGGGAGTATATAAACTGAATGTGGATGCCGCTTTTGATGCGGACTCAGGAAGAGGTGCTACAGGGGCGATAACTAGGGACTCTGGAGGAAATTTTGTTGCAGCTAGCTGTAATTACACTGATTCAGCAATTGATGCAACAGCAATGGAGGCCTCGGTGCTGCTCTCGGGTCTTCAGTTGGCTGAACAATTTGGTGCCGATTCCCTAGTGGTGGAGTCGGACTCTCTTGAGGTAGTTCAAGTTGTTCTCGATCCGTTAGAGTTCAGAGGGTCCTTTGCGGTGGTAATTGATGATTGCTGGCATTTACTAATGATGCTTTGCATGGCAACGTTTCAACATGTTCCGCGAGAAGCTAATGTTGCCGCCCATGAGCTTGCTCGCTACGGTTCTTCGCAGGGTTTTAGGGGTTTCTGGTTTTCGGATCCCCCAGATTTCTTAGGTCCTGTAATAGTTGATGACCGTATTATTATTCAGTAATAAAGTTGTCTAAAGTTCAAAAAAAAAACAACCCAGCGGTTTTAATCTCCGCTGACGAATGACATAACGATAAAATCAGGATTAATGGGGGCTTAGCCCATTCTTATACGGTGTCAACAAAGGTGAATATTTTATGCATGATGAATTACTAATTTAACATTCTTTACGCAGTTTAATCTCCTCCTATCTTCAATCCCCTTAGAGCATGCTCTTCAACAGAGTCCCAAAAACTGAGTTTTTGGGAGATAACTGATGATGGAGACAAAGAGAGGGTTTTGTGATTTTAGAAAACTATGGCTATAGTAGAGTCGAAACAGAATGAAATCCTTAAATTAATTTGGTGCTCTTCTTCTCTACTTGCCAACCCAACAATGCATATATTTTTCAAATAAAATTATCACGAATATAATAAACATTTTCAAACCAAAAGCATAGTCAAACAAAGTAGTGCATCATAGTTCATACAAAACGATAGATTAGTACAAACACGAATTAAAAACCTAAATTGTTCACTGAAACATGTAGAGGACGATCATGCCAATGGCCCGCCATTGTTTTCCTCTCTGCCGTCACAGGCATAAAGATCAACATACCAAGCACAATAATTTGTCTTCCTCCATTTGCTTAATTTGTATCCATCCTCTTTCCTTTTTGCGGCTCCACGATCAAGCAAGAGTACTTCGTATCTATTGTCACCTCTCTCCAAATACAATATCTTGACCGGAACCATGTTCAAAGTTGTTGAAGCACTCTCCCATGTTCAACAAGGAGCCCATCATCAATGTCGACATCGCCATCAACAAAGCCATCCCCATTTGAACCCATAGTTGCCTTCCATTATCCATACTACAAATATTTTTATATTCATTTCAATCTCAGGTATCTATCTAATCACATTACCTATCAAGACTAAAGCTTTATTGAACCCAAAAAAAAATCGTGAAAAGGGTTTTTTCTTACCTTTGTGGCCAACACTCGGTCGAGCATGTGGGATGATTTCTACGACTCCTCGGATTGCATGAGGAATGGTGTCATTGTGCAGCCCAAGGCCATCAACAAGGAAGAACTTACCATGCACCAAGCCCCAACCACTTTGTGCTTGATACCTTGCAGAAGATGGGGCTGCTTGACCTTGTGTGCCTGAAGCCTGGTAATATACTAAGGGAGTTGGGTTATATTGCCCAATCCTTGTCCGTCAATTCCACTGCATTGTTTTATTTCATGATGATGCTGCTCGCACTATGACTTGGATGACTGGAGAAGAGAAGTACACTTGCAACTACCTTGACTTATGTGAAGCTATGAGATTTGGTAGTGGCCGTGCTCGTGGATTTAAGATTCACTCTCAGGACTAATTCTCTCATGTGGACATTGCTTTCTGCTATCCTCCGGAGCCTACAGCTGCTCCTCCCACTATCTCCGGAATGTACTACTCATATTTGGTGCTTGCCAAGATATTCCCTGAGAGTCTCATCAGTAAGTCAGGAGACTCAAGTGAATGCCGAACCTACCGTCTTAAACTCATGCACTACTGTCGTCCTGAATACATTAGGACGATTGATGGCTATGACTTTCTCTACTGTGAGCTGAGACGCTCTGTTCGCGACCGTATGACTCCAAACTATGCTCAGTATGTTCAGCAGCTCATCAATACAGTTGTACCAACTCCCAACAAGAAGAGAGATCAACTGATGAGGATGGAACCGTTCAAGATTCCTCCACAGGGCAATAAACGGGAAGTCTCATCTATGATGCCTTCTGAGCGCCGGTCCAAGGAAAGGCATGACCCTGCAGGTAGCTCCAGCTATTGTATGTGCCCCAAGCGGGGTGCCTCTCACTTCTTGGCTAGCCTATGGCAGATGTGCAGGAATACCAATGATGTTGCTCATCAAAGCCTTGCCTTGAACCAAGAGACTAGGAGGCGCCAAAATGAGTTCATGGCTGCAAGAAACCATCCTATTCCTCCACCTGGACCTGAGATTGAACATGTGGTTGCACCAACTTGGGAGATGCCTCCCATTGATGATGAGATGCTCCAGAACTTTGATCTCTCCCTATATGCTCATGGTGGTCTTCCTCCTAGATCTGCTCATGCTCCTGATGCTGCTGGATATGGAGATGATGAAGATGAAGAAAATGAAGAGTATGATGATGAATATGATGATGAGGATGGTGATGAGGACTCTCCACCTACTGGGACAGAGTTCTACTGATGGGAGCGATAGCATCCCTACTCTTTTCTTCGCCTTTTTGGTGTTCCAATGCCAAAGAGGGAGAAGGAAGTAGATTCTAGGATCATGGGGTTCCTTGGTTGTTGCACAAGCCATGCCATTGATACTTTATTTGCTTCTTATTTGGCTTGTGCTATTTGCTTGTTTTCATTTCCGGAACCATTTGCTACTTTGAATAATTCGTGTATGGACAAAGTATTTGTATGCTTAATCTCTATCTTAGGATGATTATGCTTTATGCTTATATCTTGATATATACCTGTTCATACCATGCTTGTTTCCTAAATATATTGGGGAGCTTCTCATATTCTACAAATGGTGCACTTTGCATTCAAAGGCAAACTCTACAAGTGAACACATTATGGGGGAGTTGTCTTAATATCTTATATGGAATCAAGGTTTGAGCTTATCATAATATATTAATATTTATATGTGACTCTAGCTCGGTTTGTCATCGTATACCAAAAAGGGGGAGATTGTAAGGGTATTTTACCCTTATCCATTATTTTGGTATCTATGACACCGTTGCTAGAGTAATTGGACTAATACATGTCTATGAGATTATTCCCCACTTCGACAAAAATGAAGAAGGGCTGTTCAGCCTCTGGCCGGCCTCAGGTCTGGCTAGACCGGCCGTGGCACCGGCTGGCCCGGCACCGACCGGCCCCTAGACTGGTGCCAACCGGGCACTGTCCAGTAAGGTTTCTAGCCTCGCCCTGTGCTAGCCCAGCGCACGGCCCAGTTTGCATCGGACTGGTCCAGCTGCACGCTCGGTCGTGCCGGCCTATGGACCGGCTGCCCCGGCGCGCACCGACTCCTGCTCCGGTGACAACCGGGGGCAGGTACTATAAGTCCAAGCCCAGCCCTGGTCATGGTCCGACGCCAGGTCCGGTGTGGACCGGTCGGTCTGGCCTACGGTCCGGTCTGACCGGCTCCTGGACCGGACGGCCCGACCCTAGGCCCGGTTGGCCGGCCTCCTCAAAGATTTGCTGAGCTGGACAAGTTACAACAGCCAGATTTCGTGGGACCATATAAATACCCCTTCACCTACCTCAGAACTTTTAGGCACTTCATTACAAACTGTTCTTGATCTCTCTCTCTCATACTCCATTGATAGAAACACCAAAAGCCTCAGATCTCTCTCCTCCTCCACCCAAACTCGAATCCCTCCGGGGAAAAGATAGAGGAGGTCTTGATCTATAGTTCTACCGAGCCAAATCTTTTCCCCGTTGTATTCATCAAGATACTTTCTCTCTAGGGTTCCTTGGAAACCCTAGGTGGGCAAAAGAGGTCCGGAAGCATCCGGGCCGTGGATTTGCTCCTGACAAGATTGTGAAGGTTTGGAGGCTACCTCAAAGTCTACCACAAGTGAGCTATTCCTTCGTGGGATATGCTCCGGAGAAGAAGGTGAGCCTTCGTGGTGTTGGGGAATCCTTAGTGGGACCCCCACCTCTCCAAACGTGACGTACCTTCTTGCAAAGGAAGGGAACACGAGAATAAACCTTCGTCTCTGCGTGCTATCGGTTATTTCTAACCGAACTCTTACTTGTGATTTATCTGCCTGTGAGAGCCTTCGTGCTCGAGTTACTTGTATCATCATATAGGGTGCCTCACTTAGTTTGCATTAGGCTCACCTTTATATTCCGCAAAGCCTAACATTACAAAGAAAGAATTAAAATTTGTAGAAACCTATTCACCCCCCCTCTAGGTTTACCATCTCTGAACTTTCACCAGCCGCAGCCCCCAAAACGTGTCTCCCAAATAAATTCAAACACAATTCAAATAGATGCTGATCACATAGTTTTGGTGCCTACAAACCGATCAAATAGTCTCGACGGTCACCTTATCGCAAATCAATGGCTAGCGAACCAAAAAAGGCACATGTCGGATGACATTACATAGCAGCGGAAATCAAAGGGCGAGATCATCCATGGTGGAGATGGCGTAATGTCGAGGTAGAAGGCATCGGTGTCGCCAGTGTCCAGGTCACTGGTGTAGCGAAGAACGACGGTGGTGTCGATGTCGCCGGTGGTGCAGTGCTTCTAGGTTGGGGCGCTGGTGGAGCTCTCCTCTTAGCCAAGATCATGGCGCGATGATTCACGCACCACGCCTTGACGCCGTTGTCCATGCCACCATTTTCGACCACAAGCATCACTAGATCCTCTTTCCTCTTCTTCACCGCCACCCACGCCTTGACCAGGTCGAGCTTGATGTCCTGCCTCTCGATGACCGACGCCCACCTAGCCGCCGCGACCACCTCCATTTGCGCGACCTGCTCTATTCCCTTGGCGTCATGCGTCGCGGCGTCAGCTATGCATGCCATGATGGACAAGTGTAGCTTCTCGGCCGCGTCAATCAATGTTGGTACCTTCTTGTTTCTAATGGGTCGGCCATGAGATTCATGATCAATAGTACATTTTGCCAATGCCGGAGAGGAGTCAATCGACATACGACGGATCAGATCGGAATGAAATTGAATGGTGGAGCCACGCACCTGAACGTGTGCTTTCTCCCCATAAGAGCAAGTACAATAAGGTACATTCAGCTGGCTATAACAGATAAAATATTATATCTTTGCTTAGTTGGAAGAGTTGGAATAGAAGAGAGAAGGTAAGTAGGCTCTTATGCATAGACACTTTGTGAGAGTGAAAGGTGGGCCATATTTTGATAAAGTAGTACATTGTTAGAGTCCACTATTGTATATAATGGCTATAAGTTAGCTATAGATGACATGGAAAAGCACTAGTTGGCTATACTGTTCTTGCTCTAAGAGCATCTCCACCGGCGCCCCCCATAGCGGCCCCGATAGCGTTTTGGGGGCCGACAGCGAAAATGGGCTCACACCGGCTCGCCCCAAATAGCGCCGACGCTTTTTCGAGCCCAATAGAAGCGCCGGCAACCCCGTTCCTACCCGGCTAGATATTGCACGAATTTATATGGGAACTTTTTTTTAACACGAAGGGTCCTCCTTGATGAGGACGACGAACTAGAAGAACTCGAGAAGCATTCCGGCGATAGTGAGCTGTTAGGGGGTGTTGATCCTGCACCCCGACCTCTACCTCGGCAGCCGCGCCCGCGAGTGCGGCCCATAGAACCGGCGATGTAGCACTTGGGGAGATGGTGGTGGACAACGTCGGCACTAGGGTTTGTGGTGGGGAGGAGCTGGTGCCTGAGCACCCCGTTTTATACCTAGAGGCAGGCATGGGCCCGGTGATGCGCAATTTATTGCTTGGACGGAGGTAGGCGAAGGTAGGTGGGTTGTGGCACCATTAATCTCTGGCATGCATGGCTTCGTGATTATGCCGGCTGCTCATTCAGCAAATGCCATGCGAGATCGAGGGCTTCGAACCGTCGTGGCGCGAGACGCTGGCTCGCCCGTTCGGCACCCTGCGCGAAGGTGCCGGCACGGGGTTTGTATTGGGCTCCAAATCTGGCCGGCTACTTATGGGGTGCTAGTGTGCCCTAAAAAACGCGACGGTCGCCCAATTACTATTGAGTCGCTATGGGGCACATTTGTAGAGATGCTCTTATTCTTCAATAATGAGCCACTTGATTACATGGCTTGCATTGCGTTCGTCATTGTGTAGTACATGTGTTGATCATGGAGTTGTGGACTTGTGACTTGAACTCATTCTACATGTTGTATATGCGATGGACTATCTAGTGTTACAATGTTGCTTCGGTATAATAAATAAAGTTTAATAAAATCATAAAAATGTGTTAAATTATTACAGGGCTGGCAAGCAAAATGGAAAATGTAGACACATTTGCGCGACGTGGCATGATGTGATGTGGTAGCAGCTGGTAAAAGGAGGGCAGGGAGAAAGAAATGGCAACCAAGAGATTCTTTCCGTAGCACAGTAAAAAAAAAATTTACTTTCCGGTAGAGTCTGCGTCCGTCCGCTGCTAGCTGCCCCTGGCGCGGTTGGCAGGATTCACAGGACCGTCTACTGGGCTGACTGACATGCGGGCCCAGGATTTCCGGTTTCTGCGGGGACGGGGGGTTTTGGCAGGGTTTTTCCGTGCGCCTCTCTTTCTTGCGCGAGAAGAAGAACTAGTAGTTTGAATTTCTCTTTTTCTTCCCGTTCCATTTTCTTGGGCAAGGGAGTCGCACTGACCGCCGTGCCCCTCCCATCTTGTCCTGTTTCGTTTGAACTCGGTGCTGCAAACTGCTTGGTGCTGGTGGGGGAGAGGGGCAAGGAAGGGAAGGGAAGGGTTTGTGGGCCGTCTTCTTCTACTTCCGTTTCTCTTTGGTTTTGTCGCCACCATCATATCGGTACTAGTAGTAGTAGGATGCTGAACGGGTCTATGGGGTCAAGAACGCAGTCAAAATGCTGGGCTCGGCCAAAACTGAAAACTGGAAAAGCAGGAGCAGGAGCAGGAGCAGGCCAGCTCTTATCCTGCGCTAGCTTTTCTCTCCCTGTCCCTTCTTTCTCTCTCTCTCTCTGCGCTAGCTTTGCCGTCCGGGTGCTGCGCACGGGAACGGGAACGCGAACGGCGCCCGCGCGCGTGAGACGCCTCCTCCCTCCATATAGCTGCCACTCTCCCCCACCTAGCAACCAAATCAATCTCTCCGCCGGTACTACCTCAATCCCCCCCCCCCACCAAAAAAACCTAGCGGCTACCTCCCACGGCCCACCACCATGAACCCGCCCGCCAAGAGCTGCTGCGACGCCCGACTCTTCGCTTCTCCGGCTGACCATGGATCGCATATTCTACTCAACCACGGGAAGGAGGCGTACGACGCCTTCCTCGCGGCCGTCGCCGCGGAGGCGCTCATGGAGGGCGCCACCAACACCAACGCCGCCGTCGGCGCGGAGGCGCTCATGGAGGGCGCCACCAACACCAACGCCAACGCCGCCGTCGGCGCGGAGGCTCTCATGGAGGGCGCCACCAACACCAACGCCAACGCCGCCGTCGGCGCGGAGGCGCTCATGGAGGGCGCCGCCAACACCAACGCCAGCGCCGTCGCCAGGGCCGTCGGCGCGGAGGCACTCATGGAGGGCGCCGCCAACACCAACGCCAGCGCCGTCGCCAGGGCCGTCCGCGCGGAGGAGCTCATGGAGGGCGCCGCCAACACCAACACCAATGCCAGCGCCGTCGCCAGGGCCGTCCGCGCGGAGGACCTCATGGAGGGCGCCGCGAACACCAACGCCAGCGCAAGGGCCGTCGGCGCGGAGGCGCTCATGGAGGACGCCGCGAACACCAGCGCCAGGGCCGTCCGCCCGGTGCACGAGAGGCCCATGGAGATGCAGGCGGTGGACGAGGCCCTGGACGGCTTGAACCACGCCATGCGCGGCGTGGGGAAGGCCTCGGAGGTCCTAAGGGACGCGCTGGATGGAGCCTTCCGCGCCTGCTACAGAGACAACGCCGTCAAGCTTGCTGCCGTCTGCGCCGCCGCCGTCTCCGCCGCCGCCAACATGGACTTCACCGCCACCCACGCTGGCAAGAAAAGGAGGGAGGGCGAAGGGAAGGTGGAGATACAAGACGCTGACAAAAAAATTAAGGACTGCGCATACTGTGATGACTTCTACACCGAGCCTCCCATGTCGGCTGAAGAAAAGGCTGCCGACGAAGCCGATGAAGCGGAGGGGGGCGAATTGGAGAACTCACTCAAGGACACAGGAGGGGTACAGGGGCCAGAGCATCAAGAGACGGTGGAAATGCAGGTATCAGGCAACGTGATCAAGGATGAGGCATTCTGGGAAGCCTTCTACGCTCCTCCTCCCATCTCGGCTGAAGAAAAGGCTGACGACGAAGCCCATCAAGCGGAGTGGGACGAATTCGAGAACTCGCTCAAAGACATAAGGGGAGTACAGGGGGCAGAGCAGGAAGAGGATCAAGAGACGGTGGAAATGCAGGCATCAGGCAACGTGATCAAGGAGGCAGATGAAGATGATGAAGAGGAGACGGAGGAAGATGATGAGGAGGGGGAACAGGAAGATGAGGGCGACTTCAGCGCCGAGCAGGAGTAGATTCCAGAAATCACCATTGAAATTCTACTGATTTATCTTTTTGATCCATGGAATAACTTTTGTTTCCTTCGTGGAACTTGTTGAAGTTGTATCTTTCGTTGGCTATTCAGTTCATGGTAATCAATGAAGATTCGACTCAAGTGTTTTCCGTTGGTGCTCTAACATTTTGGAGCAACGTGCCTTCTTATGAAACAAAACATCCTATGAACATCTTGTAGGTCAAAATAATCTTGTATACCGAATCAATCTCACGATTGTTCCCTTAGAGCATCTCCAACAGGCCCGCTATACGACGCTGTCGCCGCGTTGTAAACCGTTGGCGCGCGACGGAGCGATTTTTTCCCCGCCGGATACTCCATTTTGAAGCGCGCGTTGGCGCGCAAAAAAAGCACCTCCGTCGGAGGCTCTATTTTGCAGCGCGCGGCGCGGCACATACGGCAAACAAACACAACTATGCATCGAACAAGATCAAACAACCATATAAAATTCACGAATAAAATGTACCATCCAAATACAATACATTGTTCAAAACAAATACAACACGTCCAACATACAACAATACAACATAGTTTTGAGACAATACAACACATAGTTTTCAAACAAATACAACAAGTATGCAACTACTGTTGTCCATTCCAATTCCACCATTCTTCCATGAGATCTTTTTGAAGCTCATCATGTGTGTCGTTGCACCGAATGGTATGGTATGAGGCAATGAACCGAGCAATCCTATGTGCGGACCTCCTCACTTGCACGGGAACCCCCATCAAGTCCTAGTGGGTATGATCAACATATTTCCCGCGATCATCCTCTATAATCATGTTAATGCATGATGACACACACGGTCATGATATACCAAAGGCATTCTTGGTCCCAAAATCTAGCCGGTCCTCTAACAATGGCAAATTGGACTTGCAAAATCCCAAATGCTCTCTCTACATCTTTCCTAGCCGCCGCCTGTGCATTGTGGAATTGGGTTTTCTTCTTACCTCTTGGTTGAATAATCGGCTTCACAAATGTTTGCCACCTTGGATATATGTCGTCGGCGAGGAAGTAGTCATAGTTGTACTTGTGACCATTTGCTTCAAACTTCACCAATGGACCTTCCCGCATTGCAAGTCTTGTCATTAGTGGTGACCGTTGAAGAACATTGATGTCATTGCAAGACCCGGGCATTCCAAAAAAAGCATGTCATATCCAAGTCTCTTGGTCGGCCACCGCTTCAAGGACTATGGTGGCATCCTTCTTGTACCCTTTGAATTGTCCATGCCATGCCGTCGGACAATTCTTCCAACTCCAATGCATACAATCAATGGAACCAAGCATACCGGGAAACCCCCGGTTGGCGTTGATCTCCAAAATCCTTGCAGTGTCTTGAGCATTGGGGGCTCTCAAGTATGTGGAGCCAAAGACATTGACAATTGCAACGACAAAGCGCTTCACACACAAGATAGAAGTGCTCTCTCCCATGGCTTTTGATCATCAATAAGATCCACCGGTATACCATATGCCAACATACGCAAGGCGGTGGTCACCTTTTGATATCCTTCTTTGCTCAAAGAAGCGATCATACTTGGTCACCTCCGTTGCGATGTGCTTGAACAAGTTGTGACTCATCCGGAAACGCCGCCGAAAATAGCTTTCGGGGAATATCGGATTCTCATTGAAATACGACCGCATCAACTTCTCATGCCCTTCAATCCTTTCTCTCCACAACTTCTGTCTACCGAACACCGATCCACCAAATTTTGGCTTCTTAACGGCGCGGTATGCTAATAGTAGCGATATGTTCTCCTCTTCCTCTTGGTCATACTCGTCATCCGATGAATCGTATGATGAACTCTACGAACATACATATGAAATCACTTAACTACAACTAACTATTGTAGCTAATTGGCGAGTAAAAATCATACGCTAATAGAGGCCGGCCGGCGGAGGTGCATACCTTGCGAGCAAATCGGCGAGCACCATGGTCGCGCCATGTTGTTAGCAAGCTCGAAGACGACGACGACGATGACATGGCGACGGCAGCGCAGAGGAGAACGTGACGGCGCCGGGAAGGAGGAGGAGCGCCGACTACTGCCCGTCGCTGGCGGCGGCGCGGGCGTCACAGCGCGGTGGAGCGGCCGCCGTTGCCGGGAGGGGGTGCGAGCGAGGCGGATCTACGCCACGGCGGCACGCAACAGCGGGGCCGGTGGCGGAATCGACCGGCGGTGGCTGGATTTCGCGGCGGCGGGCGGTGGGAAAATGAGGGCGCGGGGGGGGAGGGGGGGGAGGGGGGGATTTCCTGCCGTTGGCTTTTCGCGCATGCGCAGAGCGTTGCCGCGCGTTGTAGCCGACGCGTCACATATGACGCTCCGGATTGTGCAAAACGCCGCGCGCACAAAAAAATTTGCACCGCCGCGCCGTTTACCGCGCCTGTTTTTCCCCCGTGCGCTGCATACCGGCCGTTTTTTTTGCAGCGCGGCCTATATAGGGCGCCTGTTGGAGATGCTCTTACTTCTTCAGTGTGGTGATTTTCAGGTCGTAGACTAGGTAGAATTATTTTGTTGAAAGCTTCATTGAGATGCTAAGCACACATGCAGCCTTACAATTGTAATGGAGTGCTCTTGGGGCATGATCCCGTGGAACTCGAACTCGTGCTAATGTATGCTTTGTATAATAACAACAACTGATAATAAGTGTCTTAGATTTTAAGAAAGGAAGCCGATAAAAAGCCAGGAGAAAGATAGAGGGAAAAATACTTTATAATAATCTCTTATAATTTGTGGCTAGAATTACTGAAGTTGCATAGTCTAATAAACCAAACAACAGGGTTGATGACAAGCAGTACTTAAAAAGCTACAAAATGGCTGGACTGAAGAGGCCATAGAGGTCTCTACAAAACTCTGCCTGCATGTTTGAGTCTAAATCCTGAAAGTTGACCAGGAGAGTGTTCCGAACCTTGCTACATGGCTATCTTATTTCGACTGGTTAAGATACACAACCATAATTTTCTGAGGAATACATCTGTCTCATAGCCAGAAACCAGCCTCCCACAAGTTGTTTATTACATTCATTTGATTGCCTGAGCCGACCTAGTAGTACAGACCATTGAAAAGAACTTTGAACATCTTCTTTTTAACTCATGTTAATTTGCAGGGTCATGGAGGATTTGTTAACAGCGGAGCATTACAAGCACCGGAGATTGCTACTTATATGATCCCATCATGTTAAATTACTATTTTTAACATGCAATCCCAATTTGTTCACCAAACAATCATGCAATCCTTAAGAATAATCTGCTAGCAATCCCAACTTTTACATTTTTTTTTTGACGTTTGAACTTTTACATTTGAATTTTATCCTTAGAGAAATTTCATTCAGAGATGAGAAATCAGTAAGCACCTGCGGTTTGTCCGAGCATAGACAGTGATGAAGATATCAGTGATCGCCGATCCTCAGAAGGGTTTGGTTCTTCTATGAATATGGTTTTCAACCTCCAAATAAATATCAATCAGGGATGCAAAGGTCAAGCCTTGTATATGAACCAGGATAGTGGACATGCTACTTGCAACAAAGTAGAGATTACAGAGATATCTAGCTGTACTATAACTATGCAAGAAGCTAAACTGACCGCAAGGTAAGCATTTTCTAACATCAGTTTGCCTGAGTTACCTGGAATTAGCAAGAAGCATCTAACTTCAAAAATTCAGATGGTAGGATAAGGCAGAAGGTATAGACTTGGTAGCTTTGCTGAATCCTACCATAACAGTAAATGTCGCAGTAATCAAATGCAGATTTACAGAAATCAATTGCCATCCTTTTCAAAGAACAGAAGATCAATTTCATTAGTAACAACACTGCTGTAACCACGTACAGAAAATTAATGCTAGGATGGATCATATCAGTTTATAGAGATGATGCTGGAGATAAGCATTGCTGCAGGTTATCTTTTTAATTCCTTTAGTTTGTTCTGAAATGGGGCTTTCTTAGGAAAGAACGCTGATTAAAATGAAGCTGGATGTGCCTACCAAAATCTTTTCTTGATACTTGCATGTGTATCCACGGGAAATATCACCAAAGAATCTGGAAACCAAATATAAAAATGATAACAAAATTAGTACCATGCCAACAGTTACCAAAAAGGGAACAATGTTACACATGAATAAGGGATGCATAGGTAAGCCTTGTATATGAACCAGGATAGTGGACATGCTACTTGCAACAAAGTAGAGATTACAGAGATATCTAGCTGTACTATAACGACGCAAGAAGCTAACTGACCGCAAGCTAAGCATTTTCTAACATCGGTTTGCCTGAGTTACCTGGAATGAGCAAGAAGCATCTAACACCAAAAATTCAGATGGTAGGATAAGGCAGAAGGTATAGACTTGGTAGCTTTGCTGAATCCTACCATAACAGTGAATGTCACAGTAATCAAATGCAGATTTACAGAAATCAATTGCCATCCTTTTCAAAGAACAGAAGATCAATTTCATCAGTAGGCTACTCGGACAAAATCTTGAGATATATGTAACCACGTACAGAAAATTAATGCTAGGATGGATAATATCAGTTTATAGAGATGATAGCTGGAGATAAGCATTGCTGCAGGTTATCTTTTTAATTCCTTTAGTTTGTTCTGAAATGGGGCTTTCTTAGGAAAGAACGCTGATTAAAATGAAACTGGATGTGCCTACCAAAATCTTTTCTTCATACTTGCATGTGTATCCACGGGAAATATCACCAAAGAATCTGGGAAACCAAATATAAAAATGATAACAAAATTAGTACCATGCCAACAGCTACCAAAAAGGAACAATGTTACACATGAATAAGAAAAAAATATTCATTGGCAATGGGACATAGGTGAGACTGATATGCACCAGGCAAATACACATGATGCTACCGAATAAGCGATCCTTGCACTACCTCATAGGAGACTCACATACCTCATATATCCGGTAAATTAACTTCCATGGCTAACAATGCAAAAACCCAATAGTCAATGGTTAACTAAAAACTTCAATTGGAAAGACAACACATCACAATTCTGAATCACCGGCACATTGGTAGAAGTACTGAGATCATGATTATGAAACAACAATTGGTAGACATGGGAACAAAATCCAACCATCTAAAAGAGATAAATGATATATTGGCATTTACAACGAATTTAAGGAGCTATCATTTGATGAAGATAACCTGTGCAAACGATTTGAAGGGGCGATCATTTTATGAAGATAACCTGTGCAATCCTCTTCCATATCGGATCTTCTTCACTAAATCAGCGACGCACGTCCACCGAGCCCGATGACCGCACTACCGCCGGCCCGCAACCGCCAGTCCTCACCACATCGATATGCATCCTCTCTGATCTGTCATTCTCTTCAGCATTGCAATAAAACCAGTGTACAAAGATTTGAAGTAATCACAACTCATAGACCAAAGCCCCAGAAATCTTCTACTAAACAAAATGTCGCTGACCCCATACGCAAACCAATTCTAGAAAATAAGAAATATAGACCAAACATAACGGCGGGTGATTAATGAGCATACTGAAATTTATATGCACGCAGGTAGAACTAGAAGTAACACGTCTGAAGCATTTGAAAATAAATATATGAGCTAATAAAGAACAAATCCGTTATCAGTAACTTTTTAAAAAACTGTTATTAGTATAAGAAACAAGACTACATGCAAATATATTGTCTGACTTCAATGGCGTCAAAGCTAAATACAGTTTCTCTAAAAATAGCACATGATTCAGAAGGAAAACTGAAATTTATGTATATGCATATGCCAGCAGAAGCGACAAGCCTAAGCACACGGCAATCTAAGTGCTACTTTTTTATACTATAATCACATAAGAAAGCTAAGAACAAATCACCTCTAGAGGAGACAGTATATTGCCAATCCCAACATGTTTTATAGCTCAGTTTCATTTTCAGAAGAGGAGACAGTTTGTCTGTTTGAAGAAGGATATTCTTGGCAATACTGTAGCACGCTTTAAATCATTTTTCGGAAGGGAAAAGCATACATGACAAATAGGATAATGCCTCTACCTTCAATATTGACTTCACTACCTCTAGCTTGGTTCAATTCTGATACTCATGGCCCTGTATATCCCAGTGATCTGTAAAAGGTGCAAAGGGTAAATTATTAACTCTAGCAACAAAACCATATGCCATGATGCCCACTATATTTCTCAATTGAGAAACAAAGTTAAAATCCTAACCTCAACCCTGTCTCTAGGTTTTTCACCATCAATAAGCTTATCGTGCATAAGAACACTAACTGTATGAGGAGTACCACTACCAAGACATCTTATCTGATGTTTCCTGCAAATTTATATCTACTTTTCCAAAAATCTCCCGTCCAACCAGAGAGACGCTACACCGGTGGAGGTGAGCAGGCTGCTACCAAAGAAGATGGCCAGGAGATACATCAGCTGCCAAAGAAGATGTCCATGTACAACTGTTTGTGTATCAGATGAGCCAAATGAATCTGCAAATAAGATGTAGATAATACATCAGCTGCAAGTATATTTATTGTTCAAAAAGAGAAGGCAAAGTGAATCATCAATTGGTTCACATCATAATTTGTCGAATACCACAAACATGTACCAGAGGCTATAAAAAAATGTAAAGAATATGTGTCAATTGTTCTGCTTCATACCCTTCCTACCATGATGAAGAACATGGTCGTTAGCTTTCGCATTTTGTCAAACACCATACCAGCAAACAAAAATTTACAACCTGAAGAATTCAGAATTTTTGTACCTGGAACCTTTGTGCAGGTAGGGCCAAAGAAAAAGAAGGTCCCAGGAACGTCATCCCTGAACCAACGAGCCTAGGGGTGGGGGGTTCAGGTCCCTCGTGGTTGGTGGCACACGATGGGAGTACCCCACCATGGACACGCCGGACCAAGCCACTTCGTTGTAGCCTCCACCGTCGCTGAGGAAATAGGTTGCTCTCCCCTGACCTGTTGTGATGTGGATGCCTCA
Organism: Lolium rigidum; assembly: GCF_022539505.1. Lineage (NCBI taxonomy): Eukaryota > Viridiplantae > Streptophyta > Magnoliopsida > Poales > Poaceae > Lolium > Lolium rigidum. The sequence goes on along the minus strand of NC_061512.1, from coordinate 53,337,079 downwards.
ATCTCAAGGAATGCTAGAAGAGGAGCAGCAGGGAGCAGCGAGGGGGAGTATGGGGCTGGCTCTTCTCTGGAAGCAACAAACCTTGGTCCAAGACAAACGAGGAGGGCATGAGCTGCAGCAGAGGCCTCTTCCCGCCGGCGAGCTCCCGTGACGAGCCGCCAAGACTCCGGCGTCGCCAAGAAATTATATTAATACCTAAAAAGTAAAAATATGGAAATTGGTAACATGTACATACAACTTTTTTTTGCATGTTTGCTATAAACTAATAGACATTAGAAACTAAGACATACTTTACCACTTGAATTACTATCAAGTTCTTATCTTGGAAACATATGTTATTTTTGTACTTTCTCCCTATATGCTCCTACTCATTGGAAATCATATGTAGAATGAATTCTTTTAGTTTTTCGTTATTAAAAAAACAACTTACAGTTTTGCTATTTTCTTACTTGGCAGGAAATTTAGTTTTTAGAATATAAATATGCATGAAAGAAATTTTTATAGTACCTCTGTCCAACAAAATTGGAGGAGCCATACCGATACTAAATGTGAATATACTAACCTTCGAACATTTGAATGATAGCTGGGAAGCCTATGTCAAGGTCATTGAAGCATGCATGAAGGAGTAAGAGAGCCATAGAGAACCTCTGGAGCAGAATTAAAACAAGAGTTCTGAATATCATAATGCAAAGTAGGCCTAGAAGACCCACTCGTAGCAGCAAATTTGGAAGTAAAATGTCCAACCTGTATTTGAAGGTTGCATTTAATGAATTATGCATACATAAACTTTTGTATTCCTTAAGAGAGAGCACAGTGTATATGGAATATGCAGGGAGAACTCATGATGTGAGGAATTTATATCCAATACAGGCAGATGAAGTAAGGAAAATATGTTCCATAAAGACTCACCTCACAAGCTGGTTTATGTCACTATTTCTGATCTCCATCAGCAGAATAATTCAGAACCCGGCCACATGACGCTTCATAAACATTGGAGGATATTTTGATCAAAATATTATTTGTGAGACCCCTGTATACCAAAATATATTAAGCCTTTAAAGAAGCACCTAACAAAAAATCCAAACTGAAAGTAAATCAGAAAACCCCACAAGCTATCATCCCTCTAAACTTTCTGAAGTGGAACAACTGGATAACGAAATTACTGACGATGAGATTATAAAGAAACAAAGCAAGATACAGAAAGAGAGTATCAGATTTTAGTCAATATATACGGAAAGCTAGCTGAATAGTGGAAGATACTGAGACCTGCAAAAGGGATATCTGGTAACATAAGAACGACCATCCTAAATGGTGGAGGATTGGACAGGTACAAGATTATGTTTTTATAAGAGGTGTTATATAATTCAGAGAGATACCGGAAACTGAGATTCGGAAACATTATTTCCTCCACGTGAACAAATATACCAAAATGACGGCATTATAATTCCATGAAATAATATTATACCCGGTCAAAGCACAATCTGGGTGGGAGGATGACATCAACGCGAATGCACGTAACCAAGAAGGAAATTCATTCTAAACCCGATTCATTAGCTTGGTAAATTTTCACACAAAACATTATGTTGAATCTTCACATCCAGTAATATCTTATTTACCCGTATTACATGAGCCTGCATCGATGTGGAAAAGGCAACAACCACTGCCTTGTTTGTGACCTGCAAACAATAGCAGAACCATACTATCACATATGGCATCAATTGTAGTTACCCTTAACTTGATAAGGACATTTTTATTCAGGCCTGCTTAATCTGTTTAATGTCCATGCTCTCACCTCTGACTCCATTATTCGACTCCATTAGTGACAGTTATCAGCAACCAAAGTAGCCATTTTCTGCTTATTATCAGCACTTTCAGCCAGTAATCTTTGTTAACTGTAAGCCTGATCTGCAGATTTCTTGTGCAATATAAATAATGGGGGTGCATATGACAGCTTCAATATTACATGGAACCCAATTTACCTTCTATGTAATGTCAACTGATGAAAAAAAGGAGAAATATCAATTCAGTGAAGATAAAAATTGAAAAAGACCCACAGGCAGATTCTTGATCGGCTAAATTGTTCTCCAATCCTGCAAATGAAAGACAAAAGAAATGGTGAAATTGGTAACTGCTTTAAACCACAAATGTATAACAACAGAACCAGCAAGGCCTAATAAAAATATTTACATTGCCAAACGAAGGATGTCTTTCACATGGGCTAGTTATGCAAGAATTGCATAGAATTAGGGTAAATACAATATCATGAGCAACGAGGCTGCCATAGTGGGGTTCTTCAGTGAGACTGCCAGCAGGTGATCTGCGCTTTCAGGGAATGGCCATTTGACGGAAGAGGCAGCGGAGCCGCAGAGGACGTGACGTGTAGCTAGGGTTTGCGGACCGAGGTGAAACCGTCACGACCGGCACCCCAACGTGAGTGAGCTCCATTGGGCGGCGAGGCGACTACTGTACATGGGACGGGAATGCTCAAATTTTCCGGGCTGAGTGAGTTACCAACAGAGGAGGAGCATGCAACGACTAGGGTGCTCGCAAGGTCATGGACAAGGGGAATGGAGGCGTCGCCGCCAGGGAGCGAATACATACTTTTTTTTGAGGGTAGGGAGCGAATACATACTCCCTCCGTCCTGAATGGCAATGGGTACCCATGACCCGCGTACCCGCCGGGTAAAAACCAATAGAAGTACGGGTATAAGATAAAATATTACCCATAAGTTTGTAAATGGGAAAAAATTATACCCATCGGGTAGAGTGGGTACGGGTATGGGATCATAGAACCCATACCCGCGTACCCATGTACCCATCTAAAATTAACAAGTGGGTCATTATAATATTCTAAACTACTTAATTTTTCTCTAATCATGCCTTCATGTTGTTAGGCTGAACCTCACGATTTCCGGTCTCGCAATCGTTGGTAGGTTAGTGAGGATTAGACCCCTATTTATGATCGCTTCACCTCCTATCATATTTTTTTGATCAATTTGATGTGTTGTAAGCGCGAGTATTTTTACCCGCGGGTAACCATTTACCCTATCGGGTGACGGGTATGGGAAAAACTTGTACCCGTTGACGGGTATGGGTACGGGTGATGGGTAAGATTAAAGGTGACGGGTACGGGTATGGGATGGCTCTACCCGTACCCATACCCTGCGGGTGCCATCCCTACTCCGTCCCGTAAAAAGTTGTGTGCTGGCATTTTTATGAAAACCCCCTCGCGCTTTTTCACCTGATAACTTCTGTCCGTGACCACCGATCCCCAATCCCCATTCCGCCTCGTCGCCGGTGCCAGCCGATTCCGCCGTGCTCCCGACGCCGCCCGACCAGCGCTACGGAAACCCTTCTTCCTCCTTTGTCGATCCCATGGCGTGGAAGCTTTATCCGGCAGCTCGACCACAAACCCTAGCCCATGCTCTGGCAAGGACCGATTTTTGGATCCAAAATCGATTCTTGTGGTCAGCGGCGAGGCGATGAGAACCCGTCTTCCTTCCGCTGCTGCCCGGTCGCCGCGACGGTCTGCCCACGCTGCGCCAGTGCCAAGCTGCGCCGCCGCCGCAACGGTCTGCCCACGCTGTGCCGCCGCCGCGAATCATATGATCTGGTTTCCCAAGCTGCGCCGCCGCGCGCTGCTGCAGGGCCACAGGGCCGGGGTTCTAGGGTCGCCGAGTGCCTACCTTCCTCGCTGCTCGCCTCCGCTCCAGCCTCGCTACCTCGGCATCCGCCTCCGCCCCAGAGGTATCACTACTGTCCTGTCTTTTTCTCGTCCCCTAGTCACTAATCTGCAATTTGCTTCCCATTCGTATGCTTGATGCGATGGTGTGTTCCTGATTGTAAAGGGTGTTGTATCGGCTTTTGTGAACATGGGGGCATGTGAACCCACTTTTTGAAAAGTTTCGTTTGTGATGTCAAAACATGTTTCAAAAATCGAAACACAAAATGATTTCCCAGATGATCTCAAATATGTGCCCTGGGCATGAGTTTCGTGACGAAAAAACATTTTATTTTGTCTCGGCAAAAAAGTGAAATTTTGCAGGGCTATATAGCAGTATATATGTGACGTATTTTGTCTTTTTTTTATTCTGAAATGAAAAAGTGGTTTCTCCGCGAAAACTTTCTACGCACACATGAAACATGCGTACGTACCCGGATATTTTTATTTCAGAATTTTTTCACATTTCGAAAATGCATTTCCAACTAGGGTTCACGTGCATCCAGGTTCAAACCGGACTTTTCCTTCTAAAGGGAGGCTAACTTCTTACGAGCGGAGCGAGGCCTGTCGCGGGAGGCTTGGGCCGAAGCGTAGCGGAGTCAGAAGTTAGCCCATACGGCGTGCCCTGCAGGGACGCCTGCGAAGGGCGGTGCGGGAGGCGGCAGCCCGCCGCGGTACGGTACGGATCATTGGCACCGCCTATATATACATCTTGTAAGCCGCCGACTAGGGTTTATCAGATTATAAGATAACCCACGGTGTTTGTAAATACTCCCCGATATAGTGAAGTTTTGCTGGCTGGCGCCTGTGGTTTTTCTCTTTCTGTGTTGGAAGTTTCTCCGCTACGTTTACCTTTATCGTTCTTCGTTATTTGCTTGTCGTTTTTATAACAAACGACAGTGTACACGCATTTGATTCTACTGTGCAGTTTTGACTTTTGAGAGTTCCGTCACTGAACTTTAGAAGCTGGAGTATATTGTTTGTCATATGATTCAGAACAGTTTGGGTTCCTCAAGGCACATATCTTATGGTTTGCCTTGTATCACCTTGTTACTACTGATTAAGCTTGCGCTAGCTGATGGTCTACTATTCTGATTCATTCCCACTTGATGTCCTGATAGATATTGATCTATGGAAAATTCGATGTTTATTTTCTAAGCAATTGCGTCTACAGGTCAGCAGATCCGGAGAACACGGTTCTTGCCAAAAAAAAAAAAAAGAGAGAGAGAGAGAGCTTCAGAAGCTCTGTGAGTACAACCTTTGACGTAAATATTGGGATGGGCTGAGACGAAGCAGTAAAACGCTACTTTATTACAAAGACTCGGCCTAAAAACACACAAAAATGACGAAAAAATGAGTTGCAATAGGGTTCTAACAGTGAAATAACTAAACGGCCATTCAACATTACAAAGCAAATATCACAATATGCAAAAAAAGAGTTTCAACATAAGCCAGGAGCACAAACATATTTAATATGTCATATGGCAGCTTGAACCGCACACATCTGAACCCTACATGTGCCGGCCCAGATAGAATCAGGTTGTGGAGTTTGTTGCAGTAATTGCGTGATCTACAGAGACATTTCTGCAAGAAAACAAAGTTGTGTTCAGCCTGGCATCATGTCCATACTCTGTTGCTCACACATGAATAATTCTGCTGGAACAATGGATCATATAAAAGTTAGTAACCTTGAAAACATTCAGTTACATTTGTACAGTGTTTGCCTTTATCATATACAGTCTCGTAACATGGCAGATAATAAATAAATGCCAAAAGCAAATGAAACTGCTATTTCAGTGATGGGTGGTGGTGTTCAAAGGATGATATTATCAACACAAGATGTAAGTGATAGCAAAAGAGCGCTGTTTTGTTCTACGGAACAGAAACACAACAAAATTAATCAGTACTACCTCTGTTCCCTATAAAATGGAACAGAGGGAGTAGTAAGTTTAGTTCATTCTCATGCCAACTACAAGGCCAAAACAAAACCGATTCCAATAGCATGCCACCTATAAACCAACATAAGGTAGGCACAGCTCAAAGGTATTGGAAACAATAAAAACAGACTTCTACTGCCCATTAATGGAAAAGCTGACAAAGTTATATCTCACAATTTTGGGACTTTGACTTCCGTCCCTTGTTCCCTTCGACTCGGAAACATGGCTACTATGGTTTCAACATTACTGGACAAAACCAATAATGGAAACACTGAACAAACAAGACCAGTTTATTTATGTTGGCACGAGATCAACTTCTTTTGTTGGCGATCATAAATTCATAATCTCTTGTTTTTTGGCTACATATGATCCCAAGCTTCAGGTTGATAATCAATTCAAGTGAGAATTAGGCTCACAGATTTGAAAGCATGAGCTATGGTATCTAACTCATTGTGAAAATTATAAAAAAGGTTATCCAACTGAAAGCTGAATTATTTCAGCATTGTTACTAGACCAAAAAATATATAAACACTGAATGAACAAGAATAGAGCTAACTTAATGTGTCAGCACACGTTTTACTTCTATTGCTGACAATCATGTTCTCCTGTTTATGGCAACACATGGTACCATCAGTGCCTACGTTAGAGGCAAATACTGAACTTTCAAGATAATCAAGTCAGGTGAGCCTTACTTTGTATTAACATGCATATGAGAGAGGCCCATAGAGTAGGAAAGCAGGAGCATATGGGTTATCTAAATCATAGCTACATGAGTAAATCTAAAACCTAGCTAGTTCAGAAATTAATCAAATCCATACAACAGACACCTTAAAAAACAAAACAAGGGGACATGCAAATCACCTATTCAAACACATCAGAGATCTTGTGTGTTCACATTTTCAGATTCATCATCTTGTTCGTCATCAGGTGCGTCAACTTCAGTGTCTATAAGGGAAAGAAATCCATAAAAGTTCAATGAGAAGCTTGATCAACAAGAAAGAAAATTAAATGTGCAAACACAAACAGTTTAAGTATTCTTTCAATGAAAGGTAAAGTAGATGATATTATCTATTGTTATTGGATATAATATATGTGATGAAAGAGCATTATATCTGCAGAGGATGCTTAGCTTAGCACGGTAAAGTTATCTAAAAATAGGTAAAAGCGCTAGGTCTTTGTCACAACCTTCTTTAACTCGTGAACCTTAGCGACTGCCTCAGCCATGAATATTTTGTTAATGCGTGCCCTGGCTACATAAGGGGCCTTGTCCTGCAAACACAGACCCATCCATGTATAAGTATCAGCAACAAATCAGCACCGCAAAAGTTGCAGAAGATTAGAAGCTGCCTTACCGAATCGTTAAAGAATTTCCAGTTTTCAGCAGCTACCTTACGAATCTGAAAATTTTACAAGAAACAAACAAATTATCAATTTATCCACGAAACAATGGAAACGAATCATTATGCCTGCAGATAGAGGCAAGGAGGGCAGGAGGCATTGAGGGATTGAACTGACAGCATCTACGGACGGCTTGTCATAGACGCCTTTGAAGTTCTGCATCCAAAATTGGTCCCTAACCAACCAAATGGTCAAATAAATCAGCGCCCGTCCAGAAAAGCAAAAAAAAAAAAAAAAAAACAGCAATCTGAAAAACGTGGAGGATCTCATCTTACTGGTAGATGAACAGGGCGAGCGATTCATCCTCTGACTTTTCCTCTGCAATGTTCATCACGCCCAGCAAGCGTGAAACATCGGAAAAGTCATGGGTCTTGGGCTTCTCCGCTCCATTGCTCTTCACCGCCAACCTGGGTGGAACATCGAAAATGTCATGGGTCGACGCACCAAAATTAACATCTATATGTTGCATCACACGAACAAATCGATTTTCCTGTGGCAAATAATCAAATTGCGAAAAAAAAGTGTGGCAAATTGTCAAATCCCCCGTTGAACTCTTACTTGCCCTTGGCCTTCTTCCCCTTCCTCGATTGGATTGCATCGCTCATCGCTGCCACCCTGCGTAGGAATCAAAGGTTTATGGATCGCTCGACGCACACAAAACTAGCAATGTCTCTTGCATCGCAGAAACAAGATTCGGTTTGGATTCTTACCTGCTGTCGGCCTCGTCCGTGGCGGCGGCTCCCATGGATGCGATCTGCTTGCAAGGCTTCATGTCTGAACAACAGGTGAGATCGGCGCGAGGCGAACCCAGTAATCGAGCGCCCGAATTGAGAACGGTAGACGAGAGGCTGGCGACCCGCAGCTCAGCTAGGGTTTGGGAGATTGGGGAATTGAGGAAATTGCCTCTTTGCCCTTATGTCAGGTACTGGGCCAAATGAAGCCAAGCCCTGGTTCGTTTTGACCTTTAGAGGATATATTACAATCTCTACCTTTTGCGGGTAGGTTTTATTACAATCTTCATAAAAGAGGAAACCCGAGTTTGATACTTTTATTTTGGCAAACACCGACTTTGATAATAAGTCGAGTCCTCCGAGATCTCTCTTACGACCTAGCCAGGGCCGGTCCTGACTTTTCAAGGCCCAGGGTAAAACGAAATATGGGCCCTGTAAGGGCATAACTATGGTAGAATGGAAAATTTTCACTGCATAGATACATAGCAAAAAAAAAAAAACTTCCCTAATAAATAGATACATAGCAAAAATATTTCATTCAACTTAACGACCCCGCTATCGCCCCCACCCAAAAAAAACTTAACCATCCCATTGAACATAAGATAAAGAAATTTCCATTACCAAATATGTTAATCATGATAAACCCGATACACATAGATGCACGATACAAATTTTAGCAAAAACTATGTCTTGGCTCCAAATAAAGTAGGATTTCTGGCTACGGCAAAAAAATGAAGAAGAAATTTCATTACCAAATATGTTAATCATGATAAACCGGATACACATGGATGCACAATACAAATTTTAGCAAAAAACGATGTCTTGGTAGGACTTGTGCCTACAGTACTCTTTGTTTAACCGGTAAAAACAAATCTTATTAAGCAGCAAGGGTTATCGATGCCTCTAGTTCGATCTCCTGACGAGCGACAGCAGGACCCGAACTGAGACACTAGTTCTATGCTTTGATCTTGCAAAATTTTCAAGGCAGTGACTACCTTAACCTGCCCGCAATCTACTTCTACAAGACTGCAAACACCACCTTAGCATGCCAAGGCTTTAATCTCTAGATAATATGCAAGTACAAGGATCTATCTTGATCCTTAGCAAGAACAGCTGAGACCAATTCAGTGACTACAGTCTATATCAATAATGATGGAAAGCTGACATCGGACAGTGTCCATGTAAAAGGCCCTCTAGGCAAGCTTTCAACTCAACTAGATTTAAATGTGCGCCTTGGCGCACGATCCCGTGAAATTCGAACTGATCTATGGGAATATAGATTTAGAAAACAAAGTTAATAAGATGAACACACGAAATCAGAACATAACAATATTTTTTATGCACAATCAGAAAAAAAGCAAAATATAATACACCAAAAGCTAAGCTCGCTGCAGTTCGGTCTTTAGAGGCCACACCGCACATAAAATCTAAACCTAATTCTAATTCAATGGTTATGTTATGTTGATTTTTTTTTTGAAGTGATATGAGTAGATAATATTATAGGATATAAACGTGTTATTGCACGTACTTTTCATGTGGAGATTTGAACTGTTTTTACTCCTTGAGCCAATCCAAATGGTCTTTTGTCATTGTGGGCTTGGAGAGTGAGAGAATAGAAATACAGTTTAGCTGGCATGCGAGCGAGCATTTTCGGTGGAGATCGGGTACGGCCACGCTGACAGTCGATGGAGCGGTGTACCGCCGATGGTGGTGGCGGAGATGGAACACATGCGTGACGGCTGTCCTTCCGCTGGTGGTGGCGGAGATTGGGTGTTGTCACATCAGCGGTCCATCTAACACTGCCGGTGGAGATATATATTAACGCCACCTTGGTGCACGATCCCGTGTAATCCTCACTGATTTACAGTTTGTGTAGCAATGATAAATTTCAGGTAGTTGAATGATATACATTGCTTAGGTTTCACAAAACTAAGTTAATAGGATGAAATTAGGATAAAACACATGGAATCATAAAGGAAGCAGCACATTCTTATAAACAATCATGGAAATAGAGAAATATATATTACAATAACCAACACTCCAGTTTTATCAGGAGCATTAGAAGTAAGGAAGGAGAAGCAAAAGCAACATATACATAAGCTTGTTGCATCATTCATGGTTTGAGGGTAACTTATTGTTTGCAAAAAATAGCTCATTTTTCAATCTGATCAGTAAGCGTAAGCATAGCCCTGTTAATCTATATTATAAACATGTATTTCATATTTTCCTTCTTTTATCAACTTTTTTATTTGGAGCCACTTAGATAGGTTTCATGGCCCGACGATGAAATCGTGTGTGTTACAGAAAGATCCACACACGTGTTCACTCAAAATTGGCGATGTACAAACATATATCATATTTAGTTTAATACTCCCCCGTTCCATAAATATTTCGTTACTTTGTCTAATTTAAATATATCTAGGTACTTAAATTTAGATAAATGTTTTTATGGAACGATGGAAGTATGTTTTTTTCTTCTATTTTTGCTTTCAAAGATGATTACGTTACCACTTTTGTATGCAAGTTTATTTTCTTGAAAGGATCACGTTGTGTTCCATTACAAAGACATGCTGAGTGTTGACTAAGTCGCAATTAGAGCGTGTCTGTTGCATCGGTACTAACCAAACAGTTTGCAAACATGCTGAATCGAACATGAGTAAATGAGCTTACAAAAGAAAAAGGACAAGCCACGCTCTGTAGCTCTCTCTCTCCAGTCTCCTCCCCACCGCTCCCTATTGAGTGGTCGGCAGCTCACTCCCCACCGCTGCTCTCTCCCAACCACGTGAGGCCGCCCTTTCCCTTCGTCTCCATCGTCGGCAGGAGACTCACACGCCCCTGCTCTTCTCCGCTCTCCATCCACGCTGCGCTGGCGCTGCTCGGCGCGGGAGCCAAGGGCGACACGCTCGACCAGATCGTCGCCTTCCTCGGCCCCGCTGGCGGCCGCGCCCACGCGGCGCTCGCATTGCACGTCGCGCTGCCCGTCCTCTCCGACACCGCCGGCGACGACGGGGAGCCCACGGTGCGGTTCGCCAACGGCGTGTGGGTCGACGACGCGATGCGCCTCAAGGCCGGCTACACCGCCGTCGTCTCCGAGCACTACCGCTCCCAGACGCGCCCGGCGTCCTTCAAAGCAATGGTGAGTCCCAGTCCGCCCCTGTCGATCGTTGCAGCTTTTTCCCAGGAATTCGCCCCAATGCTCGACTCCAATCTCTCACAATTAATCTGCTTCATGCCCGAGGAAGCGAGAGCCGAGATCAACCAGCGGTTCGAGAGCGTGACGGCAGGATCACGGAGCTCGTGCCCCAAGGCACCATCAACAGCTACATGGTGGCTATCCTCGGGAATGCGATCTACTTCAAGGGCGCCTGGCGCAGCAAGTTCGACCTTCTACATGCACGCCTTCGGCCACCACGTCCTCGCGCCCTTCATGTCGAGCGGCAAGCGGCAGCCTGCCGTTCCGGCTACAAGGTGCTCAGGCTCCCGCACACGCTCGGTAGACGCAACGGCAAGAGCCGACGGTGATTCTCCTTGTACATCTACCTCCCGAACGAGTGCCATGGCCTGCAGGCCCTACTGCAGATGCTAGGGTCCCGCCCGGAGCTGCTCGACGACTCCTCGAGCCTGATGACCCAGGTCCCCGTGGGCGCCTTCAAGGTGCCCGTGGTTCGCCTCGTTGAATCTGGTCGCTGAAGTGCCCATGTGGGCGCCGAGCTCCGGCATGCTCGCGGGTGACCTAGCGCCAGCGCCGACATCGGCGGACGCGGAGGCCCGGGACTCATCTCCACCAGCATCAGCGGCCGCATGCATCCCACATCGAGGGCTCCACGAGTCGGCCTCCTCTTCCCGTGGGACACGCCGATAAATCGGAATAAGAGCCGAGGGACGCCGGCGAGGACGCCCGCTTGGCATATTGGTCGTGTCGCAGGCCTCCCGGGGTGAATCGCCGACGGCCTCCCCACCTTATTGGGTAACTGAATTTATCTTCTGCATGAGTCTTAGAACTGAAATCTGGTTTATATTCGTAGCCCCCAACTCGAACATCAAATTTACTGGTTCCTCGGTGAGTAATTTGCTGCTTTATCTTTTGCAGGTTCCAGGAATATATTGGTCTTGTGATATTCCAAGTCTGTATTTTGGCATGTCTTCTTTAGTTTCACAAACTTGTATGATTCGCCTAAAATGGCATGAACGCATCATTCAAAATGGTAGTGATGAAATGCAGTGACAATTCAAACTTTCTCATAACGTTACTGGGTCTAATTCAGCAAATTAGAAACATGCATGTAATCATAGTATCTAAAAGGAAAACAAGTAGAAACACCATGTAATACAAGATCTTCCTTGGATTATTTGTTTTATGTGTGATATATGTTCTTGATAAGAAACTCAGGCCCTGAGTTTTAGTGGTAGGTTGGGGCTGTGTCCTTGCATACCCTTTTTCCTACACATAATTTACATTGGGGCTTATTTTTATGAAAAGCTTTCAAAATTTCAGATTAAGTTCTTTCTTCCTAAGAAAGCAAAGTGATTATGATACGCTTGATCGGAGTAAGGGTCGAATCAGAACAATGGAGCAGGTAAATGGTGTGATGGCTAGCTGCCAGGCTTTGAAGTTTCTTGTATGCTACATGACATTTGTCAATTATTTAAAATAAAAGTATACATGATTTTAATCCTAAATTAGTGTACTTTCCTTGAAGGTGTCACACCGAATACATATGATGCTAAACTTACTGGGCCTTGGTTGCGGCAGTGAAGGTGTCACACTGAATACATATGATGGCCAACCTGCTGGGTTTTGGCCGCAGCAAGTGTGCAACAAAGGTATAACCGAAATCCTAAACCAGTGTACTTTCCTTGAAGGTGTCACATTTCCATGGTCATGGGTTTCAAAAACATGTCAAACAGCAAGGCCTTATCAATACAATGTTTCAAAAGACATGTCAAATGAATAATTCAAATATTTGGAAGTATCATCAACAATCAATACATTTATTGATTTACATAAGAAGCAGAACTCACAAATTATGCAGTTTGGCAAGAAGTCCCTCGCCAAAGAAATTTTGCACACATGAAAGTAAAAAATAGCTAACAGAGGAATTGCATGGAGGAAGAAATAGAGCTAGTTCAAATTTACAATAAGAGTACAACAGTGAACACCACAACCTTCATAGTCCAGAGCATGCAAACGACACAAGAGTAACACCGATGGCCATATCGTAATACAAAAAAAAAATCCTACACATAATTGGATGAACTTAGTTTTTCTTGGGCTGCAGATCCAACAAACCTTTCTCTGACGGCTGCCTGATTCTGGGAACAATTATAATGAACTTAGTTCAAGCTAGTGCTGCGCGAGGTATACTCTATATATACATGTACACAAAAACTGGTTTTTGCAAGGAAGAAGACGGGTCACCTCTTATCCGATGAAGACATGTCAGATGGTTCCGGTGGTTACTTCACATCCTAGGCGAGGGATGGAATGGGCTGGCATGCGAGTTGAGTAAACCATGAAGAAAAAAAGCATATTGAGCACATATAACTATGAACAAACATGGATAATATGCAGACAATTACCTGGCCAGACCGATCTTGAATAGTTTTGCCACATTTTGTGACTTGCAAAAGAACATACTGCTACTATTTTAGTAGGTCTTCCATCCAATATAGCAGGTAAGTAATAGATGCGGCAAATGTTAAACTTCTCCGTATTGGCTACAATGGAATGTCAAACCAAATAAGTATATACATGTACTTATATATAAAATAACCAAAATATATTTGGGCTCAAAAACCAAGGTCAGTTAGAGAAGCCAAATAAAACACAACACAATGGCAAGAAAAGCATAGATTGCATATACTGACCTGAAATGAATAGCCACAACAACTGCATTTAAAGGTGCAAAAAATATTAGAAAGAACAGTTGTTACTTGCTGAAAATATTAGAAATAGTGTGTAATTTAGGAAGATGGAAATAATGCTGGATAAGCATTTGTAACATTTACTTGCTGAAAATATTAGAAGCTAAAAATAATTTGTATAGAGAGAAAAATATACAAGGCGAAGCAATGTATTGTTTTCATCAAAAGGGGAGTAAAAGTGATCTCAATGCATGAAATTGTAAGAGATCACTGACACGCGTACATCACGCGACCGTCGGGAACCCCAAGTGGAAGGTGTGATGCGTACAGCAGTAAGTTTCCCTCAGTTAGAAACCAAGGTTTATCGAACCAGTAGGAGTCAAGAAGCACGTTGAAGGTTGATGGCGGCGAGATGTAGTGCGGCGCAACACCAGGATTCCGGCGCCAACGTGGAACCTGCACAACACAACCAAAGTACTTTGCCCCAACGTAACAGTGAGGTTGTCAATCTCACCGGCTTGCTGTAACAAAGGATTAGATGTATAGTGTGGATGATGATTGTTTGCAGAAAACAGTAGAACAAGTATTGCAGTAGATTGTATTCGATGTAAAAGGATGGACCAGGGTCCACAGTTCACTAGAGGTGTCTCTCCCATAAGATAAATAGCATGTTGGGTAAACAAATTACAGTTGGGCAATTGACAAATAAAGAGGGCATGACCATGCACATACATGATATGATGAGTATAGTGAGATTTAATTGGGCATTACGACATAGTACATAGACCGCTATCCAGCATGCATCTATGCCTAAAAAGTCCACCTTCAAAGTTATCATCCGAACCCCTTCCAGCATTAAGTTGCAAACAACAGACAATTGCATTAAGTATGGTGCGTAATGTAATCAATAACTACATCCTCGGACATAGCATCAATGTTTTATCCCTAGTGGCAACAAGCACATCCACAACCTTAGAACTTTCTGTCACTGTCCCAGATTTAATGGAGGCATGAACCCACTATCGAGCATAAATACTCCCTCTTGGAGTTAAGAGTAAAAACTTGGCCAGAGCCTCTACTAATAACGGAGAGCATGCAAGATCATAAACAACACATAGGTATAAATTGATAATCAACATAACATAGTATTCTCTATCCATCGGATCCCAACAAACACAACATGTAGCATTACATATAGATGATCTTGATCATGTTAGGCAGCTCACAAGACCCGACAATGAAGCATAATTAGGAGAAGACGACCATCTAGCTACTGCTATGGACCCATAGTCCAGGGGTGAACTACTCACTCATCACTCCGGAGGCGACCATGGCGGTGAAGAGTCCTCCGGGAGATGATTCCCCTCTCCGGCAGGGTGCCGGAGGCGATCTCCTGAATCCCCCGACATGGGATTGGCGGCGGCGGCGTCTCTGGAAGGTTTTCCGTATCGTGGCTCTCGATACTGGGGCTATTGTCGACGAAGACTTAAGTAGGCGGAAGGGCAGGTCAGGAGGCGTCACGGAGGCCCCACACGCTAGGGCCGCGCGGGCCCCCCTTGGGCCGCGCCGCCCTAGTGTGGCGGCGCCCCGTGGCCCCACTTCGTCTCCTCTTCGGTCTCATGGAAGCTTCGTGGCAAAATAGGCCCCTGGGCGTTGATTTCATCCAATTCCGAGAATATTTCCTTACTAGGATTTCTGAAACCAAAAACAGCAAAAAACAAAGAATCGGCTCTTCGGCATCTCGTTAATAGGTTAGTGCCGGAAAATGCATAAATATGACATAAAGTATGCATAAAACATGTAGGTATCATCAATAATGTGGCATGGAACATAAGAAATTATCGATACGTCGGAGACGTATCAGCATCCCCAAGCTTAGTTCCTACTCGTCCCGAGTAGGTAAACGATAACAAAGATAATTTCTGGAGTGACATGCCATCATAACCTCGATCATACTATTGTAAGCATATGTAATGAATGCAGCGATCAAAGCAATGGTAATGACATGAGTAAACAAATGAATCATAAAGCAAAGATTTTTCATGAATAGTACTTTCAAGACAAGCATCAATAAGTCTTGCATAAGAGTTAACTCATAAAGCAATAAATCAAAGTAGAGGTATTGAAGCAACACAAAGGAAGATGAAGTTTCAGCGGTTGCTTTCAACTCATAACATGTATATCTCATGGATATTGTCAATGTAAAGTAATATAACAAGTGCAATATGCAAGTATGTAGGAATCAATGCACGGTTCACACAAGTGTTTGCTTCTTGAGGTGGAGAGAGATAGGTGAACCGACTCAACATAAAAGTAAAAGAAAGGCCCTTCGCA
The DNA here is from genome assembly GCF_022539505.1 of Lolium rigidum. NCBI lineage: Eukaryota > Viridiplantae > Streptophyta > Magnoliopsida > Poales > Poaceae > Lolium > Lolium rigidum. The sequence goes on along the minus strand of NC_061512.1, from coordinate 53,321,093 downwards.
GAGGAAGCATCGATTGCTATATTTGTGCTAGAGCTTTGGTTTTGAAAACAAGAAACAATTTTGTCAACGGTAGTAATAAAGCATATGTATCATGTAAATTATATCTTACAAGTTGCAAGCCTCATGCATAGTATACTAATAGTGCCCGCACCTTGTCCTAATTAGCTTGGATTACCGAGATTATCATTGCAATACATATGTTTTAATCAAGTGTCACAAAGGGGTACCTCTATGCCGCATGTACAAAGGTCTAAGGAGAAAGCTCGCATTGGATTTCTCGCTTTTGATTATTCTCAACTTAGACATCCATACCGGGACAACATAGACAACAGATAATGGACTCCTCTTTAATGCATAAGCATTTAGCAACAATTAATGTTCTCATATGAGATTAAGGATATTTGTCCAAAACTGAAACTTCCACCATGGTTCATGGCTTTAGTTAGCGGCCCAATGTTCTTCTCTAACATTATGCATGCTCTAACCATTAAATAAGTGGTAAATCTCCCTTACTTCAGACAAGACGGACATGCATAGCAACTCACATGATATTCAACAAAGAGTAGTTGATGGCGTCCCCAGGAACATGGTTATCGCACAACAAGAAACTTAATAAGAGATAAAGTGCATAAGTACATATTCAATACCACAATAGTTTTTAGGCTATTTGTCCCATGAGCTATATATTGTAAAGGTAAATGATAGAAATTTTAAAGGTAGCACTCAAGCAATTTACTTTGGAATGGCGGAGAAATACCATGTAGTAGGTAGGTATGGTGGACACAAATGGCATAGTGGTTGGCTCAAGGATTTGGATGCATGAGAAGTATTCCCTCTCGATACAAGGTTTAGGCTAGCAAGGCTATTTGAGACAAACACAAGGATGAACCGGTGCAGCAAAACTCACATAAAAGACATATTGTAAACATTATAAGACTCTACACCGTCTTCCTTGTTGTTCAATCCTTACTAGAAATTATCTAGACTTTAGAGAGACCAATTATGCAAACCAAATTTTAGCAAGCTCTATGTATTTCTTCATTAATAGGTGCAAAGTATATGATGCAAGAGCTTAAACATGAGCACAACAATTTCCAAGTATCAAATTATCCAAGACATTTTACCAATTACTACATGTAGCATTTCCCGTTTCCAACCATATAACAATTTAACGAAGAAGATTCAACCTTCGCCATGAATACTATGAGTAAAGCCTAAGGACATATTTGTCCATATGCAACAGCGGAGCGTGTCTCTCTCCCACACAAAGAATGCTAGGATCCATTTTATTCAAACAAAACAAAAACAAAAACAAACCGACGCTCTAAGCAAAGTACATAAGATGTGATGGAATAAAAATGTAGTTTCACTAGAGGAACCTGATAATGTTGTCGATGAAGAAGGGGATGCCTTGGGCATCCCCAAGCTTAGACGCTTGAGTCTTCTTGAAATATGCAGGGGTGAACCACCGGGGCATCCCCAAGCTTAGAGCTTTCACTCTCCTTGATCATATTGTATCATCCTCCTCTCTTGATCCTTGAAAACTTCCTCCACACCAAACTCAAAACAACTCATTAGAGGGTTAGTGCACAATCAAAATTTACATGTTCAGAGGTGACATAATCATTCTGAAGACTTCTGGACATTGCACAAAGCTACTGAAAGTTAATGGAATCGAAAAATCCATCAAGCATATCAAAACAGGCAATGCGAAATAAAAGGCAGAATCTGTCAAAACAGAACAGTTCGTAAAGACGAATTTCTAAGAGGCACCAGACTTGCTCAAATGAAAATGCTCAAATTTAATGAAAGTTGCGTACATATCTGAGGATCACTCACGTAAATTGGCTAATTTTCTGAGTTACCTACAGAGAATTTTGCCCAAATTCGTGACAGCAAAGAAATCTGTTTCTCGCGCGAGAATCCAAATCTAGTATGAACCTTACTATCAACGACTTTACTTGGCACAACTATGCAACAAAACTAAGATAAGGAGAGGTTGCTACAGGGTAACAACTTCCAAGACTCAAATATAAAATAAAAGTACTGTAGTAAAAACATGGGTTGTCTCCCATAAGCGCTTTTCTTTAACGCCTTTCAGCTAGGCGCAGAAAGTGTATATCAAGTGTTATCAAGAGGTGGTGTATCAACATTACCTTGGGCTTTACCCTTACCTTTCTTGTTCTTTTTCTTACTCTTTGATTTAGGGAATACATGTCTTCCCCCGGTGTAGAGGTGAATTTTAGGGTGCCTTCTCCCATATCTATGACTGCTCCCAATAGTTTCAGCAGGGATCTGATACGTCTCCAACGTATCGATAATTTCTTATGTTCCATGCCACATTATTGATGTTATCTACATGTTTTATGCACACTTTATGTCATATTCGTGCATTTTCTGGAACTAACCTATTAACAAGATGCCGAAGTACCGCTTGTTGTTTTCTCGCTGTTTTTGGTTTCGTAAATCCTAGTAACGAAATATTCTCGAATTGGACGAAATCAACGCCCAGTGGTCCTATTTTACCACGAAGCTTCCGGAAGTCCGAAGAGGAGACGAAGAGGGGCCACGAGGGGGCCACACCCTAGGGCGGCGCGGCCCCCTTGGCCGCGCGGCCCCGTGGTGTGGGGCCCTCGTGCCGCCTCTTGACCTCGCCCTTCCGCCTACAAATAGCCTCCATGACGAAACCCCCGCACCGAGAGCCACGATACGGAAAACCTTACCGAGACGCCGCCGCCGCCGATCCCATCTCGGGGATCCAGGAGATCGCCTCCGGCACCCCGCCGTAGAGGGGATTCATCTCCCGGAGGACTCTACACCGCCATGGTCGCCTCCGGAGTGATGTGTGAGTAGTCTACCCCTGGACTATGGGTCCATAGCAGTAGCTAGATGGTTGTCTTCTCCCCATTGTGCTTCATTGTCGGATCTTGTGAGCTGCCTAACATGATCAAGATCATCTATCTGTAATTCTATATGTTGCGTTTGTTGGGATCCGATGAATAGAGAATACTTGTTATGTTGATTATCAAAGTTATATCTATGTGTTGTTTATGATCTTGCATGCTCTCCGTTACTAGTAGATGCTCTCGGCCAAGTAGATGCTTGTAACTCTAAGAGGGAGTATTTATGCTCGATAGTGGGTTCATGCCCGCATTGACACCGGGACAAAGTGACGTAAAGTTCTAAGGTTGTGTTGTGTTGTTGCCACTAGGGATAAAACATTGATGCTATGTCTAAGGATGTAGTTGTTGATTACATTACGCACCATACTTAATGCAATTGTCCGTTGCTTTGCAACTTAATACCGGAGGGGTTCGGATGATAACCTCGAAGGTGGACTTTTTAGGCATAGATGCAGCTTGGATGGCGGTCTATGTACTTTGTCGTAATGCCCAATTAAATCTCACTATACTCATCATGATATGTATGTGCATGGTCATGCCCTCTCTATTTGTCAATTGCCCAACCGTAATTTGTTCACCCAACATGCTATTTATCTTATGGGAGAGACACCTCTAGTGAACTCGTGGACCCCGGTCCAATTCTCTTTATCGAAATACAATCTACCGCAATACTTGTTCTACTGTTTTCTGCAAACAATCATCTTCCACACAATACGGTTAATCCTTTGTTACAGCAAGCCGGTGAGATTGACAACCTCACTGTTTCGTTGGGGCAAAGTACTTTGGTTGTGTTGTGCAGGTTCCACGTTGGCGCCGGAATCTCTAGTGTTGCGCCGCACTACATCCCGCCGCCATCAACCTTCAACATGCTTCTTGGCTCCTACTGGTTCGATAACCTTGGTTTCATACTGAGGGAAACTTGCCGCTGTATGCATCACACCTTCCTCTTGGGGTTCCCAACGGACGCGTGCTGAACGCGTATCAAGCAGACTTTTTCGGCGCCGTTGTCGGGAGATCAAGACACGCTGCAAGGGAGTCTCCACTTCCCAATCTCTTTACTTTGTTTTTGTCTTGCTTAGTTTTATTTACTACTTTGTTTGCTGCACTAAATCAAAATACAAAAAAATTAGTTGCTAGTTTTACTTTATTTGCTATCTTGTTTGCTATATCGAAAACACAAAAAAATTAGTTTACTTGCATTTACTTTATCTAGTTTGCTTTATTTACTGTTGCTAAAATGGCCAACCCTAAAAATACTAAGTTGTGTGACTTCACAACCACAAATAATAATGATTTCTTATGCACACGTATTGCTCCACTCGCTACTACAGCAGAATTCTTTGAAATTAAACCCGCTTTATCGAATCTTGTTATGCGAGAGCAATTTTCTCGGTGTTAGTTCTGATGATGCTACTGCCCATCTTAATAATTTTGTTGAATTGTGTGAAATGCAAAAGTATAAGGATGTAGATGGTGACATTATAAAATTAAAATTGTTTCCTTTCTCATTAAGAGGAAGAGCTAAAGATTGGTTGCTATCTCTGCCTAAGAATAGTATTGATTCATGGACTAAATGCAAGGATGCTTTTATTGGTAGATATTATCCCCCTGCTAAAATTATATCTTTGAGGAGTAGCATAATGAATTTTAAACAATTAGATACTGAACATGTTGCTCAAGCTTGGGAAAGAATGAAATCTTTGGTTAAAAACTGCCCAACACATGGACTCGACTACTTGGATGATCATCCAAACCTTCTATGCAGGACTAAATTTTTCTTCGCGGAATTTATTGGATTCAGCTGCTGGAGGTACCTTTATGTCCATCACTCTTGGTGAAGCAACAAAGCTTCTTGATAATATGATGATCAACTACTCTGAATGGCACACGGAAAGAGCTCCACAAGGTAAGAAGGTAAATTCTGTCGAAGAAACCTCTTCCTTGAGTGATAAGATTGATGCTATTATGTCTATGCTTGTGAATGATAGGACTAATATTGATCCTAATAATGTTCCGTTAGCTTCATTGGTTGCACAAGAAGAACATGTTGATGTAAACTTCATTAAAAATAATAATTTCAACAACAATGCTTACCGAACAATTCTAGTAACAACTATAGGCCATATCCTTATAATAATGGCAACGGCTATGCTAATTCTTATGGGAATTCTTACAACAATAATAGGAATTCACCCCTGGACTTGAAGCTATGCTTAAAGAATTTATTAGTACACAAACCGCTTTTAACAAATCTGTTGAAGAAAAGCTTGGGAAAATTGATATACTTGCTTCTAAAGTCGATAGTCTTGCTGCTGATGTTGATCTTTTGAAATCAAAAGTTATGCCTAATGAGAATCATCATAATAAAATTGTTACTACAGCAAATGCCATCCAAGTTAGAATTAATGAGAATATAAGATTAATGGCTGAACTGCGTGCTAGGTGGGATAGAGAAGAAAATGAAAAACTAGCTAAAGAGAAGAATGTAGCTAAAGTTTGGACTATTACCGCCACTAATAATGCTAATGTTACACATGTTGCTGCACCTCCTACTAATACTAATCAAAGAATTGGTGTTAGCAATGTTTCCACTTCTAATGCAAAGCGCGAGAAACTCGCTCGAAACCGCTAAAACTCGCTGAAACCGCTTGTGATAAAGCTGCTGAAATTTTTTCCAACATTGGGGATGATGATCCCATTGCTTTAGATTATAATGGTTTGAATTTTGATGATTGCCACATCTCTGAAGTTATAAAGTTCTTGCAAAAACTTGCTAAAAGTCCTAATGCTAGTGCTATAAATTTGGCTTTCACGCAACATATTACAAATGCTCTCATAAAAGCTAGAGAAGAGAAACTAGAGCGCGAAGCCTCTATTCCTAAAAAGCTAGAGGATGGTTGGGAGCCCATCATTAAGATGAAGGTTAAACATTTTGATTGTAATGCTTTATGTGATCTTGGTGCAAGTATTTCGGTTATGCCTAAGAAAATCTATAACATGCTTGACTTGCCACCGCTGAAAAATTGTTATTTGGTTGTTAATCTTGCCGATCATTCTACAAAGAAACCTTTGGGGAAAGTTGATAATGTTCGCATTACCGTTAACAATAACCTTGTCCCCGTTGATTTTGTTGTCTTGGATATTGAATGCAATGCATCTTGTCCCATCATATTGGGAAGACCTTTTCTTCGAACCGTTGGTGCTACTATTGATATGAAGGAAGGTAATATAAAATATCAATTTCCTCTCAAGAAAGGTATGGAACACTTCCCTAGAAAGAGAATGAAGTTACCTTTTGATTCCATTATGAGAACAAATTATGATGTTGATGCTTCATCTCTTGATAATACTTGATACACACTTTCGCGCCTAGCTGAAAGGCGTTAAAGAAAAGCGCTTATGGGAGACAACCCATGTTTTTACCTACAGTACTTTGTTTTTATTTTGTGTCTTGGAAGTTGTTTACTACTGTAGCAACCTCTCCTTATCTTAGTTTTGTGTTTTGTTGTGCCAAGTAAAGTCGTTGATAGAAAAGTTCATACTAGATTTGGATTACTGCGCAGGAACAGATTTCTTTGCTGTCACGAATCTGGGCAAAATTCTCTGTAGGTAACTCAGAAAATTATGCCAATTTACGTGAGTGATCCTCAGATATGTACGCAACTTTCATTCAATTTGGGCATTTTCATTTGAGCAAGTCTGGTGCCATTTTAAAATTCGTCAATACGAACTGTTCTGTTTTGACAGATTCTGCCTTTTATTTCGCATTGCCTCTTTTGCTATGTTGGATGAATTTCTTTGATCCACTAATGTCCAGTAGCTTTATGCAATATCCAGAAGTGTTAAGAATGATTGTGTCACCTCTGAATATGTTAATGTTTATTGTGCACTAACCCTCTAATGAGTTGTTTCGAGTTTGGTGTGGAGGAAGTTTTCAAGGATCAAGAGAGGAGTATGATGCAACATGATCAAGGAGAGTGAAAGCTCTAAGCTTGGGGATGCCCCGGTGGTTCACCCCTGCATATTCTAAGAAGACTCAAGCGTTTAAGCTTGGGGATGCCCAAGGCATCCCCTTCTTCATCGACAACATTATCAGGTTCCTCCCCTGAAACTATATTTTTATTCCATCACATCTTATGTGCTTTGCTTGGAGCGTCGGTTTGTTTTTGTTTTTTGTTTTGTTTGAATAAAATGGATCCTAGCATTCACATTTTATGGGAGAGAGACACGCTCCGCTGTAGCATATGGACAAGTATGTCCTTAGTTTCTACTCATAGTATTCATGGCGAAGTTTCTTCTTCGTTAAATTGTTATATGGTTGGAATTGGAAAATGATACATGTAGTAATTGCTATAAATGTCTTGGGTAATGTGATACTTGGCAATTGTTGTGCTCATGTTTAAGCTCTTGCATCATATGCTTTGCACCCATTAATGAAGAAATACATAGAGCATGCTAAAATTTGGTTTGCATATTTGGTTTATCTAAGGTCTAGATAATTTCTAGTATTGAGTTTTGAACAACAAGGAAGACGGTGTAGAGTCTTATAATGTTTACGATATGTCTTTTATGTGAGTTTTGCTGCACCGGTTCATCCTTGTGTTTGTTTCAAATAAGCCTTGCTAGCCTAAACCTTGTATCGAGAGGGAATACTTATCATGCATCCAAAATACTTGAGCCAACCACTATGCCATTTGTGTCCACCATACCTACCTACTACATGGTATTTTCCGCCATTCCAAAGTAAATTGCTTGAGTGCTACCTTTAAAATTCCATCATTCGCCTTACAATATATAGCTCATGGGACAAATAGCTTAAAAACTATTGTGGTATTGAATATGTAATTATGCACTTTATCTCTTATTAAGTTGCTTGTTGTGCGATAACCACGTTTACGGGGACGCCATCAACTATTCTTTGTTGAATTTCATGTGAGTTGCTATGCATGTTCGTCTTGTCCGAAGTAAGAGCGATCTACCACCTTATGGTTAAGCATGCATATTGTTAGAGAAGAACATTGGGCCGCTAACTAAAGCCATGATCCATGGTGGAAGTTTCAGTTTTGGACAAATATCCTCAATCTCAAATGAGAAAATTATTAATTGTTGTTACATGCTTATGCATAAAAGAGGAGTCCATTATCTCGTTGTCTATGTTGTCCCGGTATGGATGTCTAAGTTGAAGAATAATCAATAGCGAGAAATCCAATGCGAGCTTTCTCCTTAGACCTTTGTACAGTCGGCATAGAGGTACCCCATTGTGACACTTGGTTAAAACATGTGCATTGTGATGATCCGGTAGTCCAAGCTGATTAGGACAAGGTGCGGGCACTATTAGTACACAATGCATGAGGCTTGCAACTTGTAAGATATAATTTACATGATACATATGCTTTATTACTACCGTTGACAAAATTGTTTCATGTTTTCAAAATAAAAGCTCTAGCACAAATATAGCAATCGATGTTTTTCCTCTTTGAAGGACCATTCTTTTACTTTATTGTTGAGTCAGCTTCACCTATTTCTCTCCACCTCAAGAAGCAAACACTTGTGTGAACTGTGCATTGATTCCTACATACTTGCATATTGCACTTATTATATTACTCTATGTTGACAATATCTATGAGATATACATGTTATAAGTTGAAAGCAACCGCTGAAACTTAATCTTCTTTTGTGTTGCTTCAATACCTTTACTTTGAATTATTGCTTTATGAGTTAACTCTTATGCAAGACTTATTGATGCTTGTCTTGAAGTGCTATTCATGAAAAGTCTTTGCTATATGATTCACTTGTTTACTCATGTCATATACATTGTTTTGATCGCTGCATTCACTACATATGGTTTACAAATAGTTTGATCAAGATTATGATGGCATGTCACTCCGTAAATTATCTTTGTTATCGTTTTACCTGCTCGGGACGAGCAGTAACTAAGCTTGGGGATGCCGATACGTCTCCAACGTATCGATAATTTCTTATGTTCCATGCCACATTATTGATGTTATCTACATGTTTTATGCACACTTTATGTCATATTCGTGCATTTTCTGGAACTAACCTATTAACAAGATGCCGAAGTGCCGCTGTTGTCGTCGCTGTTTTTGGTTTCAGTAAATCCTAGTAACGAAATATTCTCGGAATTGGACGAAATCAACGCCCGTGGTCCTATTTTGCCACGAAGCTTCCGAAGTCCGAAGAGGAGACGAAGAGGGGCCACGAGGGGGCCACACCCTAGGCGGCGCGGCCCCCTTGGCCGCGCGGCCCCGTGGTGTGGGGCCCTCGTGCCGCCTCTGACCTGCCCTTCCGCCTACAAATAGCCTCCGTGACGAAACCCCAGCACCGAGAGCCACGATACGGAAAACCCTATCGAGACGCCGCCGCCGCCGATCCCATCTCGGGGATCCAGAGATCGCCTCCCGCACCCCGCCGGAGAGGGGATTCATCTCCCGGAGGACTCTACACCGCCATGGTCGCCTCCGGAGTGATGTGTGAGTAGTCTACCCCTCGGACTATGGGTCCATAGCAGTAGCTAGATGGTTGTCTTCTCCCCATTGTGCTTCATTGTCGGATCTTGTGAGCTGCCTAACATGATCAAGATCATCTATCTCGTAATTCTATATGTTGCGTTTGTTGGGATCCGATGAATAG